>NC_092425.1:39149389-39451119 GCF_036169615.1 Heliangelus exortis
ACATCCATTTTTGCCAGTGAAAACAGCGTTTTCCCCACTGTCTGATTAGTATTATGAGTGTGAATTTTACTGCCAGTGATACGTTTGACCCTGCATTAGACAGAAGAATTTAAGGCAAAATGTATGTAATTTGCAATTTAAAAATACACTTTGAGGACAGTGAGAACCCCAGATGGAGAGACATTATGCAGTTTGGAATGATTTGAAATTTCAGCTAAATCTCTGGAGCTCTTAATAGGAGAAAATATGGTTTTTAGACAGGTCTGAACATGAGATAAATCTGTTATAACCTCATTTCTCCCTGCTACATGATGTAGTTAATTTTTTTGCTATTTCCAGTGGTCTCACATGAGATGCAGAATGTAATAGCTCTGTAGTGTAATTGCTCTGCAGTAGAACACTCTGCTCATAAGGATGTCCCAGACTACTTCTTTTTAAAACAACACTCAGCTTAGGGGGTCTACCAAATCAGAAATTAATTTAGTATCCTCTCAGCATTAAAATAATATCCACTGTGCCCAACTCTGGTTACTCTGCTGGGTCCAATAGAATGATGCCAGATTTGCACTCTTCAGACTACAGCCTCCTATATGCACAATGTGATTTTTGCAAGACTTGTAAAAGCCCATAAACTGTCCAGAACAAACTCAACAAATGAGAATAAGAATCAGCCTTTTAATCTGTAAAAATTGGAAGCTGCTATATTTAAAATCAAGATATAAACAAAGGTGCTTGGCCAGAAACTGTGTAGTTAGGAATCTGTCAGCATCTCCATTAGCAAGTCCTGCTGTTGATCCTTAAAAGTAAATTAATGCTAAACACTCCAGCAAAAGAAGAGATGGTGCCTGTGGACACTGCATGTGGTTTTACAGCTCCAGCACACACTAACAACCAGTTTTTTTTTGTTTTCAAACAATTAGAGCATGATTTAGTCTTGACCTTTATTAACCTAATGCATCTACTAACTGCAGGAGATGAAACAAACACATGAAAACAATAAGCTGTGGGCTTTTCCACCTGAAATAAGTTAGATCCCAGTTATGGTGCTGTATCAACTTAAAAGAAATTCCTTCTTTTTGAGTCCCTGGAAGTCTCACAGTGAGAGGTGGTTTTTTTTTTTCCTTTTTCTTCTATTTTTTTCCTAATGAATGATCTAAAAATTTCTGAAATCAGGTAGTTCTACCAGAAGGTCAGGCTGATCCTTAATGCCACTAGCAATAATGGCTGAATTTCTATAAAATGTGCTGTTTTCCAGGTTCAAAATAAGTCTGGGGAGGAGTAAGGCCATGATCCTGGTGAGACAGAGGGCATCTGTGGGACCAAGGATGGAAGGTCCAGCTCCAGCCACAAGCAGAGAGGCACCAGTGAAGCTAAGAAACAAGCAAGTGAAGGTAAAAGACAGGTTTGAAGGTTGAAAATTGAAGGTTACAAAACAGGTAAAAGATGGCAAAATGGCCTTTGGGTCTTATCCTAGCAGGAAGATGTTCTAGAGGACTGCTCAGGAAAAGCCAGGCATGACTCAGTCCCTTGGCTACACAGGTCTCCAGGTGATGGGAGTGTTAGGATTTCACATGGAGAAGGTGTGAGTCCTGCTGCAGAAGTCCTGAAAAGGGCAATAAAGTCCATAGAGAAGCTCCCAGCTTGCAGGCTCCCCCTGCTTTGGGCCCCCACTCACCCCAGATCGAGGGCTTGGGGTATTGGGGAAAAAATAGATGTCTGTCATTGCAGATTGGTGCCTCCTGGCAGGGTTTGAAAGGGAAAGAGAATTCCTTATAAGATATATTGCCTTGGGTAGGATCAGCCCCTTCATTGGCAGCCAGGTTCTAAAATCTTTCAGCTCAAGACCAATTCACATTGGCATCAGAGGAGTTGAAAATTAATTATGTCCACAGTGAGAGGCTGGAGAAGTAGTGGGAAGAAAACCAGTAAAAGTTGTTTTCTGAGTGGCCTTGGGGAAAACAGTGGGAAGTTGCTGGTGAGTGGAACTTTTCAAGAATCAACAGGACACTCAAAATCCCCAATTGGCTTTAAAGTGAGTGCCACAGTTTCCTTCTAGAAAAAGGAATGATCCAAACACTTTGTCAGGGGCTTTGCCATTGATTTTGTTATGACAGAGAAAATTTAGAGGGAGAGATGTGCTTCAGGGAGTTTTTACATCAGGCATGCCTTTAATTTGCTGATGGGAAATATTATTTAGTTCTTGGGAATAAGAAGTGTAATAAAGTCTGACTTCTGCCTATAATGGGCATAGTGGCTCTTTACAGCATGGCCCTGGCTCAGCTTTTTAATGTTTTTTGTGCTGAGGCTAAGCCTGAGCCTTGCTCTTGAGCCTTGTAGGCACTGGAGCAAGAAATACTGGGAAATGCTTTTTCTTCTTTCTTTACTCCCAGTAAAGATGCAGTAAAATATATTGAGAGGACACCATAAGAATTTGAAAGATGTCTGAAAACTGCTGCTCTCTGCCTCTTAGCTCTGGCAAGCAGTGATTTCCCAAGACACCTTTTTTTTTTTGATTAGATATTTCCATTATAAGCTAATCACATGTTATACTGCAGGCCATTTCTGCACCAGCAGAAGATGTTATTCTGTCTTTCTGAGAGGTGTTCCAGTTTGTGCCCAAGTATGAAATCAGTTTCCCACACCACAGGGTTTTATTGGAAGAGGGCAGAGTTAATGCCTTTTGAAATTAAGAAGTCCATGTTGTGCTGTTAATCACTTTTCATACTATATTTTTGCTACTTCTAGGCATTATATTTAGCCATGCAGCTTTGAACATAAAGCTATGAAAGCTTAAAGCAGAAAGGCTTTACAGCTCTTTCATGGTTTTTTCATAGTGGCACTGCTGATGTTGGGTATTACAGAGGCTGAATCTCTGATCTGTGTAGCAGCCATGAGCTGAGCTTTTGGAAACCATCTCCTCACTTGTCTGTCACAAGCTGAGGTTTCTAATCCTGTTTTGGGATGTACCTGTATCACAGCTACACCATTTTCAGTACCATTTGGGAAACCTTACCTGAAATTTTTTAAAATACTCAAGGGGGAATTGAAATTGCAGCCAAAATTTACAGGAATCCTCAAAATACCTGAGTTCAGACAGAGTAAAAAAATATACCTGGTATGAGTATATCCTCAAACCAGGCTCTGGGTCAGTGGGGCTCTATGTGTACACCCAGGGTCTAGATGAATGTTTTTGCTTATAAATAGTTCTTACTAATTTCAGAAGCCCAGAAAGTGCCAGGCTTAGGGGTACCAAATGCCTGTGATACATTATCAAATTAATGATGTGCAATTAATGATGATGAGAGAACTCTGAGTCAAGTCTCCCCACTGGGAATGCCTCTAGACCCCCAGGAGCTGACAGATATAAATTGACTTTAATAAAAGTCACAACAGGAGAGCTGAGCCCTTAATTACCAACATGCCAGTACTCATTGAGTTTGAAAGATTTTGGTCTAAACACAATAATTATTAGCTTTATTATTTGGAAAAAAAAATTAGAAAAAGAAAGGCAGGAGAAACAGATTGTGGGAAAAGGAACAGAAATAGGAATTAATTATAATATATATAATATAAATATTTTGGGGTTTGTGTACATTAAAAAATTAAATGCCTGAAGAAGAAAATGACCTTTTGTTACCATTTTTAAAGGACTTTATAAGTCTCTCTCTGAGTTTAGCCTCCCTTTCTTGGCTTTTCTACCTGTCAAAAATGTGTCATGTGCCATCAGTTCTATGAGATAGGTCAAGAAAACTGCATATTGCCCATTGACACTTCATTCCAAACTTATTGACCTTAGCTTTGAATATTCCCAGTTAACCTGAGTGGAAATCACCTATGATTTTCATGTTTCCATTTAACTTACTCCTATTGTCTGGCTGTCTGGGTGTGCTCCCTGCACAGGAAGGACAGGTTTTCTTTGGGAAGTGCCTGCCACAAATCCAGTCCTAAAACCATGTTTTTCATCGTTTTTCATGAGGAATCTGTATCACAAAATAGCACAAGCAAGGGATAAAGGAATTGTTCAGTGCTGCATCTGTATTTATGCTAAATGCATCAGAAATGACCCAGGGAAGTGGCTTGACCCAGGTGTTTGAGTTGTTGCTTCTTTTCCTTGCTGCAGTTATTTTTAAAATTTTTAAATTGTAGAACCAGGATCTCTGATTTACTCTAACTCTAGTTCTACAGAGGGGAATATTGCCATGAAATCTGTCTCTGTGGCTGGTAGCTCCATTTCCCAAATCCTTAGCCCTGTGAGGATAAGAAATCTTATCTCATGCAGATGGGGGGATCCTCCTGCTTCAATAAGTTTCCTCCAGCTCATACAAACACATAGAAATAACACTGAGGTCTGAGTTTTTCAATAAATTAATTCCTTTTCAGAATGAATTGGTTTCAAAAGAGCTTACAGAACTCTAACATATCTCTGGTGAGACTTGGAAAAATATTTATGAAGACAGAGAGGTGGTGGTGACAGTCACTCAGCACTCTGAACAGCTTCCACACCATAGTCCCAAGAAAAGATGTAGAAAATAATTGAACCATGAATGAAGAAACTGTAAATAAACAACAAGCTTCAGATACTTTTTTTTCCCTGTTTTGTCATTTACAATCTATACATGCAGCTACACAGCTATGCCATAAGAAGTCAAAAGACTTGTGTGCTTAACTCCTATTAGCTGTCAATCATAGGTGTATGGACATGTTTGGAAGGACAGTAAGATATTGCTTAAAGAGTCTGGAGGTACAAAAATAGTATGAAGAAGTATTAGAATTAGTTTTAATCAGAAATGATGCTCATTCTTTTGTAATTAAAAATGTGAACTCTTTTTCATTCACTAAGCTCTCTCTGCACACCTTTATAAAATGCCCGTTTAAAAAGGCTTTAATTTACCTGCTGCTTATGTTGTAAAGTACTGACAGATGAATGTTGGCTGTGTCTTTGTGCCAAGACTACAGCCCTGTGACTGGATTACCCTTTTTCTAGTTAGAATTTTACATGACTGCATATACTGACTTCTAGTCATTTGCCCTGCTAACTTAAAGGCTCCAACACATCTAGGAAATGTTGTATTTAAGAGAGATTTTTTTTTTTCTTTTTTTTCTAGACAGCTACAGGATTTTCTTGATGAAGAGAAAAGTAAATCTGTATGTCATCAACCCAGAATAGCAATTTAATGAATGGCTTTCCCTAGAGGCAAGGTGCGCACGCTAAAAAATATACAAAGCACCACCCAACCTCCTTCAGATCCCTTTGGGACTTCACAAAGCAGAAAGTGCAAAAGCAAGACAAGGACCCTGCTTGTATCAAAATGTGTCTTGAAATAAATACCAGTTTGCAGAAAGGCTTAGAGGAGAGAAATCAATCTTCTCCTTTGTTTATACCCTTTTCTACCCCTTCCCCCAGCACTTTTATTCTGAGAGCAGGTTAGGCTTGTTCTTGACAATGAGATAGATACTCTTTTAGGCTTTTCTTCAGAGAAGCACTGCAAATCAGCCACTGATACGTTTATTTGAGAGCTGAGGCTGGGGCAGAGAAAATAAACACTGTCAATGTGTTTGGTGTTAAGGTGAATGGCATCAGGTCCTCCCAGTTTGACTTGTAAAGTCTCAGCAGCTCCGTTGCTGCGCGCCGGTGTTTTAGGAGGCTGCAGAACGGCCTCTGAAAGGCAGGGAAAAGTACATGGTGTTTGTACAGCTGAAAACAAGATGAAAAACCACAGGCCCCCTCTCACACTCCATTAGACCCTAAAGTCCATGGAGTACTGCACTCAACACATAAACACTCAGTTTGTGGAAAACTTGCTCAATGTGTGAAAGGAAAGGAACAAAGGCTGAGCCAGAACAATGAGCAGCTCTGTACGGGGCGAGCAGCCAGCACAGAACTCAGTTACCCAGCCAGCTGATACAGGAACACATTTATCACATTAATAACTCCCAATAAGAACTCTAAGGAATGTGTCTTGATATTCAGAGCACACTAGGATGTGTGCTGTCCATAGGTGATGGAAGTTGTTCTTTCTTTTTGCTTTTTATGAATGGAAATAAAGGACGATTCCTCTGGCGGATGCTGGCAGAGACCTTGGTGTAGGCAATAGGAAGGCTTGGTTGTACATGTGCTTTACTAACAACTCTTTGTAAGAGAATTGTTAAAGGAAATCAGTAAATAAACATGCAGACTTGATAAATGTTTGTATATGTTGGAGGAATAACAAGATAGTGCTGTCCTGCTTCGCTGCTTTGCAACAGGAAACAGGAAAAATGGTGAACAGGAGTGTTATAAAAAAAAATTCTCCTGTTTTCTAAAGAGCCTGAAGAACTTTTTGTATCTTGCAAATCAACACTGTGATATCAAGAATTCTGCTGCACAAAGCCTTGATATGAGGACTGCATGAGGATTGCAGGAAGGGGAGAGAGATAGCAGGAGACACAGTGTTCTCAGCAATTGCAGCTGGGTCAGCAGTCTGAATAAAATAGATTTGCTCCTCTAGATTTAAGAAAAATTCAAAACCTCCTTATTTCTGTTTAGGCATCAGGATTGTTTCAATATTGTACTGGCAAGTATTCCAGATTCTCCTAGGCAGTGAATTTATTTAGATGAAGAGGATCAGCTATTTAACTTGCATGGTTAAATTTTGTCAGCAGAGAGTTTCATCAAGTAGGGCACTTTGCCACTGCTCTCTTGCCCTTTAATCTGGACATAAGAATCAGAGCTGCAGCAAAAGCAGGGTGAAAGGAGCATGAAAAAAGGGAGAAAACATTCCTAAACCCTACCAGGTGTTGGGAAGAAAGTGAGCCTGGAGGTTAACAGGAGTAGGCAGGGGAAGAAGCAGACACAGTTGGGAGGAATCTGAGATCCAAGGAAGAGATCATTTTGGGGAAATGCCTCTCTCTTACCCCATGGGTCTCTATTAATAACAGTGAAACTTCTGATTAGAACCAATTAAAAGCCATGTAAAACCTACGCTGAGAGAAAATATGACTTTTAAATCTTAAAATTTAAAATCTTTTAATTCTGGAGTCAGCTGAGGAGGAAACTGCACTGTAGGTGATGAATTGAAATCCAGCTGAGATTTTTCAAAGATGGGTGATCCCTTTGCTGATATCTGAAATCACTTTTTCAAAGCTGCACAATACCTTCTCTTTTACAAGACAATTTCATTAATAGTGTCAGGTTCATTCTTGAAGAATATAACATCCCTCAGTTTTTCAATTATTCATTAAAAAAAGATGGATATCTAAGCATATTTTCTGACTTCCAGAAGTACTGAAATTCACCCCTTTCAGAGATTTTTGTCAGCTTTGCAGGATAGTACCATGAATTCTAAAAATCAAGCTGATTTTCAACAACATATTATGGGGAAGAGGATTTAAAGAGCATGATGGTAGAAAATCAGATGTGCTTCTGTGTCTCCTGACTGTGAACTTCATGCAGATTTTTAAATTTCCATTAAGAAAGGCTGAATCAGTTCTGGTTTAGACTTGGTTTTGGAGGTGAGCTTTTCTACACCCCCTTCTTCACTTTCAAACATCATGAAGGCCAACATGCAAAAATGCTTAACAGTTCAGTTCAGTCTTTCATTAATATCAAACAAATACAAAATTGTTATTTTTATGTCCTAGTGTCTTACTTTATTATTGATGTCATGTAGCCTGGTTAGAACTGCTTTTTTATTGACACTCCTTTCTTGGGGTGCTCCAGTGAGGAAAATCCTGGATTTTCCTTATGATTCCTTATGATTTCCTTATGATCATGATTCAGGGCATAGTTTTTCTTAAAAATCCATCCCTGTCAGCAGTATGAAGAAGACTGCATCAGAATTAGCTTCCTCTATTCCACTTATTTTAAGATGCTATGCCAGGAACAGTACCCTATGTGCCACCCATCACCCTGAGCAACCATTGGTCCCTGGGTACCCCAAAACCAAACTCCAGAAACAAAACATTTTAGGTGCAATAAAAAGAATATTGTAAAGTCTTACAAGACTTTTAATTAACAAGTCTTTTGTTTTCCTCTTGTATTTAGTATTCCTAATCCATTATCTAAAAGACCAATTAGCAGCAGGCCTCTGAAAGGTTACCTTAATTTCCTAAGGTTCTAAGATGCTTGAAATACAAAGAAATGTAAAGCAAAGCTGAGACAATATATATGAATTCACCTCTCAACCTGTATTTTTACATTTTGCAATGTAAGATATATATTTTTGCTTAATTGCTCTGTAGGAAAAAAAGTTAAAGAAACTTGTGTCATTTGCTGAATAATGCTGAAAAGTTTTTTGTAACACACTTTCCCTATCTCCCTCCCCTTCCCCTCCCCCTTTTTTTCCCTGACAGTTTTAAATCTATAACACAGAAATCCTCACGTTCTCCAGATGGTAGCATAAATTTTCAGGTCAATTGATATTAAAAATAGATAATAGCCCAGACCTCATGAGTCTCTACAGAAAGACTAAACAGTCACAATGGGGAATATCATTGTTTTGGTTTTCTTTATGAGGTTTTATGTACTCAGCTGTTTCTTTGCCGTGCTCTCAGTGCAGAGAGACCCTGATCATTCTGAATTCCAGTTCCACCTCACTTCCTACCCTTTATACTTTCTAAGCCCCATGCCACACAAGTCAAGGGAAATATATCCACACAGCTGCACCATCAGCTCCTAATGTGCTCCCCACTGCCCGTGCTCCCTCCTTGCACTTCGGAGTATTTATAACCAGCAAATGAGTTCTTGAATAACCTGCTCTTACAGCTCCTTTGGAGAAATATAGTTCATGCCAGGGTATTTCACCATTCTGATTAATGGCTGGAGCCTCTTTAAAAAACAACTGATAAAAACAGTGGTTTAAGCACAGGAAGGTTTGAAAATGAGTCAGAATAAAACCTGCCTTGGAGCATTTATATTTTGCAGGCAGACAGTAGCTGCCAGCTGCAGCATTGAGGTTGTCTCAGATGGCTCCCCAGACAGTCTACAGGGACTCTTAAAAAGCTACAAGAGTTGCTTCAGGGGTGACTCAGAGCCCCACTAGTTGTTTTTTTTTTTTTTGCCTTTTATGTCTGGTTCTCTACTTGGGCCAGATCTTAAATAGATGTCTCTCACATGGCTGTGGCCATTTGCAACTCAGAAAAATAGCTTTTCAACCATGAAGGCTCCTTTTCACACCCAAGTGGAACTGGCAAATAGCCAAACTGTGTGCATAGATCATAGTTGCAGAGTAATAACTTTTTTTTGGGGGGGGGGGAGAAAGAAACTCTGTGGCTTATCACTTTCCTTTAACCTGTAGTCCTACTACTTAGGTTGTTTTGGTTTTTTTGTCAATGAACATTTAGTGCTTTTCATTTTTATTTCAATAGACAGAAGATAATGAAGATAATGATCATTCTTTTATAATGTCCCTTTCCAGTGGGATGGATATGTCATCCATGATGTCAATGCCTATCTCATAGTGCTACTCCAGGAGATAACACTGCTGGGCAAACCACCAAAGTGTGCTCAGGAATTGCAGGGAGGATTTTAGCTCTGTTTTAAGAAACAGAGACAGGCTACATCTGCATTTGCAACTACTCTAACCCACCAGGAGCATCTCTTGTAGGCAAAGCAGTTGGTGTTTAGGATCTGACATTCATACTGTTCTCATTTCAGGGGTTTTGCTTCAACTTCAGTAAAGGCTCTGATCCCTGAAACAAAGGCCTGTGAGCAGTTGGAGGTTTGGCATTGATCTTAAGGTTTGATTCCATCTGAAAGGAATTAACTTTGTGTATCCTAAGGTTGCTCCACGACAGGACTCATATTTGTTAAGTGGGGCCATCAGATGACTATCTTAAAAAAAATGGTCCTGACCATGACATTAATACAGGCCTGGCCAGCATGGAAGCCATGTAACAGAATGGAAGCTGAGTTTCCTCCTGAAATATTACTTTTCCTGTTTCAGTACTGCATGTATGAAGTTTATAATACAATATGCAGCTCCCAGGGGGTGGGTAAAGGAGCTTTTCGAGGTGCAGGTGCGAGCTTCAAACTGCAAAAAGTTGCCCACAGTGCATCCAGATTGCCTTGGCAAGGCAGATCTGCTGTGTGAGAGCAGAGAACTACACCTCTGAGCAGTGGTCCATGCTGTGGTTCCATAGGCATGGTGTTCAATTTCATACCCACAAGTCCATAGAAGTGCCACGATGCTCTCAATAAGTTATGCTGTACTCTCAATAATTTATTCTGCACTCTCAGCCCCAGGACCAGCTGTAGCTGTGTTGAAAAGGAGTTGCAGGATTTGTCAGTACATGTTCTATATGTTATCACTGCCTAGCACTGCATAAACTGCTGAATTCCCCTATTTTTCTCCACTGAAAGCTATTCAAGTTGGTGTTTTCCTTCAGCTGCTTTTTGTCAGCTGGCTTTTCCTTACTGTTGGTTTTCCTGTCCCAGAGTGATGTTCCCAGTTGTAAGGGCTGCTCCTAAGCCCATGTTTTTGTTTGCTTCCTTTGTTTCTACACTCAGGTTCCTGTAACTTGATGCCCAAAGCAGCATGCAGGGCTCCAGGTGTGGTCACATCAATCCTTTGTACCTCCACCAAGTTATCTCTCCAGATCTGGGCTCTGTTCCTCTATTTACTCTTCCCCATGTTTTGTTTGCTTTCCTAAATGCTACCAGACATCAGGTTGCTGGTTTTAAGTGTCTGTCAACAGTCAGCACCAAATCCTTTCCCTGATCAGTGTTTGTGACTGCAGAACATACTTTCTACTGGTTTTGTCAACACTCCTCTTGTTATTTGCTGTTTATTTAATAGCTTGGTTAATCTCCTCTATCCACGCCTGCCTTTTATTCCAGATTTGATTCATCTCCTTCCCAAGGCCAGAAGCAGCCATTCCTGCCTGATAACTTTATGATTTGGCCCCCAGTTTATCTGTTTATTTTTTAAGGACATGCAGAGTAGGCTTAAAATTAAAATTCAGCATGAGTGACTTTTATATAAAAATAACGTGCATCTTATCAATCCTACTTTCATCTTATATTTAGTTTTCATTACCCTCCCCCTATGGATGAATTTTTTTTATGCCTACTGGTACTATTTTTGCTCTATTTTGAATGAAATCACCTTTTGCATACTTAGGGCTTTAAGTTATCTCTTGCTCCTAAGTAATGGGATTAGGAAAGGAAAATAGCTCCAGGTGAGATCTATAGAAGGGCAGAGAGAAAGCATCTGAAAAAGGGTTTAATTTGAGTGGTGCTGGGGACAGAAGGTGGGAGTTTCTATAGCATGAGAAGGTTTTCAGGCTCACCTAAGCTTTCTCATTACAGCTGCTTGAAGGCCTTTAGTAATTAAATTTTGCATAAATTAACAGTTCAGGACCAATTTGAATCTACCTCAGCAAGTAGCAGAACTGCTTGCAAGCACTCATTAATATTTCATCTATAAGAGAAAATTATATATATATGGGACGTGGCTGGAAGTTGGCAACAAGATTTTATTAGCATCCCACTTCTACCCCTGGAGTGTTGCACATGTCACAAGGTAATTAATGCATTAGAAAAAAAAATTTAAAAATTATCTGTTGGGTTTTTCCCATAATGGGTCTGAGAATCTGCTGGGAAAGCAATTTGAACGATTCAGGGGGGAAAAAAATGTAGATATTCAGTTCAGGAAAGACTTTGGAGTGTGATTAAGACCAAGTTTTGAAAACTGACTCCTTTATCAGAATTAAGCTCAGCATTTACAGCAATGTGGTTCTTCTACTAACCAGGTCTCCTGTTTTTATAATATCCAGTTACTTGATTTTGTTGCAAAGTAAAGAATTTTGTTTTGCAAAGAGGTTTGACATTTAGTTGTGTATAACACTGGCATAAAACCTAGAATATTTAACATTTTCCAGAGACTACAGTTTCCAAATGTCCTCTTGTTTTGGATTAATGGCTCTTCGTTTGACAAAATGGAAACATTTAATTTTCTTATGGTTTGTGTGGGCTGGAGCATGGTCATATGTTATATGACTATGAGGTAAACTGAGAAAGAAAAAAGTTATTTCAAAATACAAATTGAAGTATTACATTGTGAATATAGCCTCAAGGAATGTTTTAAAATTGTCAGAAGTGCTATTTTCCTACCAACAAAATTCCTGTAAAAGAAACTGTTTCCATCTACATTGCATATTCCTACACACAGGATTTGAATCAGTTTTTTACTAATAAGCTGAGCATGTTCTGTATAACTTTCTTTCATTCTGAAGCTTTGGCAAAGAAAGGTGATTTGGCTCTTAGAACAGCCCCTAAACATAAGTTGTCCCTCCCACCACTACATCCCTTGTATAATTATTCCTTCTGATTATGTTAGTATCCAAATTAAAAATAAAATAAAATTTAAAAATCCTTCCCCCCAAAAAACCCTCCAGTTTACCAAGTTTTTTTTCCATATGCTGGACAATTAGATAAAACAGACTGAGTAAGATAATGAGTAAAACATGCAAACCAGAAATAAACTGGTAAGGAAGGCAGGAGAAACATTCTTATGCAAAAGTTTGTTTGCTTGGTTGTTTTTCTGTTCTGAACCTTTTCCTTTTTGTTTACAAGAATCTCATCTCATAATTGATGTCACCTGTCACTTTCATACCCTCTCCAAGCTTCACTTCCAGTTCCCTAAACATGGGCAGATAATTCTTAACTAAGGTCTGCAAGTTTATTACATGCAGGGTGCTTAACTGGATGTCTAAATATAGATCTAAGGGATTTTATTTAACGATAAAAATGCAGACTGCAGTGAAAGGAAAGACAGAAGTCATAAAATGTTTAGGAAATATCTCCTGACCCAGACAGGTACAGCCCCACAGAGAACGTCTTCAGGCGTGTTGAAGCCAGACAAACCTGAGGAATCCTTTGGGAAAATAGAAAAAATTAAAATAGTTGCATAAAGACAGGAAAATTGCTTTCTGAAATTTTAGTTGTTGGGGCAATAGCAATGCACGGCCTTGCAGTGACAGCACTTGGCAGAGAGTAAACTGCCAAGCTTCTGCTCCTGCTCAGCTTCTTCAGAGCACGTTGTGTTTGTCACAGTGATTTGAAAATATCTATTGAGGACTGGGCTGCTCGGAGAGGCTGGGGTTTCACTTGGAGCCTTTTCCACTCAGAGCTTCAATTTCTCTGGGCCTCTCGGGGTCCTTGATGACTTTTGAGGATGGAGGGTGGGAGAGAAAGATTTAAGAGACTCCCGAGTGCAAACATCAGTGGCAAAGTGGGACAGATCAAGATTTAGCACACTCACAACACCTGAAATATAACCATGCACAAGGGGGTGACCAATCATTTAAGGAGTTACTCCCTCTTAAATCCATGGGTACGTTTCTCAGCCTCGTTTTAAAAGCCTGGGCTGCCATGCCAAGGCAGCTATGGAGCATGTACACCTCCCCCTAAAGAGAGGGATCCACAGGCTGGGTGTTATTCCATATGTACATGATCTAAATACTTACATCTTTTTCTTTTTTTTTTAAAGGGAAAAAAAAAAAAAAGATTAAAAAAGAAAAAAAGGCTGTGGTGCAAGCACATACCATCTACAATATATACACGGAAAAAGTTTTCATCTGCTTTATGTTTTGATACCATAGTCTATATTTTGACTCCAGAGTGTGATGACTGTATAACTTTTCACATGAATTTCATTTTTCCTGTCAAGGTACATTATTTTAAGGGTGACAATAACTTGGCTTCAAATGAGGTGAAACCATCATAGTGATAAATGAGTTTCTTGAGGAGGGAGGTTGTACCCTGGGAATACACTTTGAGAGACCACACACCTCTGCTTAACCAAGCTTGTTAGCTTTACAACACATTACAAATACTCCTTCTAATGCAGATGGCAGTGAAGAGACCTGAGCACTTGACTTTTGAAAATACAGTGTATATTGCATGGGGAGATTAGGCTTGGTTTTCACACTGGCCTTTTGTACAAGTCTGGTTAACAGCTGAATGCTGCCTTTGGTCCTTTCCTTGTTCTGTGGATAATTTTTACATTTTGTGGCTTTTGTTCTGTTTGTTTTTTGTTTTTTTTTTTTAATTTAGATTCAAAAAAGACAGCTCAGGCTTTGCCATGCAACTTTTAGCTACAGCCATGAGGGACAAACTCACTTAATTGCTCTGTAGTTCATATTGCAGTCCAAAGGAAAAAAAAAAAGTCATGCCAAGTAGCATCAAATTTTTAGAAGCATTTCTAGGCATCACTTTAATAGTTAATGAAACAAGCTGCTGACTTTCATGGGGCATGTGATTATCTTGCTAAGTCATTTTTTTGTATTGATTCCCTGCTATTGTATGTAATGTAAATGTAACATGGAGGAAAAAAGCCCTGGCATAACCCCTGATGTTAAAGAGCACAACTGCCATCCACTGTGGAAAATATACAAGGTGCTGCAAATTTTACTTCTCCTGCACCTTTTTTGCTCTTGTTGAAGTAATGGCTTAGTGAATCTTTGAGAGTTGCATAAAAAATACCTTTGTGATGCTTTACTCCATTCTATGCTTCAAGCAACGAGGTTTAAATAAGTTAATAACCCAGCCAAAAGATAGACTCTTTCATTATTTTTTTTAACATAAACTTTCTTCTTCAAGGAGTTGCCTAAGGGACAAACAGACTCGATTTTTCTTGTGGTTAGATGCAGAAAGGATGGCAGGGGTGGTGTGTTTGGTAATGTACTTTCTGTAGTGTTATTCTGGTCAGAAATACTAAGTTAAGTGACAGAACTGACTGAGATACCCAAGTCCTTATTCCCTCACTGCAACCTCTAATAAATATCTTTCTTCTTTTCTTGTTCACTTAGTCTCCCTTTATTATCATGCCTTAGGAGAGTTCTCTCAGGGCTAAGAAAACCTAAATATAACACAAATGGAACTAAACTGTCAGGATGGGTTTTTCAGTTAAATTCAGTCTTCTGAGCTGCTTGAAAACTTTTTTTCAAATATTAATTTCTGTGGAGTCTTACAGGTACTCATTCTCTGTGGAAAATCCATACCCAATGGTGAGGTACTGGAGCCCAGAAAGTCTCAACCTCTTGAGCATGTGGTGTTGGGAGCCTGGACATGATGGGAGTTGTGGTGCAGGAGAGCTGCAGAGCCTGTCCAGGAGCATAAGGACTCAGGTTGGATCTTGGAGGCAGTAGAATCATTGGAGGTTTGTCTCTGTGGTCTCAAAACCTCGTTATTCTGCACAATAGTTAATTGGTGATGCCTGTAATCAGGGCTCTCACTGCCAGCAACATTTTGAAGATGAGGAGGAGCAATTTTCTCACTGGACCTGGATGTCACCGCTCAAACCCTCCTCACAGTGCAGGTCACCCCAAACTCTTCCCATACATTTTGACAGATGTTTTTGGGAAACTGATGGCTTTGATGGAAAGAGAAAGAAAAGAAAATGGATCTGATGAAAAAGCTTGGACTGTAAAGAATGTCTCCACTCCTGGAAGTGTCCAAAGCCTGTTGAGTCCTCTCTCCAGGAGCGTCCTCCTTTCCCCAGCACCCTATGAAGCCATCACAGGATGTCCCAGTGGTGGTGTGCAGGGATCAGGCTGCTGCTACACCACCTGGCCCTGAAAACTCAGCCTTGCTCTGTAAACAACATTTTTATCCCAAGAATGTGTTATTGCAGGCAGAAGTGGGGACATCAGAGTCAGCCCAAACACTCACTTTGAGTTTCACACAAGAGATATATCATAGAATCATAGAATGGGTGGGATTGGAAGGGACCTTAAAGATCCATCCAGTTCCAACCCCCCTGTAGGGTGACACCTCCCACCAGACCAGGTTGCTCCAAGATCCAACGTGGCCTTCACAGCATCACAGTATCATTTGGGTTGGAAAGGACCCCTGAGATCATCAAGTCCAACCCTTGATCCACTCACTCTGTGGTTCCCAGCCCATGGCACTCAGTGCTACATTCAGTCTCTTCTTAAAAACCTCCAGGGATGGAGAATCCACCCCCTCCCTGGGCAGCCCATTCCAATGTCTGATCACCCTCTCTGGGAAGAGTTTCTTCCTAATATCCAGCCTAACCCTCCCCTGGCAGAGCTTAAGCCCATGGCCTCTTGTCTGACTGATGGAGAAGAGCCCGACCCCCCCCTGGCTCCAACCTCCTTTCAGGGAGTTGTAGAGAGTGATGAGGTCTCCCCTGAGCCTCCTCTTCTCCAGCCTCAACACCCCCAGCTCCCTCAGCCTCTCCTCACAGGACTTGTGCTGGATCCCTTCACAGCCTCCTTGCTCTTCTCTGGACCTGCTCCAGCACCTCAATCTCCTTCCTGAGCTGAGGGGCCCAGAACTGGACACAGGACTCAACAGGCTTTGGACACTTCCAGGGATGGGGCAGCCACCACTTTCCTGAGCATCCTGTGCCAGTTTCTCACCACCGTCAAATTAAAAATTTCTTCCTAATGCCCAACCTAAATCTCCAATCTTCCAGTTAGAAACCATTTCCCCTTGTCCTCTGTACACACACCCATGTAAAAAGCCCAACCCCAGCTCTCTTCTAGGCATACATATATAAGAAAAAAAATCTACACTGATTTATTTTTTCAATTTTTTTTGGTTTTTTGCCTGTGAAACCCAGCCCCCTCCTGCCAGACCCAACACAGACAGGTGCTGTGCAAACTTCCCCCCCTGACTCCCTCAAAGCCCCTCAGTCTGGGTGCCCATAAACCCAGGGCTCTCCTGATGGAGGCAGTGGTGTTTTTATGGAATCCATAAACGCCCTCGGGCCTCTCTCCCCCTCCTCACCTCCCCGGGCCTGGAGGTAGGAGAAGAGAACACTGAACCATTCTGCCCCCAGCTCTCCACTAACCCCAATCAATTAGCACCTGCTTTTTGGGCCGAACCCACACTTCTGGGCCACTCACACCTGCTGCTGGGAGCCCTGCCTGCCACACACAGAGGGTGAAGCTGGGTTGGGAGTTGGTTGTAAATCAAGGTTTTATTTTGCCAAGTTTCATCCCGCACGCTGAATAACTGGGGTTTTTTTTCTGGGGTTTTTTCTTTTTTTTTTGCATTGGCACCAAAGCTGGGCTGGTGGCTGCCAATGCTTGGAGTGAAAGTGGTATTCATAAGGGCTGAGCTGCTGGCCAGGAAAGGCTGGGAGGGAAAAGCTGCTCCTATGCCAGGGTGTGCTGGGCTCAAGGGGAAAGCTGAGATCTAGGCCGGCTCTGCAAGTATTTGAAGTCTTTTTTTCTTTTTTTTCCTTTTTTTTTTTTTTTTTTTTCCAATATTTTTTCTTTTTTCTTTTTTTTTTTCTTTTTTCTTTGTTTTATTTTTCCTTTTGTTTTCTTTTTTCTTATTTCTTATTCTTTTTTTCTTTTTCATCTTTTTTTCCTTTTTTCTTTTTCCTTATTTCTTTTCTTCCCTTTTCTTTCATTTTCTTTTCTCTTTCCTTTTTCCTTGTTTTTTTCTTTTTCCTTTTCCTTATCCTATTTTCTTTTTTATTTTACTTTTTCCTTTTTCCTTGTTTTTGTCGTTTTTGTTTTTCCTTCCTTTTTTCCTTTTTTCGTTTTCCTTTTCCTTGTCCTATTTTCTTTTTTATTTTACTTTTTCCTTTTTCCTTGTTTTTGTCGTTTTTGTTTTTCCTTCTTTTTTCCTTTTTTCTTTTTCCTTTTCCTTGTCCTATTTTCTTTTTTATTTTCTTGTCTCTTTTCCTCTTTACTTTTTTCTTTTTCCTATTTCCTTGTTTTTTCTTTTTCCTTCTTCCTTTTTTTTCCTTTTTTATTTTTTCTTTTTCCTTTTTCCTTTTTTCTTTTTCCTTGTTTTTTCTTTTTCCTTTTTCCTTTTTTCTTTTTCCTTGTTTTTATTTTTTTTCGTTGTTTTCTTTTTTCTTTTTCCTTTTCCTATTTTCTTTTTTATTTTTCTTTTTCCTGTTTTCTTTATTTTTATTTTCCTTGTTTTTCTTTTTCCTTTTTCCTTGTTTTTCTTTTTTCTTTTTCCTTGTTTTTTGTCTTTTTCCTTTCCCCTTTTCCTATTTTCTTTTTTCTTTTTCCTTTTTCCTTGTTTTTTTCTTTTTCTTATTTTATTTTTCTTTTTTCTTTTTCCATTTTCCTTTTCCTATTTTATTTTTTTCTTCTTTTTCCTTTTTCCTTGTTTTTTCTTTTTTCTTTTTCCTTTTTCCTTTTCCTATTTTCTTTTTTATTTTTCTTTCTCCTATTTTCTTTATTTTTATTTTTCCTTTTTTCCTTGTTTTTTTCCTTTTATATTTTCCTTGGTTTTTTCATTTTTTTTTTCCTTTTCCTATTTCTTTTTTATTTTTTTTTTCCTTTTTCCTTGTTTTTTTCTTTTTCATTTTTCCTTTTTCTTTTCCTTTGTTTTTTTGCATCATGGCCAGGAAATACTTTTTTTTTTCCTATTTCAGGAGAGAGTTAAAAACAATAAGGCTTTGAAATTATCCAAGTGCCTCTTAGGTTATGTTGGGGAAAAATAAAATCAAGACCTCTTCAAAATAAAATGTTAGCATTACTGGTGGTGTTTTCATAGAGAATTTCCCCAATAATTTTGTCAAAATGGATAACATTCATGCAGGTTTCCATTTCTGCAAAAAAAGCTCCTTTCCATTAAAACCTCTGATGGAAATTCTTGATCAGCTTGAGACAGAAGGTTCAGGGTTTTTTTTTAAAAACAGCTGCCAATGTTTTCTTGGTCATTGTGATTTTACAATTTGGTCATTAGATGGTGCTCAAGAGATTAAATTCACTCTTTAGATTGTTTTTAAGAAGCTGAAATCCAGAGATTGTGTTTCTTTCTTCACCAAATACATAAATAATGTGCAGCTCTGGACCAAGGAGTGTAAGATTTACTCTTAATTTCTGAGGGAGAAAGCTCTTTACCAACTCCCTGCCATGATGGAGAACCAAGAATTACTCTATAATTAGACCCACATTAAAAAATTGTTTTCACACTATTAATTTGTTTGTAAACTTCCACTGTTAACATTTGGACTTTTGACAAAGTTAAGAAGTGCTTTTGTAATGAAGTAATTAAAGTGGGAGGCACATCTGAGGCTTGCTTCTCTTGGCTAAAAACATTTGTAAAATTCAATAAGCAGGATTCATAAAAAATATTTCTGCCCTGTATAGAGTACATTAAAGTGTTTAGTGATAAGGAAGTTTTATCTGTGCACCAGTCACTTCCATGCTGATTTTTACTGGAAGTAATCCTGGAAAAAGGGTTTATTTTTTAAAATATATTTGCAATGACCACAAAAAAGCGAATCCACCATAAAGATGAGAGCCCTGGCATAATGTTAAATCCTGATATGTGGGTTTTATTCCTACAAATATGTGAGTGAATGGTTGTTCTCCCAGCCCTTACTCTCAGTGCTGCTCACAGCAAGGTTGCGTGCAGACTTTTGATCTTCTTGTGGCTCTGCCCTGGGCTGGAGATTCCCAAGGTGGGGAGTTCACCATCTGCCACACAGGCTCTGAAGGACAAGGTAGGACAGATGGAGAGAGTTAAGAGTTGTACCACAAGGAGCTGTGTGACATCAGAAAGTCCTGAGCTGGAGATACCAAGCGAGAAAATATCCCCTGCTTAATTCCTCTTCACAGCTTGCTGGAGCCTTTCTTGCACAAAAGAGCTTTTTTGTCCCCAGTATCATTGTCACTGTTCTGAATGGTGTTCCTGAGGATGAAAGGCAAATTCAGCCTTTCATTACTTCCCTTTATCTGTACCTGTGAAGCCTGAGCTCTAGGCTGTGCATTTGAGCTGGAGGACATCCCTTGGCTTTGCCATGGAGGAGTTTGCTTGGGTTTGTTTAAAGTGTCCACATTTTCACTGCTGAAACAGCAGAGATTTGGCTGGGAAGGTCTCAGACCAAAATATTCTAGTGTGTTTGGTTTGCAGCCTTTGCAAGGAAATCAAAGGGAAAATAAGAAAAGAGTAGATTTAGATTGGATGATAGGACAAAGTTCTGTCCTGTGAGGGCAGTGGAAAAATGGCCCAGGTTTCCCAGGGAGGGGGTTGAGGCCTCATCCCTGGAGATGTTCAAGGTGAGGCTTGAGGAGGCTCTGAGCAACCTGATCTGGGTGAGGGTGTCCCTGATACTGCAGGGGTTGGACTGGGTGACCTTGAGAGGCCCCTTCCAACCCAAATTGTTCTGTGGTTCTGATTCTATGACCCTGTCACAGTTGCAGCTGCACTTGTGCAATAGCACAGCTGTGTGTGACCCTATGTTTTAAGGTCATTCACACAAATAATTCCAATATTATACTCACAGAACTTTTTCCTTTTGGATAGCAAGAAAGGAAGAGAGTAACTCAAGAGCAAGCAACCCTCATTTGAGGATTCTGGAGAAAATGGGATGCCAAGGAAAAGAAACAGTGGTGAAAACTTGCAATAAATAATTGAAAGTACAAAGTTTACCTGTAGTGTAGAAGTATAGCAGGTTGAGCAAATATAAAATAAAGCTAAGGGGGATTTTGTAGGTTGCAGGCTGAATGCCTTACTGCTGTGTGTGCAGTACAGAGATGTTGTTGTAAATAAGGTCAAGGTAATGCCAAGACAAATCCTGCTTGAAAGCTTCTACATTTTTCACATTATGAGAACACAATAGTAGGTCCCATTTCCAAAAATAATGTTCCCATTCTTATTTACTGCATAAACTCTCTTGTGGTTCATATTCTTCCACTCCTGTAGAAGTAGTCACAGGTCAGGAATGATCTTTCCTAGATGGAAATGTTACTGATATGGGTAGCTAGTACACAAAAGCAAAACATCCCAAAATCAGCCATTTTTTTTGTAAAGACAGTAGAGTTGGTTCCACAGCTATCTGCAATATCTTCCTGTTAAAATGATTAATCCAGGCTTGAATTCTCTTTATTGAATGATAACTCAGAAGGAGTGAATGTTTGTTTCTTAGTTATTGCTGTTATATATTGCAGTTGTGTTCAGAGTGATCCAACCCAAGTGAATTACTCTTAAAAATGCAAGACAAACTGACCTAAATGCAGGGGAGTTTGAAGATTGGAAGAAATGACATAAAAAATAAGATCCATTCAAAAGAGAGACCATCAAAATGCAGCCTGCCAATTAAAACACCCTGTCCTGATCCAAGATAAATTAAACAGCCAGCTAAGCATTGTACATCTCTTTCAAGATGCACATCCAGTCAGAACAGGCATGAGAGTGGAGATTTCTGGATTAATTTGCAAAGAATGAAAAAAATCCTTCATTTAAGTCATTAGAGTAGATTGGCCTCAAGAAGAACTCAGCCTCTCTCATGTGCTGGAAAGGAGAATGGGCAAATAAAAGTGTGGGAAAAGGGCAGAAGTATCACTTTCAGCTTCAGTGTTTCAAGGCAGTTGGCAGGAAAGCAGCACAGATGATAGGACACCAAGTTGGGTTTCTCAGACCTGGAAGCTGAGGCTCTTCCCTCCCTCCTCAGGCGCCTGTTGGGTTTTTGCTTAGGTGGTTCCAGTTGTACTTAATTGTCCCTTGCAAGCTGTTTTTTCAGTTTTCAGCTGCAGAGACCTTTTTTTTTTATTTATTTATTTGAGAGTCTGCCATTTATGATAATGAAATCGTTCACTTTTCCCCCTCTTCTGCCTGCAGAATGTGAAGCTCCTTTTTAAAAAATAAAATACCACGGATACTTTTGCTCTTGCTTTGCTACTTCTCACTTGCCATTTTTGTAAATACTTCCAAAAATACTCCAGATACAATTTTGGTCTTCACTAATTCTTTACAGGAACAAAACAAAAGTCCTGCTGTTTGTGAAACATTTCTACATTCCACTCAAGGTGCCCCAGGTCATATTTTTGAAGCCTTTCACTTATGAAAGAGAGTAACATTTTTTTTTCCTTCTTCAGACTAAAGTCTGAGCTTGATTTTCAAGCAATAAAGTACATGTAGTTAACTCTGCTTCTGCTGACTCTCCACACTCTGTGGAATATTGATTTTTATTTGAATGCTATTGGAATGCATACATTGATCTGGTATATCTGGTAAGATGTAAATGGTCTGCCAGGAAGCAGAATTGCTAAATTTTTTAGTATTCCTCTTAGTTAGTGACTTCAGAGAAGTCTAGGGATCTCTAGTGAGATCTGGGGTAGAAAAAAGTTGGAACAATTAAATTTAATCTTGACATTTCTTCTTTCTTTTCAGCATTAGAAAGTAGCTCTTTTAAAAGTAACAACTTTAACTCTGCCTCATTTTCTGGCCTCCCACAATAACTGCCCTGGAGATATGGAACTGCAGGGGTTTTTTCCCATCTTGTTTTCTTAAAGAAAGGCAGAGCATCTGTGGTACTTGTGTTGGGGTGGCCTTGATTTGTTTCATTTCAGCAGCAGGACTCCACGCCTCAGTTTGCTTCTCCCAGGCAACTGGTGACTCCTGGGGGCCTCCCCCTGTTTTTTTTTTTTTTTAAGTCTTCCTGCAGTTGTTTGATTCTGCTGAAAATTTTTACTGTTCTGGTAATTGGATGACAGCTTTTAGGTTGCCTGGAGATGCTGGCGTGCTTCTTCAAATGGGGAGTTGGGAGTTTTAACAAGAGAATGCCAGAAGAGTGTTTTGAGAAGAGGCAAATTAACAATGTTTTTTTCCCTTTCTGTCTGTTTTTCCATGCAAACTGCTGCCAAGTTGGCCCCACGGTGAGTTCCTCATCACAACAGTTCATAAATTATCATCCTGTCATTCCAAATCCATCAGAGTAGGATACCTTAGAATTATTTCCTTTGTCACTATAGATTTCTGTGTCAGGAAAAGCTTGTTAAGAGTCAGTGATTGCCCATGTCAAACAGGAGAGCTGCAAATGAAGGACTTTATTATAGTATAAGAAAAATGGCTGAGAAATGAAATGGGTCAAAGTAGGTGAGGATAAGATCAGGTGATCATTTGCCTTGCTAAAAAAGGCATTTGATGTAAATATTCAGAAAAATCTTAGGTTTAGGTTAGTGTTTGCAATCATGCAGATGCTGCCTGCTGAGGTAGGTTGTTTTATTATTCTTGTGGCATTTTGAACTTAAATGATCATAAGCTAATGAAATCAATGAAAATTAAAGCTACATATTATAAACTTGGTGACCCATTTTACAAATACATAGGAACTTTCATGTCACTTCATGTTCATTTCACTTTTTCAGATTTCCTTTGGGCACATGACAAAATATTTATAGATTGTGTTAGATAAATGTCTGCTACTCATTTAGTTATTGCTGTCAGATTACAAGACCTCCATTGTCTTTTTTTTTTTTCTTCTGTATACAAGGAACAAAGATGTGTGACTATATTTTTTGAAAGATGAACTATGTCTGCTCCAGATAGAAAAACCTAGTAAATATTTCTCTGAATACTGAGACTTAGTTTAAAATAAAAACAAATAGTAAAATGGCAAAGCCTTCTGAAACTTAGCAATCACTTTAAAGTGATGACTTCTTTTTGGCTGACAAAACTTCTTTATTTTTTATTTTGGATATTCCTCATTATAGGGAACACTGGCAAAGGGATCCCTTTCACATGGACATGGGGTGGGTTGCAATACTCCAGCACAGAGAGAATATTCCCATGAGAATTCATCTCTGCACCTAAAAGGAGGTACCTAAAGGGAGGTAAAGAATAACAGGGAGTCTGGGATTACAGTGTGGCTTTGGCCTTGGGATTTTACAGGGTGATGTACAGAACAAGAAGGATCTGGGAGTTTGTGTGGCTGTGTGGTCCAAGTCTCAGCTGTGGTCTGAGCTGACTGGTTCCATGCTGGAATGAGCTGCCTGTCTCATGTTTATGAAAAAAGGAAGAAGTCCAGGCCAGGAACAGGGCTCAACACTGCTCTGTGACATCTCTCAGGTCACCCCAGCTGCATTTAAAGGCAAGTGGAGTAGCATAAGTTTCTTACAATGAGGGCAGATTTTGAGCTGTGGAAGGAAAAAAAAAGTTTTACTGTAAACGAGCTGGAAAGGTCTGTTGGAGAGAATGTTTTAGAGTATCTGTTTTCTTCCTGAAATTATTAACATTGAAGAAATTTCCACAGTCTGTAACCACTAGGCTCTATGCATACTGTACTCCACTTTCAGCTTTTTTTAATTTTTTTTTTTTTTTTTTTTTTTAATTTTTTTTTTTTTTTTTTTTTTCCAGGGATTGCTTAAAATCCATTCAATGTCTTTAGGTTAAAGGTGCCTACCCAGAACAGAACTTTGCCATCCTCAACAGTAGTGCACCTTCCACCCAAGCCACTGGGGTGTTGAAAGATTTATTTTGCATTAATTTGCCAGTTTTGGATTTGCCAGTTTTTGAGGTTCTAGTTTCATTCCTGATTGTTTCCTATCCAAGGCTTCTATGCTTGATTTGACATGTGAGAGACACATAGTGGCATGAGGTCCTCTCTCCAAGAACCCAAGCAGACTGTTGCAAAGAGATAGAGACCACTCTCATCCTCTTAGAAAAAAAATAAAATACTAGATATTGAGGGAAACTGTGCTTGACTCCCAGAAGGTTTTCTATGTTTTCTTTCTTTTAAAATAATCTATGAATGTCGTAATGCTCAGTATGACTTGCAGTGACAGCCAAAAAAAGCCTAAATCAAGAACCTGACTGTCAGTCCACTCATTTTTATCCACCCTTTACTTAGATAAAAGATCCCTCATAAATCACTGACCCTTTACAGCCCTTATTGTTCTGATTAAACCTGTTCAATGTCAGAATATGCCTAGTTTATCAACACTAAGAGACAGGGAAGTCACCAGTCAGTCTGACTTTTCCATCTATCTTTTTCTCTAGAGTTTTCCTCTAGATGAAAACCAAAATCTTACTAAAAATGCTAGCAATGCATATGACTTCTGTAACAATTCTAGAGAATACTGAGTATCAAGAACTGCCATTTTTGTAACGTATCTCCAATATTCTATTACATATTTTTTTTTACAGCCACACAGCTGGAAATCCAGAGGCTGTGGCTGAAAAAGAGATGATGGAAACTAAAATTAAAACAAAGCCAAATCTTTAACAAAATGGAGCCATCTATGTCTGTCTCCCTAGGATTTCTTACATTACTCTCTACAGTAACATTTGGGAACAAGGAGAGGTTGGTGGTTCCTGTCTAGAAAAAAGCTGGATCAAGCTGTAACCAAACCTGAATCTGGTTATGGCTCAGATGAGGAAAAAGTCCCATGAAAGGAAAACTCAGTTTTGCAGGAGAGTGAGATCCCAGCAGCAGGTGGCAAGGGAGATGAGAAGGGTTGATGGGGACACAGTCTGGGAAGAATTAGCAGAGTTGGAGGATGACCCTAGGCTCTTGGAGATGAGAAAATGTAACTTTTGTTGGAATAATCAGTCTCTTCCTTAAAACATTGCTTTGGTTTGCTCTTTAAGTAATGAAATCTACATTGCTGATAAATGGGTTTTTTGTTTTTCCTATTTGAGAAACAAATCAGATGGGTCCACTAATTTCCCCTTTCTGATCCTTTATGGTTGCTCATTATTTCCATGGTTCCATATGTGTCCAGGACTTGAAAAAACTTCTACCAACTATCTCCATGGCCTGAACAATCCACAACCAAATCCCCTGCAGCTTGGGGTGGATTTTCCAGGCTGTGGAAACCATTCCTAAGGTTTTTTGCAGCAACACAGTTCCTCGAGGACCTTGACAGGGTCCATGTCACAAACCAGGTTCCTTCTGCTCTTTAAAGGCACTGTCTGCAGAACTCTTTTTTCCTACATTTTTAGAAGGCACACAGGCAAACTTCTGTGGCTTTTATTATCAAGGGCTCTGGGTTTTTAAAAAATGTTTAAATTCTCTCTCATAACCTGCTAATATCCAGTTGAGAGCTGACGGAATTAAAAAAAATAAAATAATAAACTATTTGTCCAATAAATATGAAGGAACCAGGTGACTAATGAGAAAATCAGCTTTTGGGGGGTTTGCAAAGGCAAGAAAGTTAGGACTGTAAATTAGGAGTTGTTTTCAACCCACAACAAGCCCAAATGGGGCTGGAAGGAAGAGGGAGGTAAAAACTGGTGCCCTGAAAAAGGAAGAAGAAGGGAGTATAGAAAATACAGAGGAGCACAGTTATTAAGAATAGAAAGAGCACCCATGTATGGGCAACCTGAAGCCATAAAAATGAAAAGCTTGAATGGAAAGTGTGGGTTGATCACACCTGTCTTTCAGGTGTATTCTTTCAGGGAATGGAAAGTGGTGGAGAAATCTGAGATCAGCCAAATAACCTCTCTGCAAATTTTTTAAATTTGATATCATTGTCATTCCTTGGCTATTCTGAGAAGCTCTGTGGTAATCTAAGGAAGAATCTATGAGAGGAAACTGTACATCTGGTGTGTAAAAACCTGCTTTTCTCAAGAAGCTGCTTTCCAGCATGTGTTAAATAATGTATTTCAGTGAGCAGCAGGAGGAGCTGTGGAATTCCACTGAGACAGCTGGGCAGATTCTTATGTTCCTAAAATCCTGAGCCTTGTAAACCCTCTTAAAAGTTTAATTTTCAATTTTTTTTTTTTTCCCCAAAATCATCCACAGCAGGCTATTTATCCATCACTGTCTCATGCTCTACTTGCAGCTATCATGTAGCTGCTGCCAGGTGCAGCTGGATTCACAAGTTTGGTTCTTAAGCACAGGGGGGGAGCTGAGGGAAAATGGTTTTTTGCTTACCATGATGCTGTTCTTTCAGAAGCTAAGAATAGCACCAGGACATAGAGGTAGTGTCTGCTGTTTGGCACTGATGGTTTACCTCAAACAGAAAGAGAATATCTATAAGGATATAAAAGAATATATATAAACAAGAATATATATATATATACATAAAATATCTATCTATAGAGGATATCTATAAGGATAGATATATAGATAGATATCTTATGTACATATACATAAGCTATAGATATCTTATGTGTATATATATATATTCCTGTTTAAATATCCTCTATAGATAGATAGATATCTTATATATATATATACTTGTTTAAATATATATATATACATGATTAAATCATATATATATATGATATCTATCTATAGAGGATATCTATCCTTATAGATATCCTCTATAGATAGATAGATATCTTTTATATATATATATATATTCTTGTTTATTCTTGTTATTCTCATTATATATATATTCTTGTTTCTTATTATATATATATAAAATATATATCTTTTATATATATCCTTATAGATATCCTCTTATATATAAGATATATGTATCTATAGAGGATATATCCTATATCCTCTATATATCTATATATCCTCTATATCCTTATAGATATCCTCTTATATATATATATATATAGAGGATATATATATATTTATATCTCCTTATAGTTTTCCTCTAGAGGTACATATATATCTAGATCTAGGTATATATCCTCTATATAGAAGAGCACAGTTATTAAGAATAGAAAGAGCACCCATGTATGGGCAACCTGAAGCCATAGAAATGAAAAGCTTGAATGGAAAGTGTGGGTTGATCACACCTGTCTTTCAGGTGTATTCTTTCAGGGAATGGAAAGTGGTGGAGAAATCTGAGATCAGCCAAATAACCTCTCTGCAAATTTTTAAAATTAAATATATCTATATAGATATATCTATATAGAGGATATATACCTATATATATATATATATCTAGAGGATATCTATATATCCTCTATATATAGAGAGTGTGTATATATATATATATACTCTCTCTCTATATATATATATATATATACCTATATATATATATCTCTAGAGGATATCTATATATCCTCTATATATAGAGAGTGTATATATATATATACTCTCTCTCTCTCTCTATATATATATACACCTATATATATATATCTAGAGGATATCTATATATCCTCTATATATAGAGAGAGTGTATATATATATATATATACTCTCTATCTCTCTCTCTATCTCTCTCTCTCTCTATATATATATATCTCTAGAGGATATCTATATATCCTCTATATATAGAGAGAGTGTATATATATATATACTCTCTCTCTCTCTATATATATATATATATTCTTGTTTATATATATTATATATATATAAGATATATCTATCTATCTATAGAGGATATCTCTAAGGATGTCACTACAGACAGCAGGGCAATATTTGTTAAAGTCCTTAACCTTTTCACCCTATTTCAGCTCCCAGTTAAGTCAAGGCTGCATTTCTTGAAAATCCCTTCCTTTGTTTTCTTATGCATGGCTGTTCAGATGTCTGTGGCAGATTTTGGTTCTATAATTTGGAGTGATTCTTGCAGCCCATGTTGCTTGCTGCAGAAGGATGAAAGTGCAGAAAGATGGCACAGTACATGATCATTTATTGTCTGGAACAATCAGGATGTGTGTTTTCTGTAGTCATTTCTTCTTTTCAGCTTGCCAGCACTTATTATGCCTCAGGAAACCTCATCTCACTAAAGAGCATCCTTGTGTCACTGAATATAAAGCAGCAGAAAAAATTAGAATATACCTTGAAGTCTGGTGTGCTTTTAAATTAGATGGACAGGTTAGGTTTGGATCTTTATACATGATCATACTTTATCTTAATCTTTAATCTTTTCTTTTCTTTCTTTTTTTTTTTTTTTTTTTTTTTTTTAATTTTAAAAATATGCCTGCAGCTGCAGATTTCTTTAAGATTTAATAGGGGAGATGAGAAAATTAATTTTACTTTGACATAGCCTATTAGATAAAAGTTATGAACAATTGAAATGAGAAGGTTCTGTTTGGAGCTTCCTTTGTTCTCAGCTAAATTTGCATCCAACATCCTTGACAGTTCAGTTACTGCAAAGAAAAACCTAAGAAAAGCTGAGTCAAAAATATGTTCTTGCAGAAATTCACATGTTCAATCAAATATTTTTCATAGTAACAGCTATCAGACCAACAGAGGTTTCATCCCCTGATGCTTGGTAGTTTCCCATAGTAGAAATTTCATGTTTATGTTTAAATCTCTGTGTGTGTGTGCAAATCTATAGAGGTTTTTTGGGAGGGAGAGAATGGAAAGGCACAGAGGGTGACTGCAGGGAACTCTGTGCACACTTCCCAAATATTTCAGAGTAAGACTCCAAAGAGCTCATCCCTTTGTCCATTAGCCTGGAAGATGCTAACTGAGACTTTCACCTGACTAAAAATAAAATTTGCCCCCTAAGGACTGTATTGATGTGAGAAAAGCAGCTGTGCAGAAAGATGACACTCTGAAGATTATGGCCCATGAGACAGTCACCCCTTAATTTGCTTTAAAGTATTTTTAAAGAAAAAAACCAAGAAAACAACAAAGCCAAAACCTCCATAACACCGTGAGCATTAAAACTATAAATGCCCTTATAGTTAATTACTTTGCAGGCTATTCCATAGTTTTACACTTAGATGAAACTGCAACATAAAAAAATTTAAATGCATTTCATTTATCATTGAAATGTGATTACAGTTTGTTGTCTGTTAGTTGTTTGTTTTTTTTTAAGAAAACAACAACAGAAGCACAAAGCTATATTTTAAAAAGGCTTTGCTTGTCACCCAGATATTTTCCCTGTTTCTCATCGTTTTGCTTGAGGACCTCTTGAATAATGAAGCATTTCTAGCAATTAATGATTCCCTCAGGTAAATGATAATGTAAATCACAGCTTGCTCAAACTTCTGTGTTCTAGAATTTGTCTCAGAACCAAACAATATTTTCTCCCTGTAAATATTCCAAAAGATTTAATGTTACAATAAAATCTACACTGCAATGTTATTGGCCTTAGAGATCACATTTTAATCCTCTTGGTATTCCCTGCCTTTACTTAAATTACTGTTTTATAGCTTCATTCTTATACCTGATGAATTCCAAGAGATCTATTGCTAATCCATTTGGAAATTGTAAATCCACAGAGTATTCTCTTTAATCATGTTAAATTACTTGTACAAGAAAGACATTAATGATAATTTAATTTAAATTTAAAAAAAAAAGACCAGAATATTTTTAATTTTTTATTCATTTTCTGTACAGGAAGAATAAGATATTTTTAGATCAGATGTAAATGGATGTTTCTACCTTAACTAAAATACTGGATTTTCTTTATCTGTGTTTGTGACTTAGAAACTAAATTTGTTTTCCAATTAATGAGTTGATTACTAGGGATGTTCTCAAACATACATCATAAGGAATATATACAGAAAATATAATTGATGTATAAAAAATAAAATTTGCATTAAAAACCTGATTCAATGAATTACATTAATCTAGACAGGCAACAGAGAGAGGGTGCACCAAAAATAATCAATTCATTACATTTCATGTAATAAATATTCTGAATAAACTTTCCATGAGAAGCCCCTAAACCAATAAATATTTATGGGAATTATTTAACCAGCGTAGAATAACAAGTGGCTCAGGAAAAAAAATTATACATTGTGGGTGAATAACATTCAAAGGAAAAGGAGTTCATGTCACTGAATAAATTATTCATCTTGAACTATTCTCTTGACTGTAAAGGCTAAGAAAGAAAAAAATTAGGCTTATTTTGCATATTTTGTTCACTGTTTTTTGAAGTGTTTTACAGCCATTAAACAAGTGTTATCCCCATTTCACAGGTGGGTAGAGCTGAGGCTTCTTGAATTTGTGATTTATCTGAAACCACAGATTAAATCAAAATGCCAGGTTTAGCAACAGAAATGGGATTCCTGACTGAATTTTTTAATCACTCCTCAGTAAATAATTCTTCCAGAGTGATCACCCACCAAAGGAAACAGACAGAGGAGGCAACAAGGTTCTCACTCAAGCACCAGGACAAAGAATGGGTGTAATTCCTACTTCATTCCTGGCTTTGCTGCTGATTTGTAAGGAAATTTCATTTCAGAGTGGTAAAGTCTCTTCAGGTTCTGGCGTTTACATCCCATGTTGGTGGGTTTAGGATGCTGAGAGCATCCCAAACCCCTGGGTGATGGTGGATGGTGGGATTGCCTTTTTGTTGAGTTTATTCAACTTCCTCTCCTCATCCTTGTCCTGAGGAAGGGTGAGGAAGTTCTGCTGATGGTGCCATCCCTCCTCCTGCAGCCGGGCAGCCTCACAGTCAGTGGGAATTAAGTCTCAGAACCACTGGGGTCACCTCTTCTTCTATAAATTGCCAGTTGTCACTTCAGGAGGAAAGGAAAGCTTTGTAACCTCCTAAAGCATCCATTGCCTGTAGCAATGGACAGATTGTTTCATATATTTCAGGGAGAACAACCTCATATATTTCAGGAGAACAACCATTCCTTAAAACACTGAGGCTGTAGATATCCTAAAATTCAGCTCCCGTTCAGTGTGCACACTGCCTTGCTACAAAAACCCACTTCTTTTTTGCTTCATACTTTGCACCCATGTGCTGCTTGCTTGTCCCTTTCCCAATGCAAACCCTTGCTGGTCTGAATTCATATGCTTAGTCCCCATCTTTCCTCAGGATTTCTTTAAATTTCTTCCAACCAATCTCTATTTTCTCCTCGTGCCTATTCCAGCCTAACCTGAATAGCCCCAAGCAAACCAATCTCCTGTGTCTCTTTGCTCAGACACTTCAGCATCCTCCAGGCCAGGGGAGGTGTGAAACATCTTGGTGCTTCCTTACTTGTGAAAGGCTCTTGATGCTCAGAATATTTGGTTTAGAACCACCTGACCACACAAACCTTGGTCCTAGGCATGACCAAAAAGTTCTGAGCATCCATTTCTTCTTCACCTCTGCAGACCTCCCACAGCTAAAAAGAAAAGGGTGAATTTTGACAGCTCTTGAGCAAAGGTTTAGACAACCAAGTTGCCAGTGGGATGAATTTTAAGCAGAATATGTTGCATTTATATATTTAGATATGGACTGATGTACTTAGGTTTGTGATTAGTAGGTAAGGGGCAACTCAGAGCAAGAATGAACTTTATGAAGCTCCCTATATAAACTTTTCCTCCTGTTTCTCTGGGTAATTTGGAACTTATGGAATGCTCTGTCATAAAATTGATGTGTTCAAAACCTCTGTGTGGTGCTGTGTTTGCAGCTGGTGTCCACAGGACATGTGAGTGCTTTAAACTCTGGGTTTCTTGGTTGAATGGGGTGCATCTCACCCTTGGTTTAGTGTGTTGGAAGCTGGGTGTGATCAATCCCATGAAGATCCTCAGGATACACCTTCAAGTGTATTAAAAGCAGAATTTTCTCTCCTGCCAAGACCTGAGGAGTCCTACAAACAAGCAGGAACAGCTATAAAATCCTCCTATTCACCACAAAATTGGCATTTAGGCTACACAAAATGAGGTAAGAGATTAAGAATGAAAATGTCACCATCATTAAATTTCTTAAGGGGCTGCTCTAGAATAAATATATCTTGCTTATTTGTCTTTACTACTTTTTTTTTTTTTTTCAGTTCCTGTGGGGAAATGTGCAGGCTTTATTCTTCTGCAGTTGGGTTGTTTCACTTTCCAATTTGAATAACCTATCCCTGTCTTCTAAGAATGTGTTTCAAGAAAAATTAAGAACATTTTAATAAAATTCATGGGAAGTTGTGCCATCTCACCTGAAAGATAGGTACGATCAACCCAGAACCTTGCTAATTTTAAAATTAAACACTTAAAATGCAGTATTGTATGGTATTGTATGGTAAGAAAGGTATCATATTCCTACCTTTTTCTAAGTTTGTGGGATTGCATTAAACATGTTTTCTCTTCTCTTTTGCTCCTGAAAGATGGCCCCAGACATCAGGAAAAACTGGTCAGCTCTGAGATGCTCCAAGTGGAAGTTTAAAGGAAGTTTAAAGTCTATGGAAAGAACTGTCCAAGCCCCAAAAGTAAGTAGAGAAAGCAGTTTGCTGTCCCTCTGCCTGTAGTCCAGAAAGAATTTTCTTCCCCATAAGTGCTTCTGTTTGATCACAAATATTCCAGTCGGAATAAAAGGGAGAAAAGAGCTCATTAATTGCATCTGATCTGAAACTGTTCTGTATTCTCCAGTGAGCTTTCTACTTTGCTGCTTGTTTCTTGCCTATTGCTGTGGCATCTGAGTACAGCTCTGAAGTCATTTAGAGAAATAAATAATGAAAAACCCACAAAGCCCTGAGGAATCATGGAGAAATGGCTTTTCGTGGAGCACTTGTGTATACAATGATGTAGAGTTTTGCTGCATAGTTGTGGGTGGTTTGGATCCTACTTATAGTCAGCTGCCTAGAAAAATCTGTGTAGGAATAAACTTTCTGGACTTCTGTTGTGGTAAGTATTTAGATACTTAAATGCCTCTAAGTAATATATGAAGCTAATATATCCCTCAGAGGTCCCAGGTGATTCTGAAGGGTACTTTGCTTGTAACTCTCTGTTTTCCCTGTTTTACTGTGAACTGTGATGTAGATTCTCATATACATAACTACAGAGAAAGAACAGATGGCTGGAGGAAAAAAGGAGGACTGGGAGCTGAAGAATGCAAAAGAAAAAGAATGAAAATGTCAAAGCAGGACATCTGAAGATGAATGTTAAAAAGGAAGGGGCAATAATACAAGGTATTTATTACAGACCTGGTCCTCTGACTGCTGTAACTTTGAGGAGGATATTTGCATCTTCACTGAGGTCATTGCACCACACATCCCATCTGGGGTCTTTGATTTGGTTTTTGAAGCTTAGAAGAAGCCCTGAGTTGTTGAGAAAAGAGGCAGGAGAGATAAAAATGGATAAAAATATTCTTGACCTTGTTGGGGTTGTAGCTATACTATTTAAGTATAGAGAATTTTACCCCATGTTCATTCCATATTCAGAGCTCTGCCATGGTCTCAGGCTCTGTGTCTTACTCCTGAGAGTGTGCAGAAAAGTCACTAAAACCTGTTATTAACTGAAAATCTTTAGCATTTCACATTTACTGGATCAGGTGGGGCTACTCTCCCTCTAGCCTGTCCATTAAGATTTGGGGGAAAAAAACACAATCAAACAAAAGAAAACCAAACCAGTATCACTGATGATAATTTACATGAATTTACACGAGGAAATGTTCCTAGACACAATGAAAGAATTTTTAAGTAGAATTAGGGGTAGCTGTAAATGGAAAGGTTGGTGTAAATATGTCTTATATTTCCATATAGACCATCCTATGCCTCTCCCTTCTTCCTTTATCAAAGACCAGAAAGAAAGAAGCCCACAATATGGTTTAGATGTAAACACTTTCTGGTAGATTTTTCAGGATAGGAAGGATTTTGGTGACTTTCCCATAGCATTCCCTCTATGATTTACATGGACCCTCCCTTCTCAGGACCCTAAACTCAGCTGGAGTATAAAAAAAAAAAAAAAAGTTATACATCCAAAGGTATATGTCCAAAAGGTTGGATATTAATGTATGCATTTGCCCTTCAGGAGCAGTGTAGAATATTTGGGACTGAGAAGAAACCCAGCTGCCCTAAATCAGCCAACCATATTAAGAGTACTTTTCTCACTCAGACAGTTTTTATTTAAGAAACCTCAGAATATCTCAGTGGCAAGTTTCCCAACAGAGAATGCTGTCAGCCTATAATTTTTACTTTATGGACCCATTAACAGAACCTGACAACTAAATTATAGGTTGCCCCTCTGGTCACCCCAATAGTATTTGTGAGTGGGTATGAAAGTCTGCAGGCATTTTTTTTTTTTTTTTGAGGATCAAGATGATCTTTTGGCTTCGTGTACATATGGAAATGAATATGCCCAGCAAACAGAAATCTCTGCTTTCTAAGCAGGCATCCAAAAAATTGAGAGTTTCTGCAGCCACAACAGAATTTCAAAGCCCAGTGTCCCAGCATGAAAAATATACTTTGTGAATCACTGCAGCTTGGTTTTAATTCACTCAAATCCACAGAGCTATCCAGTTTACAGTGACTGGTGGTCTGGCCCCCTTTGCTGTCTGTCCTTCATCAAGTGTTTTAGCAGTGTTGAAAAATCTATATAAACCAGACAAGGCATAAAACAAGACACACAGGGACTGCTGCAACCATAAACAAAATACCTGAGTGCCTAGAGCAGAACAGGGAGGGACAAAAGAGCCAAAAAGACTATTGGGAGGAGGGAGAAATTGCTTTGGTTCTGGTGCCTCAAGAATACATTCAATATCTGAGAGGCAAAAGGGAAGGTCCCTGCCTTCAGTAGGCAGATAGTCAGGTTAAGTTCATTGGAATACACTGGGAATGGCCTTTTATTTGAAAATGATGCAGTCAAGGGTGGATACAGCCTAAGTGTCCCTATTTATGTGTCAGAGCAAATTCCTAAATGATTGCACCCTAAACAAAACCTATTTTCTGGAAATAGGGGAACTCTGCCTTCTGTTGGTTTTTGAGGGGAGCTGCAGAGTTCAGTGTTTATAATCAAACCTGTTGCACATGAATAAAACCCCCAGGTTTGGTTATTAATGCTTAGAGAGCTAAGTTGTTGATTTTTATTCTTAGGAGTTAAATGAAAATCATTTAGAGTACAGGAAAGTGTTAGAAAGCTGCAACCTTTTATGTGGAGTGAGATTCGTGCTCAGTTAACTGACATTAATCTCTGGTTTATTCACACTCTTGAACTTAATGACAACTTCAAAACAGTAATTACATGACTTGCAAACAGATAATTCATCTTTTGACTTGGTCCTAAATTGTTTATCGTGTTCCATTTTCCTAATCAGTCTTCTCTGTCATGGGAAAAAATTGCTGTTGTGATAACAAAAGAGATTACAGTTAATTGAGTCCCCCTCATCTTTCTTCCTCATGAGATGGCTTCTCCAAAGTAATTAGAAATCCACTTTGGTCTGATAACATGGCATTACAAAAGATTATCTTTGGTACGATTACTCTCAATTTCCAGCAGCAGAAACCCTTTCAGTTCAGCAGCCAAACCCTTTGGAGTATTTATCTCTAGAAAACCTGGATGAGGAATTTCTTCCAGTCCCAGGTTTGACTTGGTCAGTGGCACTGAGGGTGCCCTCCTGAGGGGTTTGCATCATGTCCAAAATACTCCAGTTCATATTTTAAAGAAGAAGAAATAGGAGGAAATCTCTGGGAGGCTCAGTACTGGTGATTGCACAACAAAATAATTCTATTCTAAAAAGTGCAATATACTTACATAATAAAAGAAGAAAAATAGTTATTTTCACTCACTTTAATAAGCTCTTGAAAGCAGCATTTTGTCTGGTAAGTACTGATGTTTTATCTTGTCTTGGTAGAAGGAGGAAAAAATTTCCTCTCCCAATATTAACAATCCCATTTGCTTCATATTTAAGCTGAGAAATTAATTACTTTTGTGAGGAGCATCAGTAATTATTCTTGTTAGTGTAGATGGTTTCCTTCTCAGAGTGCTACAACACCGAGGAGGAGTATTTTAATTATTTGCGTGGGAAATTGTTTAACTTAATTGTTTCACTTCATTATTTAACTATTCCATTCATTTTTCAGTGGGATGATCAGGAAATGTCTTTGTAGGATCTCATTTCTAGTGCCTCACATGTAAACTCTTGCTCCCTGCTATAGGTGAAAGAATCAATCCTTTTGAGTCACAAATTCTCCTCCAGCAAAATTACAGCTCTGTGGTGTCTGACCCAGTTAATTAGCATCTAATTTACCTCTAGATAATATATAATATATATACATATAATAGATAATAATAGATAATATATAATACCCCCAGACAGATTCCCTTTCCTTCCTGCAGCTCCAGCAAAGCTCTTTCACTTAAGGGGCACAGCAGTACCCTTCATCTCTCTCCATCACTTTGCCTTTTCAAATTTCTCTCAAATTTCCCTTTACATGAATTTACAGAGCCTGAAATAGGATAGTTTCATCTTGAGTAAAGTCTACTGCATTTGCTTTAAAACAAGACTGACTGAATCCATTTCTGTGGAAAAATATATATCCAGTAGTACATTATTTCTCATTGTACTCTTCTCAATTCCTTTATTTACTGGTGAGAAGGAACCAAAGTTTTTGTAGACTAACAGGAAAAATAACTTGAAGTAGAGCAGGACTGTGGTTGATGATTTTTATATTTATTTATTTATTTTATGTAGCTTCTCAATATTCTGTAAGCATCTATCTCCAAGTGGAGGCAGAGTACATAAAGAAAAAAAAACTTCTTTCTAGGCCTCAGGGCAAATCCAAAGCATTCAGGTTGGATTTGGCTTTGTATCCATCCTCTAAAGCTTAGTGCATACTAAAATCTCCCAAAGACACCAAGGTTTTTTGTTTTTTTTTTTTTCTTCTTCTCTATTTTCCTTGGCAACTTAACCACATTTTACATAACCACATTTTGTGCTTCACAGTAATATATGAGATTTCATAAATGATATAAATGGCCTCATACAAATTCAAAACAGCAGAAGAGTCAATAAACTTATATTGCAAGAACTCCAGACCACAGCAGGGAAATATCTGAGCTTTTCAAAATTGATTCATTTCTACCTTTAAAAAAAAAAGGATCCTTTCCTCTAACTCCCCTAAAACATTGAAATTTGGGTATTTTCCATTTCTTCACTGAATGAGTTTCCTAGTGTCTTTTTGATGTCTTCATCAAATTATTTTTCCCCTCGTTTAACATTATTACTTATACACATATATATCCAAATAGAGCTGAAATTGGTTTTATAGGGCAACAGTTATGCTATAAAGTAGATTATTTAGGAGGGTACAAGCTTTGGCTCTACTGGCCTGCATATAATTTGTGGGGAAATATTCAGACCTAATTAGTGTAATTCAAGTAGTGCTGAAAGAAAATCTTTGTCCCATGATCATATTTATTGTAGCTACACATTACTGAATTATTACTGAAATATCTTCAAGTTTATCTTTGATGGCCCATAAGGTGTTGGGTGCTCTGTTTGTTACAACTTCTGTTTAAAAAACATAAAAATATAAATTCGTTTGTAATTGAAAAATTTTTACAGCTTTGTTTTTCTGAATATTTTTTTTAATAACTCTCATCCAGAAGCTGTTTCATTTGAGATTTATCCTCTTTTATGTTCATCTTGGCTCTACTGCTATTCTTTATGTTCCAAGAGACTGTGTTCTCAGAAAAGACCTCCTAAATATGAGAAAACTAGATTTTTATCTTACTGACTCACTTTAGGACTACACATAAGAAACATGTGATATTTTGTGGCCTGATCCCATGCCTAAAGTGGTAATGAAAAGACTCTTCTTATTCTCAGCCAGCACTGGATCATGGTCTTGATCAAGCTCCTTGTTTTTAAACTTTGTCAAGCAGCCTGAAGTCAAGCTGTAATTTTACTTAATTGAGACATTTTAAAGCTGCTAAGCCTCATATTCTTCCTTTTCTTCCAGATTCCACATGCATGTAATTTGATAATTTTTTTCTTTCTAACTATATAAGTAAGAGTAATTTTTTATTTTTTTTTTTTGTAAGTCAGACTTACTTTCCTTCATTTGAAGGGATATGAAAGTAAACTTCTGAGAGTAATACTCTCACTGGAGCTCAGTGCTGGAAATTGAGATGACTTTGTCTGGAATCAGCAAACATATCAAGGCCTCTCCATTGCTTTAATGTGCTCATCAGGGTGCCCCATATTCCACCTTGACTTCATTTCAAGTCCTCTGTAACATCTCATTTCTGAAGCATCTGGGAAAGAAAGGTTGCTCATGAGTTTACCAAAAGGAAGTTGCAGATGTAGGTGAACATCACACAAACTTTGGACAAAATATTAATTAAAATAAATAGATTGTAAAGAGATGCTGTTTCTTTTTGACATGACCTTTAGTTTCACCTGTAGTGACTTCCTTATTCTTTGCTAATCTCTGTCTTGCTGAGTGCTGGCACAATAGAAATTGGGCTGCACAGCACCAGCCTTTGCCACCAGCCAAGGAGGCAGTGGGACATTTCTTCAACAAGGATAAGATGAAGAAAATTCAAAGACTAGTAGCAGGAAAAACCCTGCCTTTTGCTTAGATAAGTAAAAAAAAAGAAAATTTCTAGGCATTTGGAAGAAATGGAAGGAGAGAGAGAGACAGAGAGAGGGAATGCATAAGCTTGACATTCAAAAAAATTCAAGCAATTTAATTCTTTTTAGAAACTCCTTACCACAAGTTGCAATTGTGCTGAACTGGATAGAAAGAGAACTCTTTGTGGAATTATGTTGCCTTTACTGAAGAATTTCAGTGTGTGCTGTGATGCTTTGTATTTTACTGCCACACTCATTTTTGTTATAGAAGCAAAAGTGCAGACATTTCAAAGCAATTTTATTCTTGACATTTTCTATCTGTATGTGCATAGATGTATGTATTCAAGGCAGTATTGAAATGCAGCTGGGAGAAAAGCTAAGGAATTCAGTGCACTTCTATACAGGAATGCCCTTTAAAGGTACCAATGTTAATTCATCAATACCATAAACCCTTGGCATAGTGTGCCAATTATATGATAACTTTTTAAAAAGTAAGTCTCCATTTTTTGTTACTTCTAGATATTTGACTTTTCCACTTTAAAAAATTGTTTTCTAACTGAATCTGCTGATCTTTCCACTCCTAATAAGGCATTTAGATGTTTCCAGTTTTGTATTTCATGCAGTTAGGGAGCTTGAAGTTATTGCTTTCCAAACACCACAGAGTGTTTTGCTTGCCCAGTACCTGCTTGCTCTGTTGATGCTCTACATGTAGAGTCATAGAATGGTTTGGGTTGGAAGGGACCTTAAAAATAATCCAGTCCCAACCCCCTGCATGGGCAGGGACACCTCCCACCAGCCCAGGTTGCTCCAAGCCCCATCCAACCTGGACTTGGACACTGCCAGGGATGGGGCAGCCACAGCTTCCTTGGGCAACCTGTGCCCAGGTTGCCAGGGTCTCACCAACCTCACAGTGAAGAATTTCTTCCTAATCTCTTCCAATTAATATCATTACCCCATGTCCCATCACTACAGGCTCTGCTAAAAACCTTTTCTCCATTTTTCCTACATGATCTCTCTGGAGCCTCCTCTTCTCCAGGCTGAACAACCCCAACTCTCTCAGACTGTCCTCCTAGGAGAGGTGCTTCAGCCTTCTAATCTTTGTGGTGTTCCTCTGGACTCTCTCCAACATCTCCTTCATATCTTAAAAAGCCCAGAACTGGGCACAGTACTCCACATGGAGTTTCATGGGAACGGAAGGGTAAAATCATCTCCCTTGCCCTGCTGGTCATATTTCTTTTGATGCAGGTGAGGACATGTTTGGCTTTCTGGGCTGATGGCTCCTCTTGAGCTTCTCATCAATCAACACCCCAAGTCCCTCTCCTCATGGCTCTTCTCAGCCCATTCTTGCATTTGGCCTTGTTGAGCATCATGCAGTTTGTGTGGTCTCACATCTCAGGCCTGGAAAGGCCCCTCAGGATGGGCTCCCTTCCCTCCAGAACGTCAATGGCATCACACAGCTTGGTGGTCCCAATACCTACCCCTGAAGAATGCCACTTGTCACTGGTCTGCACTTGGACTATGAGTCTGTGACCACAGCTTTGGACACTGAACCCACTTGGACACCCCCAATCTTCCCTAGTTAGAGAGAAAGATGCTGTGTGGAAGTCTCAGATCCTTTGCACATCATTTGCTCTTCCCTCACCCATCAATGCTGGAACCCTGTCATAAAAAGCCACCAAATTTTTCAGGCATGAAAATTAGTGAAATTATGTTGGTTGTCACCAATCATCTTATTTTCCAAGTGCCTTAGCATACTTTCCAGGAGGATCTGCTGCATCATCTTGCCAGGCACAGAGGTGAGACTGAGTGGCCTGTAGTTCCCAGGCCAGTCCCTTTTTAAAATGTCCTTTTTTTTAAAAAAGTCCCTTTTTTAAAATGGGTTGTTTCTCTTTTTCTCAAATACAATGGATACTGGCTTAGCAACTTCATTTGCCAGTTCCCTCAGGACCTGCAGCTCATCAGATCCCACAGCCTTGTTCACCTTCAGGTTATTTTTTGGTCTTGAACCTCATCTAAGCCTGCTGGTGGTTGTTCTTCATCCTCCCAGTCCATGACTTTCTTCCTGTGACTTGGGTGGTGTTTCTTGACCACTTGCCAATGAAGACTGAGGCAAAAAAAAATCACTGTGTACCTTCAAGTTCCCTATATCCTGGATAACCAGCTCTCCTGTGTAATCCTGGAGAGGGCACATATTTTCCTTAGTCTTCCTTATCTGACCAGCATAGTTACAGAAGCTTTTCTTGTTGCCCTTGGTATCACTGGCCAAATTTAATATTATCTGGGCTTTATCTTTCCTAACCTGATCCCTGGCTGCTTGGACAATTTCTCTGTACCCCTCACAGTCTACTTGTCCTTTCTCCCCCTCTCCAGACTTCCTTTTTGTGCCTGACTTTGTCCAGGAATACCTTGTTCATCCCTGCAGGCCTCCTGACTTTCTTGCCTGACTTCCTTTTTTTTTGGAATGTACAGTTCCTAAGCTTGGATGAGGTGATCCCTGAATATTATCCATCTTTCTTGGGTGATGACATGAGCTCAGAATTTTCTGCCAGATGCTTCCAGCCCCATCCTCCACTTCACTCTCAGGATAGAAATAGGAATTTAATAACAGTAACTTACCCAAAGGGTCTTGGAGGGCCTGGTCCTTGGGCAGAAATGGAAATATTGATCCTTTAGGGTCAATATCAACAATGTTTTTGCCTCTGTATAACTTCAAGAAATTGTATCCCAGTTTTACCTCTGGCACTACAGCACTGGTTTTGCCTTGAAACCTAATTTAATTAAAAAGTCATAAAGGTATTTGTTGGAAAGTTGGCCTGGCCTTTAAATCTTTTTTTACTGAAATGAAAACTAAAAGAAGACTGATTTATGCATGCTTTTAGACCATTTAAAATACAGATTAAGGTATTTAACACTCTTTACAAAGTACCACACTGCTGGTAATTTTCTAATTCTCATCAAATACATAAGTGGATTTTCAGCTACCAGAATACATTTTATTTATTTACATCAAATATTTTATTTTTTACATCAAATATGTCTTAAATGTTTTTAAGTCTCATGGTAAATTGTGCCAGAAGCTTTGCAATAAAACAAGGAAACAAGATGCACGCAGCAGACAATTTTATAATGTAAAAGCATGTGGATAATTTTTGAAGTTAATTGACTTATTCATCTAAATGGAGGCATTGCAAGATTAGGTTTACCAGTGATGACTCTAATTCTAGTGAAAAAATAAAAAGTGAAGCTTTTGTAGTGGTGTTTATTAACCACTGTGTTAAAACCATGACCACTGCTGGGTTACTTTAAGCAAGAATGTACTAAAGTGAGCTCACAAAAGAACTAAAAGAAATATTAAACTGCTCTGTTATAGCTTAGGGTCTTCATTTGTGAGAAACTGTTTCCATCTCCTTTTTCTATTCTTTTTTTTATACTGTAGAATGACCTTTGCTTTGTCTGATTTGGTTGTTTTAATGAGCCTATGCTATTTTTCAATATTAAATTCTGTCTATAGATGGCACTCACTTCTTGCTATTTCAGAGAATCTAGGAAACTGCTTCTTGACATACCCAGAACACTCCTTGGCAGTTTGTATCCCATAATCCAGCATAAAATGACTGGTTTGTAATTTGCTTTAAAACCATATACAAGAGTATGTTTCTTTTTAAAAAAAAATATTATAGGGCTTGTGAGTGGAAAAGAGGATCATAATGTCAGCTATAGATTTGTACAAAATATTTTTCATGTCTTTGAAAATAACCTTTTGAAATTTTCAACCTTTTGAAAATAAGTGAAAATCACTTTAAAAAAAAAACACATCAGAATGCTCTAAAGTATATGTCTTGTGCTGGCAGTGTGAATGTAATAATAGAAAATGTTAGTTCAAATACTTCCTTCTCAAAATTTAGATTACATCAGCATGTATCTCTTCTGTCTCTATATTAGGTATAATTCTACATAATAATTCTATATTAGGTAAAAAAAACCCCTGTGGTTTCTGTATTAAGCAGTCTGGGAAATGGTATTTAGATGCTCAGTAAGGCTCTCTTGAAATTAGTGTGTTTTTGTGTAGAAGACTAAGTATATATCTAGGCATTAAGATATGACCTTTATAAATTGTATGCAAAAAACACCAAATCTCAGGCACTTTATATATTTTCAAAGCAATGAAACACTATGACACTGTTATTAATCTCATTAGCATGCTGATTTCTACTCAAAAACCTAATTTAAATTAAACCTCTTCATGTGGATCAAAGCAGAATGAGACACAAAGTCGTCGAGGCATCACCTTTATTACAAATGCAATTATTGATTCAGAAATATAATTTTTAACTTATTAATAAGATTGCTATTTATTGACATTTGATAAAATCCTTGTGTATCATTCCTTTTATGTAATCTGAAAAGATCAGAGACTGTCAATAACCTGCAGTTTAAATGTGTGTTGTTATGTCAGAACATTACTTTAAGTAAAAAATTTCTTAGGGAAACAAAGTAAAAGAAGTAGAAAAAAATATTTTCCTTTATGTCTCCAGAATGGTTCAAGAACTGACTTCTATTTGCAGAAAATACTGTTTAATTCAATATTCTCTTACCCTTTTTTTTTTTTTTTTTTTTTTTTTTTTTTTTTTTTTTGGGTGAGCTAGCTAAATCAATGCTCCCTGAACTCCTGTGAAATAAGAAAAACTTGTTATTGTTAATAGTCAACAAAAAAGACCTCACTACTCACACATTACCAGCCTCTTGAGGTCCTGAATTGCAATAAACAGCTGTGGTTGGGAATATAAGATCCAGGCTTCTTCAGTGTGGAGTATTCCTGGAAAATCAAAGCTATCAGGGACTAACACAAAAGAAAATTGAAAGTATTCAGCTGTATACTGATGTAGAGACCTCTAAGACCTATTATGAATACAAAGGAAATGCATGGCATGCATATTTTTTTCATAATATAACCAAAATATCTTCTCATGCCACCTGTTTGTTCTTATTAGAAATACAGCCTCCAAAACAGCTCTCATACAAGCCATGCTGAAATTTTGAATCCAGATTTAGACAAAAAAACTTGGTGATCATATCCATCCCTTTTGCTTTTGGTTACATTTTGAGAAAATCGAGGTTCAGTTTCTGTAGGCTACTGCTTTCTTTCTAACTGCATGGGGTTTTTAGGGCTCTTTCAATACTGTATTACAGAATCTAATCTTTCATTTTCAGGTCAGGAACTGCAACAATGCTGTTTGCTTTCATATTCTTGTAGGAAGAACTAAGGCAAATGAATAACTGCAAAGTATAATAATAATTCAAATTGTAGTGAGTCAGAGAACAATGGGGAATAGAGCAGATTAGCCAAGTCATGGCTTTGGGATCAGACAGTATTGGTGCACCTCTAGAACTGTTAAAAGCAAACAAAAACCCAAAAGCATATTTAGACTTTGGGCTCCTTCAGCCTGGAGAAGAGAAGGCTCTGGGGAAACATTACAGCAGCCTTACAGTACCTGGAGGGGATACAGGAAATCTGGAGAGGGATTCTAACAAGGACAAGCAGTGATGGGACAGGGGGAAGGGTTTTAAACTGAAAGAGGGGAGATTTAGGTCAGAGAGTAGGAAGAAATACTTTAGTATTTAGTGTGAGGGTGGTGAGACACTGGCACAGGTTTTCCAGGGAGTTTGTGGCTGCTCCATCCCTGACAGTGTCCAAGTCCAGGTTGGATGGGGCTTGGAGCAACCTGGGCTGGTGGGAGGTGTCCCTGCCCATGCAGGGGGTTGGGACTGGATTATTTTTAAGGTTCCTTCCAACCCAAACCATTCCATGGTTCTATGACTCTATGAAATGAACACAACCATCAAGAGATCCTTTGTCCAGGATAACATAGAAAACAAGATAACAAGAAAAGAAGTGGGACAGCTCAACAATGAAGATGGAGCCAAGACTGGAAAACACCTGATGCAGCCAAATTCTGTGTCTCCAATTCCAGATGACAGAACTGGTGCAAAGGCAGAATGGCTGCTGGAAGGAGAGAGATGGAAATAAAAACTTTGAGGAGGAACTAAAGTGCAGAGCTTAGGGCACTTAAACAGGGCGGTAGTTAGCAGATATCTCCATCCTAGAAAACTGAAAGATTTAGCACACAAAAGCACAAGTCAGGCAGCAAGGGTTTTAAGTAACCCTGGTCATTAATTTAATTGTTCCCATACAACTGAGGAGCTACCATACAAACAGAGCATTTGTGGAAAAAGCAAGGTAAGGAAGCCATCAAGCACTATGGACCCATTAGTCTAAACTCAGTAAAAGCTACAGTTCAAATGAAAGGATCATTAAGGATATGGATAGAGATGAAAAAATGGAGATAAAGTGCCCTGTGGATTTGCCTGGTCAACTTGCTGAGCATCCTTGGTAAAAATGATTTTCTACTTTAGAGAAATGCTGATCTGAGCCTAAGCCTGAACATCATGAAATAATAAGAAATAAATGATTAAGGGCAGCATGGAGATCCAGAATAGTGACAAGCAAGAAGACACAAATGGTGTTCCCCAGGCCTGAAGTGCTGGGGCTGGTTCTGTTTAATGTCTTTATAAATGATCTGGACAAGGGGATTCAAGTAAGGTTGCAGTGGCTGGAAAGCAACCCAGCAGAGAAAGTCCTGGGCATGTTGGTCAACAGAGAGCTGAACATGAGCAAGAAGTGTGGCCAAGAAGGCCAACAGCATCCTGGTTTTTAGCAGAAATAGTGAGGCCATCAGGAGTAGGGAAGTAAATATCCCCCTGAACTCAGCCCACACCTGGAATACTGTGCTCAGTTTTGGGCCCCTCATTACAAGGAGGACATTTAGGTGCTGGAACATGTCCAAAGAAGAATACAATGAAGCTGGTGAAGGGTCTAGGTACATGTTTTATGAGGAGCAGCTGAGGGAGTTTGATTTATTTAGTATGGAGGAAAGGAGGGTGAGGTGAGACCTTACTGATCTCTACAACTACTTGAAAGAAGGGTGTAGCAAGGTAGGGGTTGGGCTCTTCCCTCAAGTAACATCAGACAGAACAAGGAGAAATGGCCTCAAGTTGTGCCAGAGGAGGCTTAGATTGGATGTAAGGAGAAATATCTCCACTGGAACAGTGAGACAAGGTGCTTGGAAAACAATTTGTGATGCAAACTGAGGGCTCCTGAGAGAAGAAGAACCTTGCCCAATCAGTTGTTAACTATAATAAGGTAATTTTTTAATGTGTTATGGACACAAAAAATTATTTGATACTACGAAATGTTGGGTACACACTGTGTCTAGTGTTCAGTGTGTGAGGAGAATGTCAGGAGATGACATCTATAATACTGTATAATCTTTTTTTCCTACTGAGAGATATACTCTAAACTAGAACAGATACTGGGAGAGACCACCAGAGTACTCTGAGAAGTAGAGTAACCAACTTTAGTTAGTATCTAATTAGTTACTAACTACATTCATTAACTATGTAATGTAATTTTCTTAACGTAGGCTAACAGAAATTCTAAAGTTGTTCCTGACAACATCTTTGGAAGAAAAAAACAACAGGAGAAGTTATTTAGGAAACATTAGCACAAAACCAAACAGAATGTAGTTTTTGTCATGCAATTATTTTGGAAATTATAAGAAAGTCTCAAAGCATAATTGCAGGGTAATTATAGAATACTAGAACACCTTTTTGGTACAGTGTGGACAAAAACCCTAAATCAATTTAGTATGGACTTCTGAAGGCTTATTACGGGTTTTATTACAAGTAATTAACCACGGTGGACTGAATTTTATGACCCAGGAAGCCACTTCTCTCCATGTATGCTGATACTCCAGGTAATTTAGATGTATTGCTTTCCCTCCATATCCACAGAATTTACTCATGTATATGCATGGAAATACCTCCTTCTGGTTCAGCAAAGCACCTGAGACTGGTATCTTTTCATGCAAGACTAAGTTTAATTAATGTCAAAAGCTTTTCAACAGATCTTAAACCCAGGTTTCAATGCCAGGTCCTCCTGTGCCTGTATGTGCACAAACTAAATAAGCCCCAAAAATACTCCTACACATTCTGGAAAAAAAAAAAAAAAATACAGATGATGCTACTAAAAAACCTACCAACTTGTGAAAATTATTTTTATGTTCCTCAGTGGTCATGATATTAAGCGTATTTTGACAAAAAGGTCACTTTAAGCTCTTCTTTTTTAATGAGAAATAGCAGTGAGTGTGAGTCACATCACAAAAGTATTAATTAAAAGCGTAAAGTAAACATCCAAAACTTTTCTGGTGCTGTAAAGATCTTGATCTTGAAGAATTTTTATTTTCAAGCAATAGGAACACTGTGGTCAAGGCCACTTTCTTTTGTGTTTCTTTGGGTTGTAATTAGAGAGTCCTCCTTTTCTTTTCAGAAGAAAATAATAATTTGAAATAATATCTGTGAAAGACACAGTGCTGCTAATGTGTTCTCAGAACCTGAAGCATGAAGTATTGGTAACATGGAAATGCTTTGGGGAGAATTTACTTCCCTTGCAGTTCATTTGGTTCCTGCCATCATCGGACAAAGGAGCTGAGCAGCTGCCAGGGAAAATTAGAAGCTGAGCACTCAATCTCCACCCCTGCAATTCCAAAATTTTAATTGCATCGCTTAATTGAGAGACTTTGGGGGGAAAAGTTGGGATGATGGAACATGTCATGAGTATTGTCTTGCTGACAGAGTCCTTTTTCTGCTTCCAGACATCTCAATCACTGCCAACCAGCTCAGCCCAGCTCCCAGGATCCCGGGATCAGGGAGAGCTCCTGTGACAGTCACCAGGGAAGTGCAGGCAAATTATGCAGATGAAGAACAGGATGCTGTGGATCTGCAGGGGAAAAGGAGAACAATAACATTCCTGGGTTCTGTTTGAGTATTTAAATGAAGCTGAACCTTTCATGTGCACAAATTGCAACAGCGCTTTCCTCCTGCCTCATTTGGAAGGACTTGATTGAGATGTCAGGGACTGGATTGACAAGGCAGGTAGTTAATTTAGTAGATACCCACTGTCATGAAAAAAAAAAATCATGCCTTCAATTTCCCCTGCATCAGCTTTCCTCTGGGAGAGGTGCTGGTGCATTGTAATAGGCACTGAAGTCTTCACAGCATTGAGAAACTTGGCAGGTAACTAAGGCCTTAGTCCTGCCAAGGTTTACAAAATATTCACCTACTTTACCTGGAAATTCTAAGCCAACAGATGTGATCAGACATGAAGTAATTAACAGTGTTTTGGCCTAGAACAAGAAAATGAAAATGAACAGAACTCTAATCAGGATAATCACTTGGAGGTGTGAGAGGTAGTTTGCTCCCTCTGTGACAATTCATGTTCTGCTCACAAAATCAGTATTTTTCAGACTAGTGGGGATTATCTGGAGGTAGGAAGAGGAATAATAGGATCATCAAATGGTTTGGGTTAGAAGGGACCTTAAAGATCATCAAGATCCAACCCCCTGCATGGGCAGGGACACCTCCCACCAGCCCAGGTTGCTCCAAGCCCCATCCAACCTGGACTTGGACACTGCCAGGGATGGGGACATCAACAACCTCCCTGGGCAACCAATTCCAGTATCTTACTACCCTCATGGTGAAGAATTTATTCCTAATATCCAACCTAAATCTACCTTCTCAGTTTAAAACAATTATCCTTTGTCCTATCACCATCTTCTCTGGTGAAAAGCCCCTCCCACCCTTCCTGCCCCCCCCCTTCATATACTGGAAGACCACAATGAGGACCCTGGTGCCCTTCTCCAGGCTGAATATCCCTAAGAGAAAGGTGCAAACGAGGAAAACATATTTTTCTGTTTGTGATGAGGAAGGAGGGCTTGCAAAGGGTAAATGTAGAAGGTTTAGTGTTCAAGAGTGAGAGGTCAGCAGTATAAAGGAGGAAGGCACTCTACAGAAGTCATCACTGTATCCTTGCTTTTCTGGCTGAGACCTCAGCCTGTGGATGAGGTGAAGTGGAACACCTCTGAAAATCAGTGAGAAATTCCCCTGCTGGGGTGATGCTTGGCTCAGTTTGCAGCCCTCTGCTCCAGCTCTCCTGGTGAGTAATCCTACTACTGAATTACTATCAGCAACTGGTGTGTTTGAAACAACTTGGTGGGTTCCTGGCATCTGAAAGAAAGAGCTTAGTGTTGGGAATCTCTGAAAGCATAAGGGTACTTAACAAGAAATGCAGCTTAAATTACTCCCTCTTTCAGTGATATCTACAACACTGACAATCTGTCTTCATGTTCAAGACATTTTTTGAGCTCCCAGTTGTTGAGCACTTAACTGTTCTCCTGCTGAGATAGCCACTTTGAATAGTTTGAAGACTGAAGATCCTCTAAAAATTAGGTCTTGAAATCCACAAGATTCTCCTGTGAATTTATTTTTTTTTGGGGGCGGGGGGGAGGGGTATTTCAGGAGTAGCACTCAGAACACTGAGAATGTGAACAGATGCAAATTTAAGTGCCACTGAGTACATTTTTTTAAGCCAAATGAGTGTTCCTTGGAATAAATTTCCCCCAAAGTTGGAGAAGTTCCACAGCAAACTGAGATGAAATTCAGTGAGCTGCAACATGACAGACAGAAGTGTCCTAGAATTTTGCTAGCACATGACAGACATCTTAAATAGTCCACAGTCTAGTGTGTGTTTGAAATAACACAAAAAAACCCAGTTCTGTTAGTACTATGCAGAAAAATACACTCAAGTTTTAGAGGTCATTACTACATCAGACATTAAGAAGCACTTGCACCACCTATCAGTACTCAGTGCTGAAACAGTGAATAAGAAAATACTTTAACTTCAGGATTCATTTACAAAAAGCAATATAATAGGGCACATTGTTTTACAAGAGAAGTTATCAACAGGAATGTGTATTTTTGAAATAAACAATTTATATGTAGAAATTTCGCATTACTGTTATAGTAAAACTTTATTACACTTGCTGCCTTCCCATTATTGTCTTAAAACACTGATTTTCAAATAAAAACAATGACAAACCTGCTTGAGAATATTTCTTGAGCTTATAAAAGAAGGAAAATGGAAAAAAATATGTTTGAGTGAATAGCAAAGCAATAACCCAGTCTGTGAAGTAGCAGCTTCTAAATTTCTCATGAAATGCTTCCTCTGTTTTCCTGATAACTCAGATTTGAGGCATTTGGCAAAAGATTCAACAACTAGGACTGTGCTCTAATCTGGATACAATATGTAGCTCTTATTTCCATTTTTCCACCCTGAAAGCTGATGAACAGTTGGTATGAAATCTCCCAGGGAATTCATTTGTGTGAAGTGCTTGTTCTGAAGTTCAGGTGTGCAAAATCCTTATTCTCTGGTCAGTCTTTGGCTTCTCTTTTTTTTTTTTTAATGGGAAATTTTACATTAAGACCACAGGTGAAATATCTGGGCGTCAATCCTGATTTTTGCTTCTGGCTGTCATTTGGATAAGACATGATGAGTGTCTCTGAGAGGTGATGAGGAGGTGGTGCCTGAGGCAGGCTGGTAGAGCAGTGATTTCCTTTTTTCTTTGCTGGCATAGAAGCATTTTTAGGTGTTGTGTGTATTATAAATAGGAGGCCATGTATTCTGTGTGCTTGTACATGTAATTTGGTGAATGTGGCACCATGAGCTGAAGGTTTTGTGATTTCTCTCAGGGCAATTAATGATGGTTTCAGCCTTCTGAACTGCCATTCTACCATCTTTAAATACTCATTTTGTAGGGGAAGAGGAAATAGCATGAGATATCACCTGGACTGATGTTTTTGTTCCCTGGCAGCTCTGTTGTGTGCAGCAAAACCAACTGCTTCCCATTTGGATGCTGATAAGTAACAAAGGACAAAGTTTTGATGTAATTAGAGCTTAAATGGACTGTGATAAATCATTTCCTTGTTAGTCTGATTTAATCTATATTACATTTTTTTGTAATTGGCTTGCTCCTAAGGGTTTCTTGCCATGTTTTGAAATGCTATGCAAAGTATATTCAGACCTGCAGTCAACAGAACTGAAAGCAATTTAAAACAGTCTTCAGATTTAAAATGTATGGCCTGTCTATTGTTCCTCAGAAAGCTGTGAAAACATTATTTTTGCCCTGTATGTTTTGTATATAAATATAGAGGAGGGAGTAACACAAATAGCATATGAAGCACACAGCTTATGAAACTTGCTAAAATGATCCATGTCTTTTATCCCACAGGATTATTTTTTCTTGTTCTCTTGGGTAAACACTGCAAAAGTAATTTTGTCAGCATGAATTCTTATCTGTCATAAAGTCACATATTATGTTAGTCTGTGCTTTACTTAAGAAATGTGACTGTGGCCTGAATTACGTTTTCCCCCAAGCTCAGCTCAAACAGATTTGGGTACTGGGGATGGGTGATGCTTGATTCTTCCAGTTGTACAGGTGTGCTCTTAATGGGAGTTGTTACAAAGCTCTAGTATAGTAAAGTATACAGGAAAAATGATCAGGACCAGTGAGGTCAATGTGGTTTTTTTGGTGGGTTGTTGTTTTTTTTTCAGTTAGTCATCCTAGCAGTCTTTCTGAGAGGGAAATTATGTAAATAACCTATGGAATTCAACCTTCTCCTGGATGCTCTGCTTGATGTCCAATTTGCTTTCCTGCTGCAGGATACTGAAAGAGTTAAGAACACACACACACAAAAAAAAAAAAGGGTGTGGGGGAGGACTATTGCTGGAGCATTTGAAGTCTGGTAAAAAGGAGGAGAAAGAAGTAAAGCTTCTTCTAGGTCCTTTTTACTGCATATTTGTTTGGGGATTGCCTCCTCCTACCCACCTTTTGTGACAGCAGCTGCTCCACCTCACCTGGTTCACTGAACGTGGCCAGGTAGACACAAGTTGTTTGCTCTATACTCAATTTTCATGGTGAAAGGGTAGAGACTAACCTGTAACTGCTGAGTAAACTAATGGAAAGCTAAAAGCAAGACTGGGACAGAAAAAGGCTGCCTGATGCCTTGTCAAGGCACTTTTTGCCCAGGCAAATTTGGTGCTGCTGGAAGCTGTGCTCTCCTGGCACAAAGGCACCTGTCCTGGCAGTGCCTCCACCAGGCAGGAAAGGCTTTTTGGCTCCCAGAATCTATTCCCAAGCCTTGCTTACAAGCAGTGATACCCAAATAAAGAGTTTCAGCCATAAGATGAATGAAATCATTGGTACCCTGATGTAATTAGCCTAGCTAACAATTCTTGGGCGTTTGTCTCATGGCAGAACAGTGGAAGCTATTGTGGGTTTGCTGTAAACCCCAAGAAATAGGCTGAGACTTTTCAGCAGTGAGAATATCTTACTGTACAGAAAAGTTCCCTGACTGTTCTGAGCAGTAACAGAAGATTTTTGTTGTAAAGTCACAAGAAACCTCTTTCTGGCACCCAAGAACCTTGTGCTGCACCCCCTTTCCGTGCCAACCCTGTCTGCCATGTGAACATATTACAAATCATCTGTGTTTTATTAGAAGAAGCAGTACCAAGCTCTGACAAAGGGCACTCTCAGTAGGTCGAGTTGTTTGTTCCTGTCTTAAGAGAGGAATGTTGAAATCTGTTGTGTGAGCAGAAATTCTGGCAAAAGGAACCCCCAGGAATGCTGGAGACAGAAGTGTTACTCTCAGCTAATAAACACCACAGCCTCTGATTAAAGGGGTCCTGCCAGCACCAAGGCAGCTGCCCCAAATTTTATACTAATTGCTCAAATGCAGGAATAGAAGTACTTTATGCAAAAGAGGCAATACCTCACTATCTCCTCAAGGTGCACACACCTGGAGGGAGTGGGATGCAGCCAGTGAGAAAGGATGCTCCTGGATGCTGTAGTTTTGGAGTCGTTCCCTTATCCCCTCAAGAGTTTTTTTACTGCAATGAAAATACTGGACTCCTACAACACTGACATTCCTTTGGAGAAAGTCTCTAAAGTAGCACCTAATCCTGAGCTGTTTAGAAGTTAAGTGTCTCATGGAAATATGTACTTAACACCTAGGGAGTGCAGAAGGTTGTTTTTTGCCCTGAGTTTTTCTGGACTAATTTATATTGGTGTTCCTGAGCAAAATGTCTGTATCTGCTTTTTAAAATTTTTATTTTGTATTTAATATAGCTATTTTTCCTCTCTGAGGAAAAGAAAAAGCTGAGCAGTTTGTACAGAAACTAGAATCATAGAATGCCTTAGGTTGGATGGGACCGCAGAGATCATCTACTCCAACCTTCCCACCATGGGATCTATTTAAATTTATTATGGATTATAATTTATTATTTATTTAAACTACATCTATTAAAACTACTGGCAGATGCACACAGCTATCAAAGTGGTGAAAATCAAGAATCAAGCTGCTCAATATCACTTTAATCACATTTAAGCAAAAATTTGGTTATATTTCACCAACGTAGGTCCACTGTACCCAGGCAGATGACACTGAATCTTGGAGTTCAGTGGTGGTGCTGTGTGTTTTAGGGAGATGTCAAAACTTTGACCTTTGCCATAGTCTTTGGGAGAACCTTTAGTTTCAAAAGAACCAAAGATACTGATGGGGTTCTGAGACTAAAAAGTGGCATTTTTAAACTCTATTTTTTTCCAGCTGAGATTGTACACTGAATTCCAATGGATATTTTCATAGCAATAATTGTTTTTGAGAGGCAGATACTATATAAATCCCAACAGGCTCTCCTAAACATCACTTGAGAGAAACAGGAGCCTTTGTCTTTCAGTAAGGGATGTGACTTCCTGGATTCAAATGCATTTAGTAACTAAGATGAAAGAGCAGTTCCACTACAGAACACAGAAAAAAAGCAAGATGTTTTTTTGTTTATTGCAGTGTACAGAGGGTGCAATCAGTTCTTGCTGGAGAACAGAATTAATTTTGCATTTTTTTTAAATTGGAATTGCCCAGAGAACAGTTATACTTTAAAAAAAAAAAAAAAAAGGTAAGGTTTTAAATCCTAATTTTTATTTTGCATGAAAATGATGTTAAAATAATTTAGTAAAATAATTTGGGGATAACTTTCTGTGAGAAAAGTCTGAAGATATTTCCCAGTTCAAAGCATAAGGCTCTGAGGTAGGAAGCTTGTCCTCAATATCTTGTTCTGAACCAAACAAAGCAGTGCTTTTGGATACAGTTTTCTACCTTCTTTCATGTCATGTAAAAATTTGGCAACAGACTTTCTCATTTTGAATCAGAAACTTCATTCTGGGTACGATCAGCATCACTTTTGCAAGTTTTCTTATGCTTGATATGTTTTGGCCAAGAAAAAAAGTATATTTTAAGAAATGACATTTTCCAGTGGAAAATTGTTTTCAAAATATCTCAAGAAAGGTCTCTGCCTAAATTAACAAGCTGTAATTGACAAATGCAGGTATCTTGCAGCTGAAGGCAAATTTTTCAGCTAAAAAAAAAAAAAGGTGAATATTTTATTTTACTGCCAGGATTTCTGTGTGTAAATCAAATGTGAGGAGAAAGTCATAAGCACAGCTACTTCATCAGCATGTGAAAGTTAGAAATCTAAAATCGCCTTGGGAACCAGTGAAGCAGCATTTGGGAAAAAAAAACCAAAACACAACAAAACAAACAAACAAAAAAAGAAATAAACAAACACTTCTGAAAGTCTGAATAAGGCCCTTTTAGATCCGCTCGAATAAATCACTGCCCGTGGCCTTATGCTCCATGGAGCAGAGTTTACAGCAGAAGCCCAAGAAATATGGAGATGTCAAAGCCCTTTTTTTCCAGAGGAAAAGGATGTGTTTTTTGTGGAATGTTTCAATTTTCACAGCTTGTCACTCAAATGGTGCCATTGGCAAGCTTGGGCTGCTTCTCCAGAGCTGCTGGCGTGGTGCCAGGTGGCAGCTAAGGGTGGGAAAGAGTGAGGAGAAACTTTAAAAGACCTCTAGAGAAGGGAAGTAGAGAAGCTTGTGGCTGAAATTCTTCCATTGGGTAGATTATTTTCCATGACACTTAAAACTCATCAGAGTTCTTAGTGGATGGGAGAAAGATTTTTCTAGAAAGTGTAACTTCTTAGGGGAAAATATACATGCAACACATCCTCTAATTTGCACTTGGTTTGCAGTTTGGCAGAGAATTTTTGCAGGAGGAGAGTGTACTTTACTGGCACGTGTTTTAATTTTCTTTCTAAGAATGTTTTTCCATATGGTTTAAGCTCTCTCTGAAACTGGGAATCAGGCTATTTTGAATTGATGAGGTACAGTGTGTTTTTTGCTAATTCCTTAAACTATGTCTTGATTTTTGGTATGGTAATGCTAGTAACAGGTCCTGTACAAGAATAAAAAGGAAGGTATCAAGATACTGCTACACAGGGGAAAGAATCAACCAAACCACTGGTGAAGTTTCCCCTGAGGACACAGATGTGGGGTATAACCTTCTGTCTCTGCTTGGCCATAAAACTTTTGGCCAATTAAGCAAGGGATGGTCCTGGTCACAAGTGACAGGGATAAATAAATAACTAAATAAATAAATTTTGTAGATTTTTTTTTTTTTTTTTTTTTACATCAGAGTTGGAAAGGAACTCTAGAGATCAAGTCTGACTCTCCCACTAAAGCAGAATCACTTAGAACACATCACACAGGGCTGCATCCAGGTGGGTTTTGAATATTCCCAGAGGAGGGGATCCCACAACCTCCCTGGGCAGCCTGTGCACGCTCAGAGTAAAAAAAAAAATTATGTTTAGATGGAGCTTCCTATGTGCCTTCTGCCCCTTGTCCTGTCTCTGGGAATTAATGAGAAGAGTCCTGCTCCATCCTCCTTGCACCCACCCCTTAGATCCTTGTAGACATGACCAAGGTCTCTCCTCTGCCTTCTGTTGTCCTTGCTAAGGAGTCCCAAAGCCCTCAGGCTCTCAGCTGATGTCAGAGCATGGCAGTGGTAGTAGCATAACAAGTCCAAGTTATCCCTTTGGACACATCTCTCATGGTCCTGACAAATGTCCCCCTGTGCCAAAGGCAGGAAAACCTAAGAAAATAACAGATTGCTGAAATGGGCTGAAAAAGGCACACAAATAGCACTCATTACTTTGAGAGTGTCCATACTCCTTCTCTGTGGTTTTATGATACATATTTTTTAACTCAACTGAGATTTTATTGGCAAGAATCTTCATAAACTTTTTTTTATTATTATTTTTACTACATCTGTGAATAGCCACTTGCTAAGAGTAATTTCAGAAGTATTTGCAGAGGTATTGTCAGTGCCTCTTGCAATTTCAGAAGCTGCTTATTCAGAGAGGTTGCTTGGTTGGTTGCAGGTTGGTGCAAAATATATAACCCCAAATACTGCCTTTTCTGAGTACATTGCAAACAACCTGTAGGTGAAAATCTTTTTTGTTTATTTTTTTTAATATATCCACAGTTTCACTCAAGAAATGACCTGAAAATAGGTAATTTAAAATTAGGTAGCATATAGCATCTCCAAGAGAGACCTTAGTGTCTAGAAGTTGGTGAAAAAGTTTTAGAAATAGTGCCTTAAAAAAGCTGATGACTGAATGTTGGTGCTGCATAAGATCAGCTACAAAATCAAGGACATAATTTAGTCATTGGGATGAGTGGAATAAGTGGAATATGTATGAAGTGAACTTGTAAGTCCTCTGTCTGTTGGTGTCTTCAGCTCCAGAAAGGAATTTTTTTTTTTTTCCCTAAAGATATTTATTTACAAAGCAGAAACTATTGAGCCTACTGGGGGAGTTACTAGCTCAGGCTTTATAGCTGGTATAATAGAAGGAGACAGGCCAGATGATTTCATGATCCACAGTCCTAAAATGTGTTAATGCAGAGCCCTGAATCTACTGAATGCATTTCTTAAATAAATAATTTTCAAAGAAACCCATGGGAACAAGGCACCTAAATGTCCATAAAATTAAATTTCATTCAGTGTATTTTCCAGTCACTTCTGCCCAAGTCCTCTCTCTCTTATTGCTATAAATGCAGAATAAAAGTCTCCTGAGGAAAAGCAGAATAACATTGTGAGTATTTTAGAGCTTCCAAAACTCAGTGAATTTCTCTGTGGACTCAAAACTAAATGATTCTTAACAGAGAGTCAGCAAAGTGAAATCTGGTCATGATTCCTAACATACAATATAAACATATTTGGTTTGGAGCATATTTTCTTCAGCTTTTGAGCTAATCAAATCCTGACACTATTTATAGAAGAAAGGATTATTGATTCCCTTTTTTTTTTTTTCCTTGAGACTTATAAACTTGCTGCCAATGCTGCAAAATCAAAGCCTACAAATGCCATATTCTGTAACTTCTTCCCAGCTTGCTAATATTTCTTCATAGATGTGTGTGGAGTGAGGGAGGGATTTTTTCATGTCACCTCACCTGCCATGACTGGTGTCACCTGGGTGTCTCTCTGTCTATTCCAGCCACCACTGGGTACCATTTCATGGAAGCAACTGGGAAGTTAGAATGTCCAGAGATTCTTTAGTAAAGGGCTTTAATGCTCTGATTGACCAAGAAGTTTATATGCTGGGATTTTGACAAAGAAGTTTCAATTCTGAAATTCTTAGTAATAATCCTGAAAATTTTTGTTTCTCAGCACCTTAGGTGTTTAAAGATCTGCTTTGGCTGATGTCTAGGAACACCTCTGTCACAATCCATACACTGAGGTCCACCCTTATCTGTCTGTCCTGCTTCCAGAGCTTGACTCCAGATATTCTCAGGACACATTAACTAGACTGGGCTCTGAAAAAAACCAAACCAACACTGCTAACCTTTTAAGAGACATTCAGGTAGAGTTTCTTTCCTGGACACTATTTCTGAGCCTAACCTGACTGCATGACCATCATCTGATACCAACCAGATGGACTTAAGCACACACTGCAAGGACTTAACCCCTTATGACTGCTATTTTGGAAAAGATTTTGTTCCTTAAAAGACCATCTACTCAGGAGGTTACACTTCCATTTTTACAGCTCCCTACTTTGCCTCTGTATTTAAATTAAGTGAGAAAGTACCACAATTCCTAAAGCTTCCTGAAGAATATGTCATTGCCTCTAAAGGGAAATTTCCATCCCATTTCACTCCAGATTCCCCAGTAAAGACTGAATAGGTTTTTCAGCACTCTGACTCTCACATCATCTTTACTTGCTGATTTTTCAGAGGATTTTGCTTCATTCTTGTTAAACAGACCCCTGCATCCCACTCGTGCATGGGAGCTCAAATGTCTGCAAGGATATTTTTCAGCCATAGGAGAGGAATATTCACACATATTCCAGTGTGAATAATGCACATTCCTCTAATGTAAAATGCACTATGCTTTCATTCAGATTGGTTGTTTGCCACTTTCCCCCCTTTGTTATGGAGAGCATTGCTCTTTCATTTCAAAAGTTGGAAGTGCTGTTGCTTTGTATTTCTGTAAAGCTTTTACCTCAATTTGCAAGGCCACTCTAATAATGTAAATTATAATTACACTAAATTAAAGAAAATCATCATTATGTTTATGCCAAAGATAATCAGGTAAAAAATAAGCACCTGAGAGCCTGCCTTTAGTTTTTTTCCCTGATCTTATTGGGTCATACTTGAAACCAATTAAATGATTCATGAGTTCATCCTGGCTGGATATCAGTATTTTTTCTGATACAAAAAGGTTAATGAGCTGGAAAGTGGTAATGAAAATATTCTAAATGCTCAGTCTGTATCAAGCAGAAGTAATTTATATGCTGGTAATTTTGAGTTCCTGCACTCTATGGTGTCAACAGTTGGGGTCTGATCCTTACTTGGATTATCAACACAAGAGGCTGTCTTGCAATGTTCTTTCCAAAGTGTTATTAGGACTTTCCAGCACATACAGGTCCACATTACTTAAGAAAAGGCTTTGGGTGTTGCTGGTGTCCCAGTTCCCCTCTACAGCAGAGCTGAGACAGGCAGAGGGAGGTAAGGGGTAACAATACAACTCGTCAGACTAGGAATTAAATAGCAGGGAAAACCTGTTGCAGCTGGCACAGGCTGCCTGTTCTGGGGTGTGTAAATAACACCTGAATCCAAGACAAGTCCTGCTACAGGGACAGTTCCACCATAGTCCTGAGAGGTGCTTTTTGGTCTTTTCATGAGAGGATGTTTAGGATGTTTAGGATGAGACTGCAGGCTGCTTAATGCAGGCCTGAATTGCCCTTCAGTGCCTTGCTTCAGATGATCAAAGAGTAATCTGTGGGTGGGTTGGTTTTCTTTTTTTTTTTTTTTTTTTTTTTTGTGACTGTTCATTTTTTATAATACAGCTGTAGAAATAATATTGTAATAGCTGAGCCTCTATTTTAACACCGCAATCTCGTGCTGGGAACATTCATGAGAAGAGGAGGAAATAACTGCCAGAAGATTTCTTTTTATTATTTTTCTTCTCACATTGAATAAAAGAGATGAGGACATTTCGGTGCTAAACAATGTCTTAAATCAGATACAGTTTCGTGCATAAGTATCTAAAAATCAGTAAGAGAGGACCAAGTGTAAGGGTTGACTTTCATACTATCATATTCCTCTATTACTGTTCCTTGAGCACTGAAGTGCATCAGGCACCTCTGAAAACAGAAGGACAAAATTATAATGAGGAATTATGCCATTTACAGCTTCTGTTTGGTATAATGGCTGAAAAGAACTTTTACAAAACACCTTTGAAGATTGTATTGTAAAGGCATGAGACTGAAAACCCTTGAAATGCAGGTGACTGTTGCCTAGGCAATAAAAGGGGCTTTTTCCATCTTCCTTCTATAGATTTGCTTACAGAACCTGTTTCTTCTTACTAAAGACCAGCCATGCCAGATGAGAAAATGGCAGTGAAAAATAAAAGTTCTGTCAAGGCAGAGTGCCCAGATGCAAGCTGAGTTTTTAGAAGAGAAATATTAGGTATGGCTCCAAAACCTGCTCTCAGATGCTGGCACATTTAGAGGGAATATGCTGCAAGGGGAAATAGCACCTGCACAGGCATCTTAGTGTCAAACAGTGGTGTCTGAGCTGTTGTCAAGAAAGGGCTAAAAGTCCTTGATCAATACTTTAATTCTGTTAGCTCCAGAGGAGCCATCAGACACAATTGCTCCTTCTTTTTATTTTTTTTCTCTCTCTCTGGCCCAAGCAGGGAGGAAAGAGCAACCTAAGCTATATTTACCTCTCATGCTGGCTCTTCTGGACCATGCTTAAAATTAGCTCAGAACTTGCACTAGTAGTAAGCTTTGTGTCACCAGCCTCTTGTAGAGGAATCCCAGCTTTTCCTCGTGGTAAGGGTTGGATAGGTGTAGATATTTTTCTCAGCTCATTTATGCAGGCCAGAAATGATCTGTGGGCTATTCCAGCTGTGTTCCTCATCTGGAATCTTATGGGATCAGGATCCCTAAGAAGCCTAATGGAGCTCAGCTGCACTTCAGACTCAATTCAGTTTTACAGAAGTTGTCATCATCCTGCAGTGACAAATATCATCTCTTCCCCATAGTGTTTTTTTTACCTGAGTGTTCTGCTGCTAGGAATTCATCACAGGTCTAAGGTCCAGCTCAGACTTCCCACTAATTACTGCCAAATTAATGCAGAGTGGATGTAAAGTGGGAGACAGACACAGAGATCTCAGTCCTGCAAACATCCCAGACAAGCCTTGGGTCTGACAATACTGCTTATTAGCTGAGACTTTGTTTGGAGTCTTGCAGTCATCTTCATTATTTAACATTATTTAACACTTGACAAAACATCTTTTGCTCATTTCAGGATGTTAATATTGAATTTAATATGTTCAAAGCACTCAGCACCTCTGAGGATCAATTTCAATACTCACACAGAATTTTATGGAGTTTTGAGGGACCTGGGCTGGTGGGAGGTGTCCCTGCCCATGCAGGAGGGTTGGAAATTGATGATCTTTAAGCTCCCTTTCAACCCAAAGCATTCTGTGATTCTATGATTTGAGAACCATTTGTTGAATATTTAGATCCAAACCACCACCACCAACAGCAGCAGTTGAATTTGTCAGCTTTGTCAAAAAATTACTTGAGTTCTCCTTTAATGGACACAATTTATAAAGTAACAGCAGTTAGACATTACCTGAAACCTTAAGTGAATTCTTCAGTGTCTGTAAATATGTAAATGTTGTAATATGTAAAAATACTAAGTTCAGTCATATCTGTTGTCACTGGATGTAAATAAAAAAAAGTCAGAGGCAGAGCTGGGTACATCATTGTGAGAAAACTTAGTCACAGCATAATGTCATCTCCATCTAAGTTCATATATTCCAAATTTACAGCAACTGCATGTAGTGAGTTCTTAAAATACAGCCAACTTCCAGCTAACTTGGCCTAATATATTTTCTTTGCCATAACTGAAACGTGAAACAAAATCTGCAGTGATTTTATTTTTAAGTCGGTATTCAGCTCCCTCCAAATGGCTGCATCTTGGGATTAAGAGATGAAAAACACATGAAAATTATAATGTGTATTTCAATGTGTCTGTTAGAATCAAAGATTCTCAGACGATGGAAATACAAAAAAATTTCTGATTGATTGAGAGGCAGATGTGAAGCAGAAATACCTCACCCAATGACAAAATGAAGAGTCCAATACTAAAAATGGGTCTCAAGTGACCAAATTGTTGCTATTGAAATAGCATGACTGCTAGATGGTGTAATCTAAGCTGTTTTATTTCTTTTTCTTTTATTAATGGTATTAGTAACAAGAACACAGAGACCTTATAATCATGTATTGACTTTTCCTTGCATAAACATTTGGTGAGAAAAGAATAACAGTAATCAAGGGCTCTCTCCTGCAAGGTGCTCAATTCTCTGGGTCTGACTCGGATATTAGGGAAGAATTCTTCAGTGTGAGGGTGGGGAGACATTGGGCAAGAGAGGGGGTGAGTGCCCCGTCCATGCAAGATGGATGGAAACTTCCAAACTGGAAGAGGCGAGATTTAAGTTAAACATTAGGAAGAAATCCTCCCTCGTGGTGGTGAGATCCTGGCCCAGGTTGCCCAAGGAAGCTGTGGCTGCCCCATCCCTGGCAGTGCCCAAGTCCAGGTTGGATGGGGCTTGGAGCAACCTGGGCTGGTGGGAGGTGTCCCTGCCCATGCAGGGGGTTGGAATAAAATGATCTTTAAGGTCCCTTCCAACCCAAACCATTCTATTATTCTGTGACTATGCAGAACACTGGTGACGTAACATCAGCCCCCTGACTTCCAGGGTAACAAAATAGGACTCTGCCATTTCTTTCCATTAAATATTCACTTTCATGTTTGTCTGGATTATAGAAAAACAGTTCTAGGAATCAAGCCCTCAATAAATCAAGTGTTTGGATTTATGACTGTGTCCCATTGACCCCTTGTCAGTAATACTAGTGCATTAATTTAAATTTCTCTCACTGTGATTTTGTTGTGTGTATTTTTTTTTTTTTAAGAAGCATATGTTAGTTGGGCAGGTGCTGGTTACCTGGGCTTGTGTGTAGCCTTCATCACTCCTCAGAATCCCAGCACACATCTAATTTATTTGGCTTCATACTGCTATTCACTCTGAGACTTTAAGAGTACAAATTGCATCCTTGAAGAGATTAGACTGTTCCTGTTGATGCCTCAAGGGTTTGGCTTGTGTAGACAGCCTAAAAAACAAACATGCTCCAAACAATAAACAAATTATCCAAATTAACAAGCAGCAATCATGGCAGAGACAGTTGTCAATTTCTATTGCATTTCAACCTTCAAAACAAATTTCTAATTTGCCAGTGGCACAGTTTCTAAAAGAGGGACTTCATTTAGGAATTCCACGTTAATCATGGAACACTGCCAGGTTCCTGGGATGCAGGAGGAGGTTGTGAAGTGCACCTGCTTCTCTTGATCAGTGGAGCAACAACTTGCAGGTGCAGGAGTGGGTGGCTGTGTTTTAGAATGATGCTTGGCATTTGTGGTTAATCCTTGGCATTTGTCATTAGAGTCAGGCATCCTATTTAAGTAGTGGAGGATGTGATGTAAAATCAGACCTTAGCTCCTGTATCATGTGAACCAGCATCCTTCATTATGCAGGTTTCCATTCTTTGCTTCATCACTGTAGCTAGAATTGGAAAAAAAATATGGAATTTTCATAGAATTGATGGAAGGTTTGTATGCTGCGTGCAGTCTTAGGTTTTGTGCAAACAATAAACCTATGAAAAAATTGTCACACTATGGTGATACTTTTTATTAGCTCTGAAGCCAAAGAAAGGTAATAATTAGTCCTCATTTAGCATTTTCATAGAATCATAAAATGACTGAGGTTGGAAGGGACCTTAAAGATTATCTAATTTCTACCCCCCTGCCACAGAGAGGGACAGTTCCCCCTGGATCAGGTTGCTCAAGACTCCATCCATTCAACCATTTTGCATCTGAGTGAATCCCATTAAACAGAGGGAGGCTGAGATGCTGGAAAAGTAGAACAAAAATTTCTAAGTCAGCACAAGTCTTTTAAAAGTGAATATATATGAGAGACTTGATCACAGGAGGAACCTCTGATGATATCTGCCTCAGATACTTCATTGCAAAGTGTGGCTGCTTAAATATGGAAATATTCTATGAATAGTGCAATGTTGGGCACGTTGCCCACCTGAAAAGGCATCAAAAGGGTCAAAGAAGGTCCTTTAAGAGCCCACTAACTTGTTCCCCAAGTGAGGGAATCATCAAAGGTTGGAAACTTTTTTTCATGTTAGGAAGAAGGTTGAAAGACTTGAAGACATGGAAAAAGAGAAGGTGCAGCAGACTTTCACATCAGAAAACTGCATTTTACTTCCCTGTCGTGTCAGACCTACATCAAAAAATATATCCAGTCATTTGAGATGAACATGACCTCCACCCCAACACCAGCAGGAGCTGTAAAGGCTCAAAACCTGGGGCTGTGTGGTTGGAGTAGCTGATCCTCAGCAGCCAGCCTGATATTCAAGGTTGCTTAAATTAGAGTTTATCTGAGTACAAAAGGATGGAAACAGCTGTGAGGATAAAGGATGATGAATCACATGACACAGGGTAAATGTATCTGTGATTAATGGGACATCACAAAACAACAGAAAAAGAGAAGCAACTGTGGAAAGAGATAACTACGACTACAAAGAGCAAATTATTGTCTAAGGTGATGAAATTAACTCCAAGCTCCCCGTGGCTTGGATGCCCAATTCCAATGGGGTTTGCTATTGTGCCCACAATAATGGCAAAGCTGTGTATTTTTAGTTTAAATACCAGGCTATTAAGCTTCATTTCCCATTGCAGGGAAGCCATAGAATATCCAAGTTGAAGATATTGCAATTTGTAATTGTAGAGTGACAATGTGGTGTTGGGATTCCTCTGTGAGAGGACAATTGGAAGAAAAGCTTAAACATGGTGCACCATGATTTATGGGGTCCTTTAAGTGTTTAAATTCCAGACTTACCCATTGATTATACCTTTTGTCACTGGGTATGAAGTCTAGTCAGCTCTGCCAATGTGTTTTGTAGTGGCAGGTGTGATTAAAAGTGTTTTTTGTCATTTTCCTCATTCTTGTTCTTTCCACAGAACCATTGTAGGCCCTGGGAATCTTTCACTGGATTACTTGCACCAAGATACCTTGATTCATAGCATATCATCTTCAACCATTTAAAAAGACAAAAGCTTTATTCAGATCATTTGCTAGCAATTCCTGCTGTTTCCTTTCTTCAAAGTTAGAAATGAAGATTTATATGCACCTGAAGGGAATTTGCTGACAACTTAAAAAAAAAATGGAGCATTTCTATAAATTCAACACCTGAAAACTGGGAAGTGGAGCCAGCATTTTAATTTCCTCCCTTGGTTGTGACATGTCAATGGCTATTTTAAGCTGTCCTAAAGATAAATAGGTTAAATAAGGCACTCCCTATAATTTGCATTCCTAGTGTAGAAAGGAGAAGTTTTAAATTGCTTGTAGTTTTACCAGAAAATATACATTGGGCTTGATTCATTGGAATCTTGCATTAGATTCTGCTGTGATGACAGATTAACTTCCTGCTGGCAGCTCTGTCCCTTCATGTCCCAGAACTGTAGAACAATCAAAACTGCCAAAATTTGAAAGCCTTCTAGATCAAAACTGAGAGAGTTCAAACCACTTGATGGTTGCATCATTTCTGGCTACATTTACCTTCTGACTTGTTTTTCCTTTGTGTCCAATTAGGTATAATTATAGGCACATACATGTGTATATGTAATTAGGTGTATATGTATATATATGTATCTGTTGTGGTTCTGCTGACAGAGTGCTGCTTGTCCTGCACAAAAGACTTTTAAAAGTCTCTGATTTTAAAAAAAATAACTTTGATTAGTTTTCTTAAAGTTTCTGATTTCGAAACATTAATCTCTTCTAAATTTTCTGCTGCTCTTACAGGTCTGAGATGCACTTGGGGTTGGCTGTCAGATGATGGACTGAGACAGCTTTGAAGTAACACTGAGAGCAACTGGTTACATCCAGCTTTCTGACCACCAGAGCCAACATTTTATTGCCTGCTGTCAAGGTTTCAGATGGTGAGTGTCCTCAGACTGATCTGTCACAGTTCCATTTGTTTAAAAAATCCAGTGCACAACACAGCCTGGTCTCTTACTTGACCTGTAGGTATTATAGCTGTATAAACAGGAGATGAAGAGTAATTGCTCTTTTTAATCAAAACTATGAACTGATGTAGCTTTTAAAACAATTCTGGGGGAAGAGAAGGTTTCAATCTTGCCATTCATGTAATTCCCTTCTGTACTTCATGCCACATACACAGGATATTGTTTGAAATGCAGCACACACAAGACACTATTTTATTATTAAACTAAGAAAAGCTATTACTATTGTCTTTAGAACCACTGCCATGTGGTTATTTTTATATCATATTAGATATTACCTGTTCCAGTGAAACAGACATTGACAGGCTGGGATTTTACTGCTATTCAGGAATATTCATGAAAACCAGGATGAGAAAAACACCAGTATTTCTTTTACAGGAGTAGAAAGCTAATAAGCTAATGCTCCCTCACAGTTTTAAAATGATGAGTTGAAAAATGATGCCAGCATAAGAAATGATTACATAATATTTGAATGAAGCCTTACATTGCAAAAAGAAGCAAACTTGTTCAGATTTCTGCTTTAAACTTTTTGAGCAAGCTAAACTTGGTGTAAATGCCCAGTTTTAAAATGCTTTTAGGGCTCTATCATTTAAATGGCAGGTTAAGTTGAGTTTGATATCCAATGTATCCTACTCAGGCCATGGTTTAGTTTTGCTATTGCTGCAGCTTTCTCATTAGGAGAAAAATCCAGTACCAAACAGTTTAGTTGCACTGGTTCTTCACTTTAGCTTTCTGCATTATTAACAAGGAGGAGATAATAAACATGATTTATGAAGGACTAAAACCAGCAAGCCTGTAGCAGGGAAGTATAGATAATATTATGGCAGGTGTTTAGGTGTTTAGGACATGGAATTGTCCTAAGGACCCTTCCTTAAACAAAAGTGAAATGTGCTTTCCCATGACAGGATTAACCTGGGGTGGATACATGGCTCATAAATATTGAAAGGAAAAAAATGCTAACTGGAAATCTCACCCTAGCTGCTGGGAACCCAGCAAGCTTAATGGTTAATCATGGCAAAAAGTTCAGAATGGTTCTTTATTCCTCAAATGATGAATTGAATGGTTTTGTAAATTTCTGCCTTTCATACAGTACTTGCCTAACAGAAAGAAAAAATGTAGCAGGTCCATACAGGAAGGAGACAGGAAAGAAAATCAGAAGATACAGACACAGCTGTCCACACTAACAGCTGAGAGCAGGATTCTTCTTGAAGCAAAACCTCTGTCCTGCTGAAGGCAATCTCCATTACCTTTAATGTGGCCACTATTCCACCTCCTGCATTTGGAAGGATTCATGGATAGTTCACATTATCTGGGGATAACAGCATCCTTGACCAGGTACACTGAGCAGACAAGTGTGTGGCACCATTACAGATTTTACAGGACTTCTGGTGGTTATTTCCTAAAGATCATGTTATCTGGGTAAGCTTGGAGCCAGCATGAGATATAACCTCTTCCTCCTCCATTTATGGTTATTATTGTCCTGAATAACCTTTTAAAAGTGTTTAAAAATAGATTCCAGACACCACTCCTCCTTAAAAGCTTTCTCAGTGTTATGTCCCCAAACTAAAACCCTGGTAACTGCTATTTAACACCCTTTCTGTGTTTGGAAGGAATAGTGACAACCTGCTAAGAGCAGGCTTAATTTTCTCCTCTGGAGTAAATAAATTGCTTAAATTGAGCTCATAAAATGACCTCTGAACAAGCCCTGATCCTTCCTGAACCCAGCTGCTTCTTTCTATCCCACCAAGTTTGCAACAAGGTAAATGGGGGGGAAAAAAATTGCAGATCCCTTCTCCACAGACATATCCTCTGTGTTGTGCATGACCTATAGTCCCTGTAAAAAAAAAAAAAAAAGCATCCTGAAATTTGCTTCCCCAAAACAATGGTTTCTGGCCTTCTCCAGAAATATTTTAGGAAAAGAAGAAAACCCCTTTTGGACCATCTCCATCCGTAGATGATGTTTTCAGCAGCCTAGGAACTTTCTTGTGTTACAGAAGTTTCCAAAAAGGGACCCAATCTAATGTCCATCAGCACGTGTGACTGACACAGGATTTCCAAGTGGGGAGATGAGGAGATGTCACTTGTGAAGCCTCATCCTGTTCCCTGCAGATAACATCCACTGCAGCCCCAGAGATTACACAGAGGGTCATGCAGGAGGTCTGGGACAGCTGTACTGCAGATAGGATGGCACAGCAGTACATTTGTCATCTAACTTAATCCCCAAGCAATTTTTCTCTTTGGCTGCTTATCTAGTAATTTCCTAGAGCTGCAGAATCTAACTAAAAAGTGCTTGTTTTGGTTTGTATGTATTTATTTACTTATTTATGTTTGGCTTTTTTTTTTCTTTTTTTCTTTTTTTTTTTTAGTATTAGGAAAACCATACCGGCAGAACTTTGCATATTTCTTTTTTCTTTTTTCATTTTTTTTTCTTTTAGAGCAAGTAAGAAAACCTAAAAAAAATCAGACAGCAGTTATCTTCAGATGAAAGACACAGCACGTTTGGATACTGGCTGTGTCTGACAGAAACTGTTCTTTTTTTCACCCCCAAAAAAGAATACTAACTCTTTTCATCTTATTTAATCTAAAAGCATTCAAAGCCTTCTCAGTACCAGCACTGGTGTCACCTATAATTTTATATACAACTCCTTAGCTTTTGTGCCATGAATATTTCTGCTTTAAAAAGATACAAGGTTGTGTTTGGGTTTTTTTTCCCAAATAGTGAGTAATGCTGAGTGCCAGCCTTCTGTGTCACATCTAATGAATGGTGCTGGTAATCTTTAATTGTGTATTTATAGTTTAGTTTAGGTTTAAACAGGAAGAAAATAATTTAAAAGCACTTACAGGAATGACAATAGCTTTCCTCAGGGATTGAAAGTTGCCAGGATTAATGTTTTTTACAGAAATAGTCTGTAGGAAAGAAGAGCCACCAGATCAAGGTTTAGTCTATATATATCAAGTTGCTTTTGGTGTAGTTACTACTGAATAAGCTGCTGCCATCCTCATTGTGTGACCCATCTTATTTGGAAAGAAAAATTACTTGTTCCTCTTTGGTTTAAAGCATCACTTGAATTGCTCTATAATATGGATTTGAACAAGTTCAGCTCTCATTATTCAGATATATACTGACTGTAATTTCTCTTTTTTTTTTTTTTTTTTTTTTGTGAAAGTGGTCTGTACAAAACTTCTAGCTTCCACTTTTGTCAGAGAATGATTACAGACACCAGGACCAGAATAACTACTGATTTAATTCTTAAAGAACACATTGTGCCACTACTAAACAGAATTCCACAGTGCTGCAATCCCTCCTTAATTCTCTCCCTTGTTCCCTCCTAGGTCTGTGCCACCTGCAGTGACCCTTAGGTCCTTCCCAAATTTATTGTGTTTGGTATCAGCCAGCAAAATGAAAGGAGTCTTCATTTTTTAATTCCCAATCAATTTGTGGCTCTCTGTCAGTAATTTAATTTGAGGATAAACTGTCCAATTAGGACCAGAGGTCCACATTTCATAAGGGTAACAATGTGATTATTGGATTTAAGGAGTGTGGAACAAAAGGTGCATAACCTGTGGCATTCACTTTTTTTTCCAGTGCTGTTGCTTTCAAAAGGTATTGCAGGAAAATGGTAAATAAAGTGATTGGGAAAAAAAAAAAAAAAAAAGTAAAAACAAACTAACTTCAGCTCCCCAACTCTTGTACTGGTTTTAGAAATCACCACAGGGCTGGCATTTTTTCCCTCATGTGCCTTTTGCAGGTTGTACCTTAGGACTCCCATTTCAAATTGATTTTTCTCTTCAAGTCTTTCACATCTGCTCCTGCAGTTGGAATTTCTAAATCTCTAACTGAATGATGGAAAAAAAAATCATCATTTGAAGTGGGGTAACACATCACAGGTTCAAAGCCACTGTGTTGGGTGAAAATCACCTGTCTGCTCTAAAAATCCATTTTCAATGGTTCTAGAAGGCTGTGCCACAAAGGAGGGGAACTAACAGTGAATGCCAAGCAAAGTCAGAAGAAATTTCACCTTGCAGAAATTGTTGGCCATTTGTGGCATGTCTAAGAAGTGGCTTTAGGTTTTCATCAACTGGCTACATTCTGGTCTTTTAAAAAAAGAATTAGGAATTTTCATTTGATTAGAATTTCAATGTATGAATTACTAACTCAGTTCTCGTTCCCACAAATGCAAATTCTTACTGGAGAATTCCCTCAGTAGAGGTGGTTTAACCAGCTGCAGCTACTCCAGACCATCTTTGATAACTGGTTTGAAGGTGTCCAGTTACAATAAAGAGTAAACTACGTATGTGTTGTCTCCACTAGGATTTTACATCATAGAATTGGCTGGGTTGGAAGGGACCTCAGAGCTCATCAAGTCCAACCCTTGATCCACTCCCGCTGCAGTTCCCAGCCCATGGCACTGAGTGCCACATCCAGGCTCTTTTGAAATATCTCCAGGGATGGAGAACCCACCCCTTCCCTGGGCAGCCCATTCCAATGGCTGAGCACCCTCTCTGGAAAGAAATTCTTTCTCATGTCCAACCTAAACCTCCCCTGGCACAACTTGAGACCTCTTGTGCCCTCTTGTCTTGCTGAGAGTTGCCTGGGAAAAGAGCCCAACCCCCCCCTGGCTCCAACCTCCTTTCAGGGAGTTGGAGAGAGTGATGAGGTCTCCCCTGAGCCTCCTCTTCTCCAGCCTCAACACCCCCAGCTCCCTCAGCCCTTCCTCACAGGACTTGTGCTGGATCCCTTCACAGCCTCCTTGCTCTTCTCTGGACCTGCTCCAGCACCTCAATCTCCTTCCTGAGCTGAGGGGCCCAGAACTGGACACAGGACTCGAGGTGTGGCCTCACCAACCATCAAGTTATCCACCCTGCTATATAGACAAATTTTTTGCACCAATAACCCAAGCCCGGGGGATGTCCTTTTCACACCCACATATTTTGTCTTCATTCAAGTTTATCAACAGAATAGTGACTGAATCTCTGTAATGTGCAGCAAGTTTAGTAGGTAAGTGGCGTGCTGGAGCTGAAGAGTTAAGAGCCACAATCTCATAAATCTGGGACTGGCTTAGTAGGTGCTACCAGACAAGATTTTTAATATTTTTGCTGCTTTTTTTGTTGGGTTGTTTGGTTGTTGGTTTTGGGTTTTTTTTTTTGTATGCCTCAGATGCTTTTCCTGCTGGGACTAAAAATGCTGTCTTCTGTTGTACCATGCTTTCAGAGCAGCTCCTAAGTAGAACTATATGTATATATATAAAAAAAAAAAAAAAAAAAAAAAAAGAATGCTATTATTTCTTCCTAGAAAAGGCACAGACTTTGAAGCTTGAGTTCAAAGCCTCTGTATTGAGGTGAAAAATCATTTTCAATGCATTGCTCTCACTCTCTCTTTTGAAAAAGCAGTTCCAGCATTGGGATGAAGAGCACCTAAAAGGCTGAAGCATGTATTTTCTTGACCAGCAATCTGTACTAAAATGGATTTAACCTCTCTCCTAATCAACTTGTTTTATGAACGACCAGCAGAGCACCACAATTAAGCTGTATAAGCAGCAGCAAGCTTGTAGTTCAGCCAAATCTTTTGGTACTTGAGGTAAACACAGCATAAATAGTTTTGACAATCAGTGGTAAAAACAAGTTGCCATCCAAGAAAAACAAAACAGAATAATGGAAGAGGAATAGGGAATGATTTATCAGAATCTTTCAGGAAAGAGGTGGAGTCTTGCTCTTCATGCTGGGGTTGTTTTCATTAATTACTTCCTTGGGCATAGTGTAGAGACAGAGCTGTGTCAGGATGTTCCCACCTTTACCTGGTCAAACATACTGCTAAATTTTTTTCTTTTTACTGTTACATTTTTGCCTCCTGTGCTGTGTGTGCTGGCTTTGGGTTTGTTATTTTTGCCTCGTATCAAATTTGTCAAGATTGTCTGGCCTGAAGAAAACAGGATGTTGGACAGATTTGGACAGATTTTACAAGGACTTGCAGCTCCCTAAAATAAAATGCAGTAAATCATTTTGTGCTAACCCAGGAGTGCCATTTATCACCAAGATCTCTCCTGGACTGATTGTTCCCCTTTCCCCAGCCACTGTCCTCAGGGGAACAAACCGTGTAACTACAGTATTTTGCTCTTATGTTTGTTAATGTTCCCTTAAATTGATACTGATGGCTTTTCTTTTCAGAACAATGTAAGGAAAGAACTGCTTTTGCTGACAAATTAGACATGGGACTTCTGTGAAGGGTCAGCAATGCAGTAGCAACAAGATCAGGGTAAGTTTTTAAGGAGGACAAAAATAAATATATTTTCATCACACAGCTGAACCCTGACAATCAAAATCAGTGTTTACCTCCACACAGGTGCCATATATTAGTGTCCATTTTCTGCCCTTCATATCTGAAAATAAATTCAGAAATAATGTTATTTTTAAATGCTCTATGGTTTATGTTCCTTGTATGTTTTTATTTATTCTCATATAGGCTTGCAGTGCCTCGAGATCACAGTTTTGCTTCACTGCTCATAGGGATTTTTTTAAATCTTGGGTCATTTGGAGCAGATTAAATACTGTTTTAATTGACTTCAGATATCAGAGACACCTAGAAGCTGACATTCCTCCTATGTGAAGATGGCCTGGGAACATCTTAGGCACTGAAAGCTTAGGAAAGCATTTTTTTGTAAGAGTTGCTGTCTCAGCTCTCTGCTGCCTGTTTGACAAATCTCTTGTGTAAGGACATTTTCCAAAGCTGGTTAAGCCAGTTTACAGCTGGTTTTGTGCCACTGGAGATGTCCTGAGGATTTCTGAGATCAGCTCCAAGTGGATTTGAATGCAACCCCCTGCCCTGCTCTTCTTTACCCACCCAGTCTCTAAGTATGTTGATGAAGATGAGATATCTTTTAAAAACCAACCAATATTTCACTAATACACAATGATAGCTCTGACTGCTTTCTTGAGTACCTAAACTGGAGAAAAACACCTCATCCTCACCCACAGCTTAAATTCCCAATAAATTATGGCATAGAACTGCATCACCATCCATGATATCACCTACTTTGCCCAATGACTTCAACCAAATGACTGCATAGCCAAATAATAGGCTATTAGAATAATTATTTAAAATTTACTTAAGTAAAACTCACTTAATTAAAGCTTACTTAAATAAAGCTCATCAGGATGGGGTTGATTTTTTCTCCCTCTTTAAAATTTAGGCATTAAAAGCAGTGCATACATTGTTTTATATAAATTCAGGCCTGGCATAATTCTTGATATTCCTCCTAATATTTCTCCATCCTGACAATTAAATTTCCTCCCTAAAATTTATCATGGACCCTCATTCCTGCCAATTAAGCTGGCTCTCTTCTTGTCTCCACAGTAAATAAGGCAAAAATGATCTTTCACAGGTGTTCCCTATGCAGAGCTCCCCTTTTTTTAACCTATAGCCTCATGTTGAGAGTGACTTTTTTGGAGAATATTCTTTATAACCTGGCTCACAGGCCCTGGGTGAGGCAAAAACTGATTAAAAAAAGAAATTGCACAGATGTAATTGTGCTTTAAAAGGTAAGATACATTTGCAACAGTTTTCTACAGATGGAAAGATTATTCTATACAACAGAAACAGCTTTTTCAGAGGTGTGGTTTTCAGGCTGTTCTACACCATCCCATTTCATTGCAGAAAGTTCTGGCTGTCTTGGGCAGTGTATTAAATAATAACAATGTCCTGAGTATTGCTCCTTTTATGGGACTAAATTATACCATTGGTAGCCCTCCAACTCATTAAAATATCTGCTGTACCAGAACTCAGTGTATGTACACAGGACTGGAAACTAAAATGCTAGGTTATCAATGTTATAAATAATCAAAATGTGGGAATAATTTAATTGTCGCTATCTGTACAAGTAAAAAATTTAAATTCTCAGATCATAGAGTGGATTTTTTTGAGGTGTGAGGATGTGTTCCCCGTGGAACAAGTATGGAAACACAAACATCCTGACTGTGCCAGGCTGGGTCAGATCAGTGCTGGCAGGGTCAGATCAGTGATAAGACAAGAGGAAATAGGTTCAAGTCGTGCCAGGGGAGGTTCAGAGTAAATATTAGGAAAAATTTCTTCATTAAAAGAGTGGTGAAGCATTGGAACAGGTTGCTCAGGGAGGTGGTGGAGTGGCCATGCCTGGAGGTATTAAAAACCCAGGTAGATTTCATGCTTTGGGAGATGATTTATGGGTTAAGGTGGTGACAGCTGGACTCAGTGATCTTGAAGGTCCTTTCCAACCATTCTGGTTAATCAGGGACCTTGAGGGACCTGTTTGTCCTGTGGGAGAAGCTCTGATCCAACATCCACATGAGATGGGAGATGCTTTCAGCCACCTGCTGCTCCTGAGGGATCCATTCATCTGGGAAGGATGCCTGAGTTTGGTACCACATCATAACACAGCACATGTCTGAGGTGTATTTACTTGAATCTCAGCCCCTGGGAAAAGAAAGGCTCAGCTGTAAAAGGGTAATTAATATTCACAGAATTGCAATTAGCTGAAAAGTCTGTAAAATCCATAAACCAACATTAACTGAACACAGGGAACACCAAAAACCAAACTACTCAGCTTGGGCAACAAGTCTTAGCCTGCAAGGCCTGAATGTCTGAACTGAAAAGCATTTTCTTCTTTTACAGTAGCTGAGATGTGGGTGATTCTTTTTTTTTTTTTTTTTTTTTTTTTCAGTTTGGTGTTCAAAAGTAGTTGCATCACTTGTAAAAAGACTGAAGTTAATAAACAACATTTCTTTTCTACATTTGTTAGCTTAAAGGTCAACAGGCACATGCCATTGATTTATTTTCCTTCCAGATATTGTAGTTAAACAAGTCCTACAAACAAATTTATTACAAGTGATTCATTGAATGCTTGCTGCAGCAGAGTAGAGTTTAATTTTGAATGTAATCAATAGGCCTCTGTATTTCCAAAACAATGCACAGCTAAAATAACTTAAGATACATACAGAGCAGGACTCAGAGTCACTGACATTTTCAGTCAATAATGTTTCTGAAAAACAACAAGCAATATGTTTTAAATCAACTCCAAATTCATTATTTTTTGTGGTACAAAAGCAGCTAATTGAGAAATAAAAAAGCATGCAGGGGAAAAAAAAAAAAACAAAACCAAACACCCCTCTGTAACCATCATCACAAAAAAGAGTTGTTACAATACTGTTTATTTCTTCTGGGGGAAGTAATAATCAGGAGTGAAAAGCAGCAAAGGCTGCTGGCCAGAATCTTTTATGGTAATATCTTGAAAACACCCTGCTTGTTTCCTTCCTGGTTTTTGCCAGCAAAATAGGACTTTTTCCCTGGTAACAAAAGTTATTCAATGGTCAGTCAACTGAATAAATTTTAAAAACTCGGAAAATACCATATAGATATAACATGAGTATTTCACCTTCTGCTCGAAGGTGGTTGTTATAATAAGATGGGCACTTGAGCTCCCACTTCAGTCTTCTACTGCAAGGCTGCAGAACAGAGCTGCCTTTTTTACAGAAATCAGCTTAAAGAGCAACTTCTGAATATACAATTGGAAATATTCAGAGATTCCTTGAAGTTTGATCTAACTTAAAAGCTGACTTGGTTTCAAGTAGCAGGTTGGACTAGATAATCTCCAAAGCTTCCTTCTTAGCCTCAATTATTTTATGAATCTGAAATAGGCTCCTCAGTCTGTCCAGTCTAAAAGACTCTAAAGTAAAGGTGGTATCAAAGAGACACCAGGATGTCTAAGGTTAGATCTTATTTCTCCAGCTATCTTTAAAAGTCAGTAGCTGCCAGTTTAGTTGCCCTTATGCATAGAGGAGGGAAATAATCCCAAATCTCTCTTGTCTCTGTTCCAACTGAGTGAAGGGAAGCTGTTTGCAGTTTAATAAAACTAATGGAAAACTCCAGTTATGCTTTAGTCTCATGGACTGTCCTTGTCATATAAATTTTAATATGGGAAATATTAACAATTTCCACTGCTTGTTAATCTCAAGGGGAACACTACAAAGGGCTTCCTTCCAAATCTCATCATTTACTGGGAGCTTTGTGACTTCGAATATGAAATGTTTCTTGTCATCAATTGACAGTTCTTGTTCCACCCTAATCCCATGAGGCCCTTCCAAAGAAAAAGGAAATGTAACAATCAAAATGCATGATAGGAAGTGACAGGTTGATTTGTAGCAGCTAAAAGACAGCTGCTATTATTATCAGACAATTTGAGAGAGAGGAAAAATGTAATTCTCTATTTTACAAACACTTCAGTGGAGTTTCACTAACTGACTTGTATTCTACTTATGTTTTATTCATTGGGAAATTTGTCCCTACTTCCAGGAAAATCAGAACATTTCTGTACCACTTTTTTTTTTAACCCTCCAAATTTTCACACTATGTTGCCACTCAGGCAAATATGTGGGGAAATTGAGATTAAATATTAAATATTATACACTTATTCACTGTCCTCTCAACATTCTGTTCCTGTTGACACAGAATCATCCAATGATTTGGGTTGGAAAGGACCTTAAACCAAGTTCCAACCCCTGTGCATGGGCAGGGACACCTCCCACTAGATCAGGTTGTTCAAGGCCCCATCCAACCTGGCCTTGCCATAATCTTTGTCAAACCTTTCCCATTTTGGGGTATTTTATTCTCTGCTCCTGGATAAGTAGCAGAGAAGTGAGTCTGCTTGGCATATTCTGCAGATTACTCAGTGAGGAATTCCAAGGCTCAATTACTTAGCTTTCTGATTTTAACTTTCTTTTTCTTCCCAATTCGTAGGAAACACCCTTCCAATTTTTTTGTACTTAAAGACTTTGGATAGCATGGGAACAACTCCTGAATTACCATAATTTGGATAACTGCTGCTAACCATGGGATAAGACATATCAAGAAAGAAGATATGGTCCAGTCAGCACATCCAACAGCCTCCTAGAGGCCTTCTCTAAGAAGATTCAACTCGATTTGTTTCAACTTTGACATGAGTTACATGGGATATGAGAGCCAATCCACAGAAGTGATGGATGCCACCCCCACTTCACTAAAATGAATAAGGAAAATAAATCAGGAAGAAAGAACCACCTGCCTTTATGTGTTATACATCTCTTTCCTCAGAACCTGGAGTTATTTGTATGCAGTAAAATTAATTCACCACTGTGGACATCTCTGTTCACTTTAACTGAAATCTGAGGATTTTGATGGTTTACTCCCATTTCATTTCATTGATTTAATTAGAATTAGGCTACTCTTGAATCCAGTTTTTATTAAAATATATATGGTTTATCTGGTGAAGTACCCAACGGTGAGCAAAGGGTCTCAAGGTGCATGGCTGCTCCTCCTGTTTCTCTGCCTTATCCTGACCCTTTTGGAATAAATTGAACTGCATAAAAGCAATGTGGACAGTCAATTCTCAGGCTCCAATTTCCCTTCAAAAACCAAGCAACAAATGTCAAAAGATCTAAAAAAATAGAGGGAACAACCTTTTAGCCATTTTTAATCCAATAGAGGACTTTGGATCACTGCATAACTCAAGTAGTGAAGGATGAGTGAAGTTCCATTTTCCCAATAAATCATTTTCCATTATAGGAACTTTATAGCTTAAAAAAGACAATTTCTTGTCTCACTGATAAATGGCCAAATATTGCCCAGAACTTATAACATTTCCCAATGTTCAATTAATCTTCTTGTGCTGAATGTATTTACTTCAATAGACAGCAAAAGAGAAACAAGCAAGACTGGGGACAGAAAACTAAAAGATGCTGTCATTTGAGGAAATGGCACATTCTTGCAAAATGCAACAACCACCAAAAATAACATGCTCCCACATTTTTGTGACATGAAAAACAGCATTTAAAAAAATGCTGGCAAATATATTTTTCCAATTTCTTCAAATGAATCAAAGTCCTGTGCCACGTTATGTAATAAATACTTGTCAATTACCAGGCTGTAGAATTTATTGTTAATGATAACTACACAAAACCAACCAAGAGTTCAGGCATAAAAATACATATGCAATGGATATGCACATGGTTTCCTGGCTATGGACCTGGAGAGACAGCACACCTTGAGAAAAAAAAACCCTAAGAGCAGGAATCTATGGTGTACAGACCCAAAATTACTGGGACAGCAAGTTGCCAGCAGCTGACTTAGATGTCATAATTACTCCTCTTTAATTGTACAGCATGTCTGGGAACCCTTATGTGAGATACCTACCAAATGTGTAGTATGAATGTCCAGGAAATCAGGCAACTTGTAGATAAATGTGCAGAATTCTGCAAAGCTTGACTATGAAAAAAAAAACAACCCAAACCTTCAACAACTGTGACTAAATTCTGTGGTCTTTTTATTATATTTTATAGTTCTCTGAGATATTAGTGTGAGTGGTAGAACCCCAATGAAGGTAAGTGGTTAGACATGAGACAAACTGCGTGGTAATAGCTCCAGTTTGGAGGCAGTCACAGAGATATTTTGCAAAGTTTTTTGTCTCTATCTGTCTGGTTGCTTTGTAATTAGGCTAATAAGAGGCTATCATGAATGTAGGCCTCTTTTGCAAAGAGTCACAGTCATAGAATCATAGAATAATAAAATGGTTTAGGTTGGAAGGGACCTTAAAGATATCTACTCCAACCTCCCTGCATGGGCAGGTACAGCTCTCGTCCAGACAAGGTTCTCAAAGCCTCATCCAACCTGGCCCTGACCACCTGCCTGTGAAGAAAGGCTGAGAAACCTGGGGCTTTTTGGTCTTGATGTGTGTAAATATCTGAGGGCTGAGCATCAAGAAGGAAGGGACAACCTCTTCTCACTTGTGCCCTGTGATAAGACAAATGACAATGGATTCAAGAAGAATTTCCTTACTGTAAGGGTTCCAGAGCCCTGGCACAGGCTCCCCAGAGAGGTTGTGGAGTCTCCTTCTCTGGAGACTTTCCAGACCCATCTGGATGCACTTCTGCATCCTGCCCTTGTTTTGGTCCTGCCCTGGCAGGGAGGTTGGATGTGATGATCTTCAGAGGTCCCTTCCAACCCCAACATTCTGTGATTCTGTGACCTCCAAGCATCCACAGCTTCTCTGGGCAATCTGTTCCAGTCTCACCACCCTCCAAGAGAATCTTACTCCTGGCAAAAGTGTAGTGCTTTCCGTTTTGGTCCACATGACCACCAGAGATTTTCAGCTGATCTCTAAAGCTAATACCAGACCAGTGAGGTCTGGGTGCCATGTATATGTTGTCTGTGAATTAAAATTAATCCAGAAGTAATTTTTCCAGGAAGAAAAACAGCAAAAAAGAATGGGTGGGAGCATTAGTAAAGGACAAGCAGAAGGAAAACTGGCATAATAATTCCTATTCCTTTTTTCTATTCTGGGCCACAGTCTGAATATTATATGTTATTCTTAGATTTCTCAAGCAAATAATCCAGTTGTAATGTACTTTGTTGTGAACACTGCAGAAAATGAATTTTGTTTTAATATTAAGGCTTTCCAGGATCTTTCTAATTGGTAGGATCTGGAAATCCTAAATCTGTTTTAAGGTCTGTGAGTCCCTCCCAGCTGTGTGACAGGAGTGTTCTGTGAGAAAGAACATTTAAATGGGTAAAACTGAATTTCCTCCTCATCTCCATCCCCCTGCTGATAATGCAGTTGGGCTGCAATGCAGCTGCTGCTGTGTGACCCATTTACATGGAAGAAGAGAATTCCCTTTCCTGAGGCAATTAGTGTGGCAAGTAAAGGCAAAGCAGAAAGCAGACTGGATGATTGCAGTCTTAGCCCTGATCCTCCTGGGCCTGAATTTGGTTTCATATCAAGATGGTAAAACACCATCTCAGCTCTTTGGAGGCAAAAGCATTCAAAATGAAATTGTTCTGCATGCAGGTATAAAGGTTCCTAAAGGCTGGAAAGGCATAAGACAAAACTAACTGTAATTTCATGATAGGCTGTGGAGTCAGTAGGAGCAGAGTGATTGAGAACTGTACAAGTAACACTATAATTTCAGCTAATGTTTCTCCCCCAAAAGTACCATTTTCAGAGTTAAAACTCCAGCCACCCGAGGAACATGAAATGGTTCCTGCACAAGGATATTCTCAAACTGAGGAATAAACCACAACAAAACTGCCTAATTATATTCAGATCAGGCACTCTCAACAGATGTTACACGTAGGGCCACTATCAAAGTGTAGTTACCCTGATACCCCACAACTGTAATTAGGATCTAAATAAGCAAAGAATAAAACCAAGCAGAGGACCAGATGGATGGTTCTGTATAAAAGCAATTTCAGCTCCTGCAACATGATAATGGTAATGAGCCCACTGCTCTTGAAGAGGTTTTGCCACATAGCTGGGGACCCAGAACATGTGTTTGAAGGAGCAAAGAGGAATCATAATGATTGTCTAGAACACAAAGCACTGTGACACAGCACAAAGTTCAAAACCAAGAAAAGGGACCAATGATAGGAAAATCATAGCCTTTTTTGATATTAGTCTTCTGCAGCCACGTGTGTCTGTGGCAAAATAAAATAATCACTGAAACCTTTGCAAAAGCTCTTAAAATTCATAGAAAACATTTCTTTGGTGTTCCAGGCAATTGTATGGATGAGTTGAGGCACAGCCATGAGGAGACAGAGACAGCAAATGGTAAACATCAGACAAATAATGAGGATGAGGGCTGACACAATTACCTATTACCTATTTTCTGAAGAAATTAAATACAATTTTATGAATCTTTCTCAAAATGGCACCCCCTTTTTTGCCTGAATATTATGCAATCTAGAATACTACTCTCCTGAGCATGAGCTGTGGGGTACCCTAGCATGCCCAGCAATGACATCTGAACCCTGCAAAAGCAGTTGCCCATTTCTAGATATTTCAAAGTGCTCCAGAAGAGGATGCCTTAAACCCTCTCCTCTTCAAAGCCATGGCCCATGGTTTTATTAACCCAATATAAATTTACTTGATACACTTTCTTTAGTTTGCAAACTACTTACAGGAGATATATAGATGAGTTTAGTGGATAAAGCAGTTGCTCAGGGATCAGGAAAGTTGAGTTTGGTTCCTGCCTTCCTCAATCTAAATATCACAATTTAAAAGGGTTTATACAGAAAACTGTTATTCCAGCTTTCCAAAGACCAAAGGAATTAGTCCAAGCTAGAAGACATCAAACAAATAAACAAAGGGACAAAACCCAGTAAACAGCTATTTAGAGGTATACTTGAGGACACTACTTTTTTAGTAATTGGTCTTTATGTAACTATGCTGAAATCTACAGTGTTATGTAGGGACCTGAGCTGTAAATAAGCTCCTCTACCAAAAACAGTCTGGTGACAACAGCACAGAGCCTTTGGCAGTTTAAGTTGTCCTGACTTTGGCTGCTAAAAAAAAAACAGTTTTACTGGAATGTGAAATTGTTCTTTTTAAAAAAGAATTGTTCTTTTTTTGTTGGTTTTTTTTTTTCTTTTTTCTATCTAAAAGCCTAACAAGAACACTGGTAATGCTTTCACCTAGTGCTTGATTTAGCCCTGGTGCAAGCAAATCTCTAATGGAGGGAATCTAAAATGATGCAGTTCAGGGCACTTCCCAGAGTGGGGCTTGAGGAGGTCTCAGTTCTGATCTGGCTATTCATATGTCACAGGTGAGAAGGCAAAATGCTGTGATCAGAGCCAGAAATAAGCAGGTAGGAACAACAGGTAGGAAACCCTGATGTCAGTGTTGCTGCTTAAACTCTTAGATATGACAGTCTCCAAAAATTCAGGCTAATTAGGCTAAGGGAGTGACATTTTTTCATCCTTTCAGGCTGGAGCACTGCGGTTTCAAGCTCACAGTTCAACTGCAGGGAAGAGGAACCTCTTGGCTTTTAGAAGAGAGGCTCCACAGAGGGGTTTGCTGTGTTTTAACTTCACTTTTCTGAGTGTCCCAACCTCAGCAGACTCCCAGCCAGACACAGGGCTTCACACTGAGCAAGTCACTGCTTCCCTGCTGGGCTGGGGAAGGGATGCAGAGCCATGCACAGCACAGAGCAAGGCTGCTGACTCCACAGAGTGCACACTTCACATCTGATTACACTGCAGCATGCCTGCTGTTTTAATAAGATTTTTCCTCTTCAAAGAAATAACTCAGGGGGTCACGTTGTGGGGTGACTTTCTCAGCCACTGACACTTGTAAACCCCTTTTGCCACTGCCCTAAATTAAACTCAACAAGAACCTCCTGCCTCTGTCAGTGGACAGCTTCAGCTGGTTCATCTGGGACTAATTTTTTGACCCAGATGAATGTGGAAGTGCCTGCACTGATTCATTTCTCACAAATACACATGTAGATGGATGTCAGGCTTCAAATATTGTGATTGCTTCTTTTCTGCCCTTACCCCTGAGCAGTACACATGAGGGAAATGCAGATCAGTGATGTAAAAACCATTTATGTAAAGCAGTGTAACTGCTTGAAGGAAAATTCCTTTATTTGAACCAGATCTGGGGAGGGGAACCATACATGGCACATAGAGCACAACTAGCCTGGAAAACCTCATGAATGCAGATACATATTGCTATTTTGTAGTCAGGAAAACTTGAAATTCAGAAGAACATGAGGAATACTGAAATTCAGAGTCTGTCTTCCCCCGTTCCCATCCCATGATAATTTTGATACCATTCTAAAGCCCTCCCAAATTCTTTTTTTCCCAGCACAGCCTCACCCTCTCCTATTTTCCCCTCGCTTTTGTCCTCTGCAGGTCTCTTCCTTTCCCTCCTGCCTTCCTTCCCCTCCTTGTTCCTGTTCTACTGTACTTTCCAGAGCCTTTTATCTTATGTCACCACCAATCTCTCTCCTGAGGCATGAAACCAGCACTTGTGTCAGGAGCTGCTCCCCTGCCTGACTGCTGCTCCTGGCAGTGACAATTGGGCTCAGCAGGAGCCTGGCGGCCAGATGGCAGCAGCAGGACACTTTTAAAAACTCTGATTCTTCACCACCCCCCCTGGAAAAGGGTGGATTTACAAAAGCCAGAGGAGCTGGTCCTCTTTCTAGTCTCATCTTAAAAATTAATGTTTGCTGGATTTGTTTATTTGTACTGTTATCAGTCCAGTTTGCCCAAGTATATTGATTCACAGTATGCTTCTAGGACCTAAAAGGAGGGTTTTTTTTTTAAGGAGCAACTGACACCATGTGAAATTTTCTCAGCTTTCTTTTTTCTTCAGAAATTCTGATCTCAGACTGTGGCTAAATAGTGTGAACTTGTGAATAATCTGGAGAGAAATTCAGGCTCACCTGTGCTTTGATGTTAACAGAAATCCCGGTTTTGCCGGTGGTTGCCTGGGGATGGGAGGCAAACCTGAGCTTGTTCAGACCCAGGACACCAAAGTGAAGCCTGGAGGTGGAGGCTGCAGGCAGGGTGTAGGTTGATCCAAGTGGAAAAATCAGCTCCACTATCAGGGTTCTGTAAGGAACCCCCACAGGGTGTTGGAAATCTTGGATCCTTCACGCGGGAATGGAGCAAAGTGAAACCACAGCCTGAGTGCATCCTCATGGATCTGTACCTTTGGGGGAAAGCTGGTCTGGTTTAGAAATTATTTTGCCAGCTTGAAACAGGCACTGGAAATCTGCAGGCTGCTTGGTTTATTCATGGGGAAGTATTTCAATATTGGAAAAAATATCTACTATATAAGATTAAACTCTTGTTCCTCCGGTGAGGTCCTTCCTGAGCCAAAAAATCTGTGCTTTAAGGAACTTTTTGTAGCATTCCCATGAGAAGGAAATTTCTGATCTCAGGTGCACAAATACAAAAACTTACATAAGACTCCTATAGTGTTACAGTGATACTAATCTCTAGTTTATTTCTTGCATGGAAAAAAACTGGAAGGCCTTGCAGAACAGAAAGCAATGGATTATTTTAGATGGCAATAACGAATTAACCTGATTTGCCTTTATCTAGATTTTGCATATTTTGTATTGTTAGAGTTTTCAACAGAGGTGATGATTAAGTATTCAAAACAGCACACTGTACTCCAGGCATATTTCAGCCAAGAGCTCATGTATTTGAATACTTAGAATTACTCTTTATTCTATTTTCTGCCCACAAAGTTTCCCTGATCCATTGCTCAATCTGCCTTTGCTGTCTTTTGTTCATAATTCTTTTGCTATTGTAAAAAAACTCCCTGGGACTACAACACAAACTTTTTAGTCTCAGGGACCCTTTTGAATACCAAATATACTTTGGTGCTGAGTTTCAGGTGGTGAGGGAAGATCCTTCTTGCCTCTTTCATTTCTTGTAATCTCATGTCAGCACCAAAGAACATGAAATTTTTACTGGAGATAACTCTGAGGTACTCTGTGGTCAGAAAAAAACCCAAAAAACTATGGGGAAAACCAGGAAAAGAAAACACTGCAGTGTTGGGAGGTGGTGATTCACCAGGGTCAGCACTTTACTCCTTCCCAATCTATTTTGTATTAAACCCAAAGTCCTTTATTTTCACTCACATCCAGGGTAACTCTCATACTTTAGCCCAGAGGAAAAAGAAAAAAAAATATGTAGCTTTAGGTCAGCAAAGACATGATCTAAAGTGGTTTGCCTAACCCTCCTAAAGTTCAATTTTTTCTTGACATTAAAAAGAACCAGTACAAAAGACAAGGAGTCAAGCACATTTTGACCTTACTTTGAATTTTCAAGATGTTATTACCTCTGACTAGCCAACAACTGCAAATTAAATTCCACTTATTATTTAATAAATCCAATTTTTCTGTGACTTTAACATGGATAAAAATTATCTTAGCAGCAGACCTGTCTGTAATAGGGTTTGCTTCTCTGTCCTGAATCCCTTGATGCCCATGGAACATTACTGTTACCCTTGTCCTTTTCCGTTCTCAAACCCACTACATTTTTGTACCACCAATCTGAAAAACAAAGTTTGCTGGTACATTCTCTTTGAAAACCTCAGCAAGAGACTCACCTGCAAGTTAAGCAGCTGGTACCCAGTGACTGAGGTCAGACCTTTTAAAACCCTCTGAAATTTTATCATTGGATGCATAATATCAAGAAAAAGTCATGCAGAAATATCTGTTTCTGTTCTCATCTGAGGCTTTCTTAAATTAATTTCCCTTGTGTTTCTCTCAGTCAAGAAAGTTTTAGTATTTCATAGGAAATATAAAGTTTAAGGCAGATTTTTATAGGGAAAAACATAAGCCAATTCAATGACAAGTCAATATTTGAAGGTTTTCCTTCTCCATCTTCCCCATCTATGAATGAAACTGAGGAGATCTGTACAAAAAGGATTTAAATATCACCAGTGGGAAAAAATATTGGGTTTTTTTTTTTTTTTCAGAGCACTTTCCTCCACACTTGGGCATCATCTGATTTTTTATTGATTCTTTTAACTTAAAAAATATAATTCCTGTTTTCTACAACTTAAGGTTTGCAAAATGTCTTCCAGCTGAGACAAACTTAAGACAGCTTTCCTGGCTTGGAAGTTCATTCACTAGTGTTAGCCTGTGCATAAAAAAAGTAATTTCAGAGGCTGGATTGAGAAAGGCAACACTATAAATACAATGAATCATATTCCGTGTTTCTAAAGGCAATGGAAATTCTTACCAAATGAAAGGAGCTAATATTTCACTCCATAGAAACATCTTAACATTTAAAAATTTTGCTTTAAATATAAGAAACCTGTGCCAACAAAATATATTTACACTGACACAGGAGTAGCCAGAAGAAGAATAGAAACTTTATCACATACAGCAAAGAATTAAATCCATTATCAGGAAATGTCATCAGGAAATAAAAACAGCAAAACACTACTTTTAACCCAACACTAAACTCTCTTAAATAGTTCACTTTTATCACTGGTGTAAAATATGTTAAAAGGCAGGACTGCAGGCATATTAGGTGTTCTTTAAAGGTCAGGGTAAGTAAAATTAAAATTATATTCATTTCAATGAAGTTTCATCTGAAATTTTCCACCTACCATCAAGAAAACAAATTTTGCAACCAAAATATTTTAGTGGGGAAAAAGAAGGAAATCTCTGGAAAGAAACCAACGTTTCCAGGGAAAAGCGTTTTATCAAAAAACTGGTTTTATATTGAAAAACTATTTTGATATAATTTTTGGAAGAACTATGGTTTTTTATTATTCTTAAGTTGGTGACATTAAGTAATGAATAGAACTTGCCCATGTAGGGGGGTGGAACTGGATGAACTTCAAGTCCAAGTCCAGGTTGGATGGGGCTTGGAGCAACCTGGGCTGGTGGGAGGTGTCCCTGCCCATGCAGGGGGTTGGGACTGGATGAGCTTTAAGGTCCCTTCCAACCCAACCCATTCTATGATTCCATGATTCTATGAGTAAGATAACCTTCTCATTGCCATTTTAAACCAACCTCTACATTTTATAACAGGGCTAAAATCCAGTTCCATGGAATTGAAACCTCTATTACAAGGAAACAATTGCCTATCAAGCTCTAAAGGCTTGTAATTTCTTTGCTGTGAGTTTTAGTCTCATTGGAATAGTCTTTCTTTCATCCTAAACAACCAATCCTGCCAAAAACCAGCATGTAATTGTTTTGTGAGGAATAGAGCAGACAACAAATGCCTGTCTTGTGGGTAGATTTTCAAGTGTAAGTTGCACAAACTCCTTCCCCTTGCTCTGAACTCCAAAATCTTGCTCTTGCATCTTTGGGTTTTTCAGCACCAAATGATCCCCGAGCTCCACCCTCAAGGGAAATTCATACACTTGCTGTCTAACTGCCTCCTTTCAGTGTGAATCATATCTTTTAAATCTTCACCTCTGTCAAACCTGGTTATAAGCTGTTAAAAAGCAATTTGCTGCAAAGCATACACATAAGCACACAGACAGACACAGAAAGGGGCCATGATTTATTGCCTTGTTTCCCCTGTCAGACAGGTTGTAGATATCTATTACACAGCAAATATGTTTATTTTTTATGATGACTTGTATGGACCCTTTTTATATAAAATAACACTCCTCCCCTGTGAAGACATGAGGAACTTGGGGCTGTTCAGCCTGGGGAAGAGGAAGCTCCAAGGTGACCCTATAGAGACTTCCCAATATCTAAAGGGTGCCTACAAGAAAGCTGGGGCAGGGCTTTTTGTATGGCCATATAGGGAGAGGACAAGGGGAAATGGGTTAAAATGGAAGAGGGGAGATTTAGGTTGGACATTAGGAAGAAATTCTTTCTTGTGAGGGTGCTGAGCCCCTGGCCCAGGTTTCCCAAGGAAGTTGTGGCTACCCTATCCCTGGCAGTGTCCAAGTCCAGGTTGGATGGGGCTTGGAGCAACCTGGGCTGGTGGGAGGTGTCCCTGACCATGGAACTGAATGAGCTTTAAGGTCCCTTCCAACCCAAATCATTCTATGACTCTACGGAAGCTTGGAGTGTAATGCTACAACTTTCTGGTACTGCAAGGACTGGCTGGAATCATATCTCCATTTTAATTTTTCTTTTTTCCCCTCTTAGATGGCTACAAAGTCAACAGCCTTGTCATGTCCTGTCCAATGCAACTCCTTGCTAAACTCCATGTTTTCATTTCAGACCAACACCTTCAAATGCTTGAAAAACAGGCACAAACATCTTAAAAACCACAGCTCTGGTGATTATTGGCAGATGCTTATAAAAATCGCTTTGTCATCCTGTCAGACAACAATCAGAAATACAATTTATAATCTCCAGTGTTTTAATCCAGCACAGTAGTTTCTCCTTTTTCTTTCCTCTAAATCTCATATTACGATTGATTCAGAAGTGAAGTTTTGTACTCCTGTGGGATGTGATAAGATAATAGCAGTAAAGACAGAGCTAGTTAGGCTGAATCAGTTTGCAGATCCTTTTTATAAATATTAAATAAAAGAATACCCTTCAGACCAACAGAGCAGGGGCACACACAGTCCTTGTCATTTGCACTGACTGCCAGGGAAATGTTTTGGTTGCTTGGGCACAACCAGGCACAAATTAATCAGGTTTGACTGGGCTACATCTTAGCTAAAGCCTTATCTTCTGCAACATTGATTTAAAACCCCACAGCAGTTATTTCCTATATATCTTATCGTTATTCAAGGCCCTTTGGGGGAGTATCCTAATTCCATAAACATATTATGCAGTTTTGGAAGGAAAAGTGAAACACATGCTGCAGGGGGAACCTTTGTAATTTGTTTTGCTTACAGATAACCTGAGCTGCTTCTATTTCATAAGATTATTAAAAAAAAAAAAATTTGAAAAATTTCCCAATGTGTACAATTATTTTCTGGCAAGTAACTTTTATTTTTATTCCAGTAGATGCCTAAATCTGATCCTCTGAAACCATGGGCCATTTTCCTTACTCTACAGCAGAGACCTGGGCTAATTCTGACCCTCGACTCAAATCCCAGCCATGACACTTGGGCAGAGGGGATGAAAAACTGGTGCTGGGGAGTTAGTTTTCATTAAAAATGGATGGGAAAGCTCTCTGAGCAGTGATGAGTGTAATGAACCTCAATGCTGCTTGGGTTTATGTGTCAGGATTGATTGACTTGGATGTCTAAGACAGCACCAGTTCTAATTCAAGCCTCTCTATAGCTCCTCTGTTTATTAAACCATTTCCAGTGTGCAACAGGGTTACACTGAAATTTCCTTCAGTTTAGGCATCTGTAAGATGTTCTTCATCACTTCAAACTCCTCTTGTCATAATTTTTTAAAATTTTTTATTATTACTTTATTATTCTATTTTATTATTTCATTATTATTTTATTTTATTTGTTTTTACTTATCTACTCCATTCCAGGTTTCATTGAAATAGGCAACTTGGCTGCAACAGGCATACTGATTCAAAAGGTAGGGGGGAAGGGAGGGCTCTGACAGATGCAGACAACATAATAACATAAGCCCTGTTCCCTCAGGAAGAAAAGTCTAATAAAGAAATCCTGTTCTTTCCCAAACCAAGGAGAGAGCTGTCAGTTCTTCTATTGAGGTCAGAAACCACAAGCCCAGGATGAGCTGCCAGATAAGCACAGCTGCAAGGAGGAAGGACCCAAGCACTAAATATCACTCCTTGACTTGAATATTTTTAAAACAAAAGGAGAAAATGCAGGGAACCAGGGACAAGAAAATCACTCAAAAGGTCTGAGATTAAGGGAGGCAGCAGGTAGGAATTTGGGGTAGGCTGAAGTCATGTATTGAAAAGACAAAAATCTGTGGACAGGACACTATTCAGAGAGAGCAGAATAAACTGGGGATCACAGTGACATTTGGAAGTCACTATATTGAGTTTATACAGGGCAGAATTCTTGTTACAGCACACTGTTAGAGATAATAGATAAAAAATAGAGAATAAAACCATGGCTAGATGGAGAAGGCAGAAGGATGAGGACATTGCTGAAACCCTGCCTGCATCAGGGGATGCTACCTGGTCAAAACTGAAGATTAGTTTGGAATGAATGCTTGAATTTTTGTACATTGAATGAATTTTTTAATTATAAAGAGATAATGTCATGGTTTTTCTGCAGTGCCCTCTGTATATTACCTTGTAATATTTCCTTCTTTTTGTTTCAATTTTTATATATGGATTTTTTTCCTCTGACTTTTCAAATCTTTCCCACTAGTCTGTTTCTCTGGTTTTCACTTGTTTTGCAATACCTATTGCAGTCTTCAGCCTCCCTGCTCTTCCCATGCAAAACCAATCTGAAATGCCACTGAAAATGCAAGCACAAGGTAGAAGGGTTACTTGATACTATCTTCCAACACATTTTTTCCTTGTATTTTGATAATTTCATTGATCTCCATTCCCTGCTGTGAATTTGGTCATTGATGTTCATGAGATTAATACTTATATTAAATGAGACAGCACTAGGAATTTGCTTCTGTTTCAAAAATATTGTTACCCTAAGACTCAGAAGTGCCACACTGACCACCTTGAATCTCAGGCATCTTTTATGCACAGGCCAGATGCTCAACTGGCAGTAGAAGTAAAATCTTCCCAAAGTGTTTTACTGCTGATTTAAGTGAAGGCACAACAACAGAATTCCAAAGGGAGAGGGAAAGAGGAAAAAAAAAAAACAGCACCAAAACCCCAAGCAACAAACCACAACCCCTCTCTCCCATATTCCTTCAGAAATCCTTATCATTGTTATTTGACCTTCTCTAGGAAACATGAAAAAAAAGAGGTCCTACTTTTAAAATCATCATCACTCTGGTTCTCTTGGTCTTGGTTTGACCTCATAATTCTCTCTATTTACTGATCACTTGAATAAGGGATCTGAATGTTCTGCAGCACTCTCCTGGGTGGCTGCTGTTTGCATGCTCCTTGAACCCAAGTAAAAAACACTCACCAAAACCTCAAACAAAAAAAACTGGTAGCAGAATCTTGTGCTGAGGCAACCTCCTACTTTAATAAAGGAAGGATTTGCTTAAAGGAAGACAGCAAGCTGTAAGGGGAGTGATGGCTGGCATTAAAAACAGGGATAAAGTAATTCAGGATGCTGGGAAGTCACAGTTCAGCAAAAGAAGGAGATCCAGAGAAAGAAGTGGGGTTTTGGGGGTTTTTTTGTGCCTAGCTGGTTCCCCAGGAAGAAGAAAAATGCACACTGTTAATCTGATCTGCTGAACAGAGGCATTTGGTTGCCTGATGAAGGTGGAATTTTAAGACATCCAGCAAATGCACAAAGGTCCCAAATGATGATCCATCCCCAGAGAAATCTCCTCCCATCTCTGCAGGAAAAACAGTGAGATGGTGTCTGACTTACAAAATTGAATTAAACAAAATTATAACGAAGGAAATATTAAAAATGCAATAGGCAAAAAAAATTAATTACAGAATCATTTTCTCTTGGGTTCTTTTCCTGGATTGGACTCGGCTCCTAAGGAAGCAGCAGAAAGACAGCAGGCAGCCAGCAGCAGCCAGACAGTGCTCTCACTTGTCACTGTCCCTGCCTGCTGTGAGGGGAAAATGTCACTCTGCCAGCAAATGCCCCAAAGGGGACAAGTATTCCTACTGGCTGGGCAACTTTTTTGGAAGCAAACAAAAATATGAAAGGGCAAAAAAAAAGCCCCGTGTTATATTTGTGCACTCAGAAGGACTTTTCTCACATGTCTTTGAAGCTCTCATGCTTCAAAATAATTTTCAGAGCATTTTGTATCCTACTGCTGTGAACTCTGGAGGATGTAAAATATACCTGGTTTTTCCTTGGGTTTTCCAAAGCAGGAGGTGTTCAGCAGGCCCTGGTCTTGCTCATAGCCATGTAATTGGCTCACTGTGTCTGCAAGCCTTGGTTTCAAGAGTATTTGCAACCATTCTTAGAGAGGTTTCTGAAGGTTTTTTTAATGCTCCACATGGTGTAATTAGCAGAGCTGAAATGTCCCGATTGAGAAACTCCCAAAAGTTTGGGCTTTGTCCAAGGAAGATCTGAAATGAGTGCCTAGAACCCAAGTTAAATCTTGTCATTTCCAGTCCTTTCCAATCCTCCACCTGCTAAATAGGCCAAAAGATAAGGCTTCCCAGCACACATCACATAGATATGGTCTTTTGGTTTTGGGGTTTCCTCCTTTGGGCTCCACTGAGCCTGAGGGTGAACTTCCTGAGGCTCCCAAATCTCATGGGTTGGTTCCCTCTAGTTTCCAACACCTGGATTTTCCTGTGGATAAACTACCAGGGGCTCCCAGATCACAGGAATTCATTTGGTCCCCAACACAAAAATTTTAGGAGAAAGTGAGAATAAGTGGAAGTAAAGGGTAGCATCCCTTCCTACATATTATGGACACAGGGGATTGTTATATTTTGCTATAATGTTAGGTTTATTATGTGGTGGGAGGCCTTCAGGGGAAAAAAATAAAACCATATGACAAGAAATGAGTTTCATACCTGCCAAAATACTTTGGTGAACTCTTAGGTATCACCAAACCTTCTCTAGAATTTTTTGCCACAACTGTAAGAATTAACCTAACTTAAGTCATAGAAATGCTTGGTTTGAGCATGGGGGCAGAATCAGTGCTCTGTGTCTGAGAATAAAGAAGAAACCAAGAGGTAGAAAAACCTCTCTGAAGCACTCGTGTTTGTCTGGGTTAAGCCATGCCCATTTTATTTGGGTGCACTGAGGCAGGAATCATTTTCTGATTTCCCTGACACTATGGCTTACATTGATCAGGTCCTACAAACACAGGCATGGTCTCCTCTTAATGCCAATATATGTTTTCTATGTTTTTACTCTTCTTACCCCTTAACTAGTTTCCTTGGAAGAGTCCATCCACCTTTTTCCTTAGGCAAGCAAGCACTGCAGCTTTCTATTGTTGTCAGGAAAGGGTAGATCCACCTTTTTGTCCTTATTCTACACCAAAAGCCATCAATTAGATCTCATCTCCTTCAGAATTTTGTAAAATGGACTTGATATACCTCCAAGACACCTTCCTTGCAGTTCTTTTTTTTAACCATTAAATGTATCATTCTTATCTCCATCAGGAATATTATTCAGCTCCTCTGATAGACCAAGAAAACCTAATTCCAACTTCAATAAATGTCTGAAACTCAGAAGTAGCTGCATTCAGCAGCACAGGGGCAGAGTGGGAAGCTCCCTAGCTGTAAATTTGACACAGCTTCACAAGTTTTGCAAAGTTTCTGTTTAATAACATGATTTAATAAGACCCTAATAAACAGCTGGATTCATGAGGAAAGAGGGGAAGGTAACGTGGGACTGAGAAGATGATGCTAAATGAGATGGAGGTCTGGTGTCTGACAGTGGGATGGGTGCTACAGTCTTTTATTTTTAGTGTCCAGCCTGCTCTGCAAGGTGTGATAGCAGCCAGCATTTAGATTACAGAAAATAGAAGTGGCTGAAAATTGAAAGCATTCTCACTAAAATATTGATGAAAATAGGTTTTCTGATTTTTCTGTGCTAAAAGATTGTTTCAATACAAATTTTCCAACCAACTCTAATAGCAGGCAATAAAGCCAGTTGTATTGAACTGGAACAATGGAATTGTTTTTTATGATATATGTTATTCAAGAATGAAGGAAAAGTACTGGAGTACACTTGCAGACTGACAATGAATTCAGAACTGATAATGTCCCTGAGAAATATTTGGGTAGATTAGAGCCAACTAACACGGCACGACAGCAATGCAACATATAATCAAGGAATCCTAGAATGGTTTGGGTTGGAAGGGACCTTAAAATTCAGTTGGATCCAAACCCATTGCATGGGCAGGGACACCTTCCACCAGCCCAGGCTGCTCCAAGCCCCATCCAACCTGGACTTGGACACTGCCAGGGATGGGGCAGCCAAGAACTCCCTGGGAAACCTGTGCCAGGGTCTCACCACCCTCACAATAATTTATTCCTAATACCTAATCTAAATCTACTTTCTTTAAACGTAAAATCAGTCCCTCTTGCTCTGTGGCTACATCCCCTTATAGAAGATCCCCTCCAGGTTTCCTGTAGCCCCTCCAGCTACTGGAAGGTCCCTCTAAGGTCTCCCAAAAGCCTCATCTTCTCCAGGCTGAGCAACCCCAACCAGAACATGTGCAATAGCAGAGAGAGATCAAGAGTGCACAATGCAGGTCTTTGTTTCCTACACAATGACAGAACTTTTTAACCTCCTTAATCTTTTCTCAAAGCTATTTCTCCCATATATGCTCAAGAAGTGTCTTGAAGTGACAACTGCCCATCAGGTGTAACATATCCCCCCACTGAAGTCAATGTTAGGTCAGCAGCTTTAAGCAGTAACTTTCCATGATGTTAAGAATCCCTGGTTTGATTTTTCCTACCTACCCCAGAGGAAAGCCACCATTTTGTCACATTTCTGTCAGCCAGAACAATCTTTACATTTCTAGACAGGTCTGTGGGATACTGCCAGCATGAATTTAAAAATAGAGTGATGAGAAAGTGTGAAGAATACACCATATGTAGCCCACTCTTCTTCTAAGGAATGATTCTGTGTCAATTAACTAAATTCTTTCATGTCCATGGGATATTTCAAGTATCATCAAGGGACAATTATTTCTGATTAAAAAGTGAAAAGAGTGACGTGTAGATTTGTTTGTTCTGAAGCAGCTTTAAGGGTAGATAAATATGGAGTTAGCTTATATTTCTAAGCAGCTAATTATGGTATGTAGAATATTCATATTAAAGATTGTTATTAAAAATAATTCAGTAAAAAATGGTCTGATTTATTGAGGAATTTAGGGGTGTGATTTTCAAAAGGTAATTAGTGCCTTTTGCAACAGATATCCTGTAAGGTTTAGCCATTGAAATAGCCAAGTAATTTTCAACATGAGCACTGAAAAATCAATCACTCTCTTAAAGACATTTCCATTTGAGCTACTCAGTTGAAAAGGTATTAAAAAAATAAACACTGGGAGTGGTTCTCATTGCTCCTCTTCTAAATGTATTGATATAGAAACTGAGATTAATGTACTATAAATAATCCAACACATGCAATATGATATTTGCATTCTTTAAAAATGTTGATGTATAAAGTTGACACTGCCTGTAACCAATTTATTTCTTGGTTGGGATTGACATCTGGTGTCAATTGCATATGAAAGGGTGGGAAAATCAATCAGAGCTGTTAACAATTCTGTTTTGAAGCAAAGAAAAGAGCATTTCATGATGGAAAATAACTGATTGGAACTTATTAGGATCAATAACAACCACAAAGAGTGTTGAATGTGAAATGATTTTCTCCCTCAATGAAAATGTCAGTAAAAAACAAATTTGGATTCATTTTGTACTAGCACATCACAATCCAAATATATTTTAAGATTGTAAAGGCAAAATAATCAATTCTGCAAAAATTTTAGCTGTGTGTAGGTTCAAATGACTCAATCATTTTTATGAAAAAAATGATAATGGGTTCAAGCCTTGCATGCTTTTTTTCTTATGCCATTTATGGATTTTTAGGTTGATCACTTCTCTGATATTTATCCACTGAACATTCTGAAATGTTGCAGTTGCATTCCAAGTAACAGGAAAACCTGCAGGAAATATTTGGTTTAGAACTTTCAAGCCATAAGAACGTTACAAAGAAAATATCTCAGGCCACTATGAAGGGAAAGCCAGCATATTTCTAAAAACACCCTCACAAAAAATTCACGTGGGATTGTGAAAAGACAGAGATTGAAAAACAATCTGAAAGCCCTTTTTTTTTTTTTTTAAACTCAGCACTTCAGAAGGGTTTCATGAGCTCAAATGCTATTCAGTCCTTGCAGCTCACTCCTTGTGAGCTACAACCTGTGCTACAACCACCCGAAAGAAGATTGTATGAGGAGGGTGTTGGACTCTTCTCCCAAGGGAAAACTATAGGAAATGGACTCAAGTTGGGCCAGGGTGGGGATGGTGGAGCTTAGATAGGGTATTAGAAAAAATTTTTTTCACTGGGAGGGTGGTCAGGCCTGGGAAAGGCTGCCCAGGGAAGTGGTGGAGTCACCATTCCTGGAGGTATTGGAAAGATGCAGATGTCTGAGAGAGGTGGTTTGGTGGAGTGGGCAGTGCTGGGTTGGACTTGATGGTCTTAAAGGTCTTTTCCAACAGAACCAAAATGATTTATGACTACAAGATTAAGTAACCTTGTTTTATCCTTGCAATCTGACTTTGTCCTTTTATTATTAAGATAAATGCTGTGGGCCAAACGCAGGCATCAAGAAACAAACTTGCAGTATATTTTTATAAATCACTTCTTTCCACTATTTTCACAAATCTTTTGGCCTTTTTTTTTCCCATTTAAGTATTACACCTACTTAGTGTTCTCTGCTGTTTCTCTTATTATGTTTGGATCTCTCTACCTGTGTTCCCGAGATCAGTATTATTATTTTTGCAAATCTTATTAATTTTACACAGTTTATATTTAATTCCTTATCTCAGTTTTCAGGTCTTGCTTCTTTTGGACATTAAAAATATTTATGTTTGTTCCCTGAAAATAAATTTTCATACAGTAATTTATAACAAACCATATTAAATAAATGCAGTGAATTGCAAGGCTTTAACTCTCTGGGAAAAGTTTTATAAGATATTCAAGCATGTTTAGCATATAAAATTATCTATTAGGAAAATACTTTTCTTTTTTCTTCATTATTACATTATTTATTTATTTTAAGTATGATTTCAAGCCAGGGCTAAGGATTAGATGTTTATTGGGGCAATTGTGGTTGCATTACTTCTAGACTACAGGCAAAATAAAATGGTCAAAGAAGTTTTCTCCTTATAGAGTAAAATACTTAGGATTTCCTGTTCATACAGGGGGTCGTTCTTTGAGGTGGGTTCAGACAGTGCTTATAAAAAGATGCAGGTTTTACATGTGTGTAGGTAATGACCAAACTGAATTTGATTTCTAATTCTTAACCTTTGTCACTAATAAGTTCCTAATTTTAGGAATTATAAGTGGTTACACAATGGGCTAATCAGGATTTGTTTCCAGTTGTAGGGAATATGTATGTAATTCAGCAGTAATTTTTAAATTCTGAATAATTTGACTTTACTGTTAGCAATGGTTTCAGTTCCACTAAAGGGCCCTGAGAAAATTTAGTATGGTCAATCACCTGCTCTTATAAATATTTCTGAGAGTTGGCAACAGAATACTGCAACAAATTATGAAATTTTTTTACAGTTAACACTTAACACTGATTATTTCCACCATGATTCCTCTATTTGAGTGTTTAATTAGCCTTCAGGAGATGTCTTTTCCTTTACAAATGGAAGGGTTTGACTCAAAAATTATGTACATCCTTCCCTATAAACTTTTCTCCCTGTTGTGAGCAACAAAGGATGAGTCTCCAAACAGAAATGGTTTTACAAGATATTGTACAAGCAGCATCCCACTGCAGCTTTTCAATTGCTGTCTTTTAGGTGACTGAGTGAATTAACACCAAATGAGTGGAAACAACAGCCCCTGGGTCAAACACTCATTATAATGAGACCAAATTACACATGAAATACACTATGGGAGCCTCTGGTGAGATGGTTTTCCTTAGTCATGTGTATTTACACACCTAAGAATAGTCATTTTTCTTCCTTAATCTAAAGGGAAGTTCAGCTGTCTTGTCTCCTTGATTAAACTGAAAAGTGGAATAGCATTTCTGGAAGAATTATTGAGGTAGTTTGCATATTTTACAAAGTAGCTTAAATAACTTGATAGTTGATTTGTTGATGAATTTTGGTTGCCTCAAAATACCATTGATTAGCAAATTGCAACTTCCATAAATTATCTCAAATGACACATTTCAGGGTTATTTAAATTCTGATTATAAACATTTTCCACATTACAGCATTGTCCAGTTGCAATTAAATATCCATTTGACATATATGATCTTCCTGTACCTTTATCCTGAGTGCAAGAAAAATTAAGAGATCCTATAAATCAAATCAAAATGGCAAAAAAACATCCTAAATCTAGTTCAGCAATCTTCCCTGTTTTCTGGATTCTCTCTGCTTCGTGATGATTCTTCAGTATCTATAAAAATTAACAGACTGGAAAATGGGCTGTGCCATCTGTTCCAGTTGTGATGAGCTCATTAGTCTTTACCTGAAAATCTGGGTGTAGCTCTCAAACAGCTTTACTGCTGCCTGTAAATATATCAGGCTGAGCTGGGTGAAAAGAGTTTTCAGTTTTCAACCAGCCCAAACAGGATTTCACTTTCTTGTAAAGAGAGAAATAAACATTTTTCTTAGGCTGAAAATGATTAAGGACACTATTAATAGAGGAGAACACCTGCATTAAACAAAACTCCCTGAGCACAGGTTGCCTCTCATATATATCAAACAGGCTTTGAACACTCATCTAGTGAGATGAGAACCTTGATGATAAATCTCCAGGGAAAGAAATGCTGCTCTACAGATACACTGCTGTAAGGTTTCTTCCTTACAATTTGGAAAAAGTCATCTATAACCAAAGAGGAGACAGTACTTGGAGTTTTAATTAGGGGATGACTTTGAGGGAAGGGAGGTATTCTTGGAGGTATTAATTGGAGGCACCAGAGACAAGTTTCCAAGTTCTCAATATCTTCCTTTAAAAAAAATCACTGCCCAGCCCTGAAAGGGAGATGCTGAATGTTTCTTAAGTCATAGACTCACCAGTTATCCCCTAAACCTATATCACAAATAAGTACTTTATTTTAACAAGAAGAAATTGTACCTGTGGTCCAGGAACTCTTGTAATGGGTTAATATATCATTGGTCATTTTTTCTATTTCTAATGAGGACAGTCCTTCTCACTCTACCTCTGGTGGAGACATTTTAGCAGATGGATATTGTTTATAACTTCTTTTCAGCAGGGCTGGCACCCAAGATGTGCCTTACTCACAGCAAGGATAAAGGCTCTCACTCCCAGAACCCTCCAGTCTCATGGACCAACACACAAATATCACATCTTGGGAGTTCAGAAATTCTCAGCTGTACAGGTGAAGACTTCAGATTTAAAGAAGTGTCAGGGATGTCATTACAGCTTCTCTGCTGGCTTCAATCAGTAGGATAAAAGGTTTTATTTACAATACCAGATGGTGAATGGCTTCCATCTACTTCCTATATCTCCATGAGTTTAATAAACCTTGAGCTGGTCAAAATGTTAGACCATAGAGATATGGTCAAATATCTTCAACTGAAATACAGTTTGCTACAACTTGGGTTTTTTCCAGCCTGAATTCCAGCATTTTTATGGAATCTTCTTTAGGGAAAGCAAAAGGAAGTTGCTGGGCTTCAGGTCATCATCACATTATTCTCTAGTCATACCCAAACTTTGTATCTCTATAAAGTTTTCTCATCCAGCTTCCCCAGGGGTCTGTGCTTTGCTCTCAGACATCAATCCCCATGATTCTTCTCACACCTGAGCCCATGAAATGATCTCCCAGCCACAGCCCTTCTCTTGTGCTCCTACCTATCTGTCTTCCAAGCCATGAAAGGAGAGTTTTTTAAAGGACTCTGGTGTGAAGATGCCTCAGCTAGGACACGACTGAGATGGTGTTCTGCTCAATGAACTGAGAGACAGAGTCCTGAAAAGATTTCAGTCACATCTTAAGCTGATTTCCTCAGTGTGGTGAAGACACATTCTGTGAATTAAAGCCTGGATAATAGGACTAAAGGACCATTTACAGCCCACTTGCTAAGCTGTGAATTGATTTACCATAAGCTAGTGCAAGAAGTGAAAATAAAAGTTTGTCACTTGCAATAAACTTTTCTATTTTCTTTCCACAATTTAAAGAAACTCCCCAGAGTTGTTGTTGCTGATTGTTGTTTCTTTTATTTATTGCCTCTTATATCATGCACCTTTTAGGAAGCTAGATTTTCTTCATAGTTTTTTTGTGCTTTAGCATAGGGGGGAGAGGTTCAAAACTTCCAGCCAGAATGGAAATCAAGGCACAGCACCCAGTCATATTTGTGTAGGATCTCACCATCTTTTCATTGAGAAGCAGAAAACCTTTCCTCTCACAGATGGCATCAGCTCACACAGGTGTGAGAGATCAACCAGTCAGACAAGTCTGAAAAACATGGGGATATTTCAAAACATAACTTTCTTCTTCTAGTTCAGTGTTCCCTGATTTTCAGTGGCTCTAAGACTGCTATGTAACATTCTGTGAGCAATGGCAAGATCTGTTTTCCTTCTTAATCTGGGACAAGGTTGCCTGTAGGGCCAGGAAAGGGGGTGAAATAGAAAGTAGTACCAAGTCTTTGCCTTCCCACTGCCCCCACCATATTTTATTTTAGGGCTTTGCTTGTTTTGTCTATGGTAAAAGTCACATTGGAGCCTGAAACATGTTTGTGACTCAGCTTCCTCTATGGGCAGAGAACTCTTTAAGGACCAGGCTGATGCCTTCAGTCTGCTGAGATGCAAAACCCAACTGGGGAGGGTTTGGGTTAGAGCTCCTGGTGCTGTGGGACTTGACAGAAAGTTCCTTTGAGCTTCAAAGCTGAGTCAAAACACCTCCATCTGTAAAATGGCCTGGGATGCTTTAAAATGAGCTCCAGCTGAACTCAATGTTTTTAAGGGTCCCAACTCAGGATTTGAGCTAAAATGACAAATCCAAAGGAAAAGTTGACAAAAGGAAGGTGGACGGTGAGACAATGAATCTGGTAGTCAAGAAAAGATTAAGGAGATTTGGGAAGAAGAAAAGTAGATATGGGAATAGCCTTTTTTAATATTAAGGGAAACATAACTGGATTATGCTTATTACTTCTGGGCTTTGCCTTTTGAAACTGGAACCAGTAAGGACCATGAGGTTGGAGTGTGATTTAGGCATCATCTCAAAGCTCCATCAGCTTTTTAGAACATGGCTTTGAATAAACACCCTTCTCAGCTGGGCTTGGACACTTTCTTATCAAGAAAACAACACTGATAAGCAAATACTGTGTCACCATCACTTAGTTCATCAGCTTGGTCAATTTTTTATAAAATAATGCCTGGTTTTCATTAAGTGGGTCATCTGTAATTCTGGAGCTCACAAGAATCCCTTGCCATCCCTGTATTTTTATCAAAGAATAATGAATAACTGATAGAATAAAATATAGTGCTCCATAATTGGCAAATGGAGAACGTTTTGCAGAAATCACTCAAACTATTTTGAATTTTATTTCTAGTCATGGTTTATTTAACACTAACAGAGTGCTGGAAGAGTTTCACAAAAGATTGATGAACCTCTAGAGCAATTCCTAAGCGTAATATTATGTCTTCAAGAATTATGTCACTTTCTTTAAGGGTGCTGAGAAAGATATTATTATGCATCAATAAAAATTCAAGTTTTACCAACCATCTGTATTGCATAAATCAAGCAGAGGGGAAGAGTTTACCCCAACAACAATTATGAAATGGGATGAGGTGGCCCAAAAGGCATTTACTGCTCTAAAGCTTGTTGGAAAATGAATTATGGTGTGGCTATAATGAACTTCTGAATAAATGTTAAAAACACCATTTTCAAGGATTTGTGTAAGCCCCTGCTTACATGGAAAATGGCTTTTCTTATCCTTTGAGTTGGGACTTGCCTGCAAGGAAGAGGTGCACATGGTGGGTTTGAAGTGTGGTTTGCACTGAACCCAACATTTTTCAGGTTGGGTTGGCCATTTTATTTCAAGTGAGCTCAAACTGACTAGAAATCTTTCAGCTGAAAGAAAACTGGTGTAAAACAACTTGAAAAGACTGTAGGTCTGTTTGCATATACAGGGAATTGTCACAAGCAAATAAAGGGAAAAAACTCACCCAAATTAAATCAGTGCTGTTGGTCTAACATTTAGCACCTTGCTAGGAATCCAGACCACCAGATAACCACTTGGCATGTTTTAAAAGAACACTTAAAAAGCTGATTAAATCTCTGCTGTATGAAAATTCAGTTTCCTACACTGAGGATGCCAGAGCATCTATTAAAAAATAAAATTACATCTATTGCATGCAACGTGGCTGGCTTGGCATGAACAGATCTATTATTTTTATGTGAAGAGGGGTTCTGCTTGTCAGCTCTTGGATAATTTCTGAGATTTCTTCAAGAAATCCACAAATGTGGGATACAATTGAGAACTGGAGTTAGGTCTCTATTTGTCATTTAGGAAATACACATTTTTTCTGTTTGTTTCAGAAAGAAAAGACAATCATCTGAAACTGAGAATATGTATCAGATTTGAACACCCTTCAGAAACATTTACCTTGACTCAAAAAAAAAAAAAAATCTCATTTAAAGGAAGGATTTGTAACAGGAATTATTTATAAATCTTTTTTAAAAAGTGAAGGAGGAGTAAAATAAGGTTTTTTCTGGGCAAGCTGTGCCAGCATCTCACTACTTTCATACATCATCTTCCTTCAAGATACTTTTAGGGCACTTTGAAGGTACAATACTTCTTTCAAGAACACATGGATTTGTTAAGATCTAGAAGTGGTCTGGTAAGTCCTTGATGTGGTAGTTTCTTAACTAGATACAAGTGTCTGGTGTATTAAACTAGAGGCTGTGTGCAGCTTTCCAAAATGATCACAAAACAGTTTTAATGTTAATGGATGTCTGGATTCATAAAGAGGGGAACATTACTAATTGTCTGAGAAACCCACACTAACAATTCTCAATGAAATGCTGCAGTTCTTTACTGGCAATGGCCTGAATCCCAACATATTAGTAACTGAAATATTAATAAATTATATTTAAATTTAAAATAAAAATCAAAATCACTGTGAGGTTGGATGTTCCAACAAAGCCATTTTCCCACTAGGACTCCTTTTTCAATTTGATGTTTCTTCCAAAATCTGATTTTCTTACAAACCAAGACCCAATATTTTTCATTCCATATTTTTATTGTAAACTTACTAGATAATCCTCTCCTGCCAAGGCTCTGCACAATGCCTGCTATGAAAGGACCCTGAACCTGGTCTCCTCCAGGCAACAAATAATTGTTATCACTGCACAAGAACTTCTGACCCAAAAAGCTGGAAACCCATATATGTGAGATGGGAAGTGACTTGCAGATACACAGCTTGGTGCTCTGTGATTCCACAACCTAATTCCACAGCCTAAAGCTAGGTTAACTCTCAGCTAGCTTAGAAAAATCAATGATCCCTCTAGTCTAAGCCACCAGTGTGCTTCAGGTAGTTCTGTAAATAATTAATGCAGGAAAGATGTGGTACAGACTCAAAAGTTCTCTGGTGAATGTTGTAAAAGATAGATCAGAGTGATGCTGAGCTGTCTTTGCTACCTTCAGCCTCTTTCACATCTGACTTTGTAGTCACACAGATTCACCCAAATGATGTTTTTTTTTTTGCTCTCCCTGGCACTCAGTAACTCAATGATAGCAGTAAAAAACTTGCTAGCCAGAAAACCAAGTTTTTAGGAGCTCCAACATTATTCCCAGATACCACAATACATAATCTCCATTGTCCATTTAAATTCAGCTGTAATATAAACCAGGATGTCCTCCCTCCACTCTGGAATTTTGGAAAAAAAGATTAATATGGAAAACAGACTAAAAGCAAACTCTCAGCACAGCACATCTAGAAGAAAAAAAACAAAAAAAAAAAAAATCAATTTATGCAAAGACCCCAGTCTTCCTTGGCACTGTAAATTCAGCTACTACATTGCAGCCCTTGAGCTTAACAAATACTGGAGTGGCTCAATGGAAGGAAGGTTTAAAAACATCTTCAGCTTAATCCCTTTCACACTTAGTGTATTTTAGGCAGGAGAGACTTAATGTCATCAGGATGTTAAAAAGGATGTTACTGCTAGTAATTCTGAAGGTGATGGCTTGCCATTGTAAGAGCTTTTTAACCATCATATATCTAATATTCTAAAAAATATGAAAATGCTACTATTGAATATGCTATTAAATATCTTATTTCAGGACAAAACTGTGCCCTGGGATCTGCATAGTAAGCCTCAATTTGTCCTAATATCCTTCTCTTCTTACAGCTGTGTAAGGCATTGATATTCAGGAAGAATATAATGTCAGAGTATGCTCTGAGAAGTTGGAATTCTTGAAATACAAAAGTAATGCAAAATTTTTTGTGTAGGATATTACATCCATGTTTGCATCCTTGGGCAATACAAGGGCAAGCTGAGTCTCTACCCTGGCAATGAGTTTAAAGGAGCTGTGAATGTGGCACCAATACCAATTTCTGACACTTGCCAGCACCTATGCTTCAGAAAAAGTTCCTTTTCTCCTGCTCAAGCCCAACTCTCTTCATCCAGGACTGCTAGAAACTTGGCACCTGAGTGCACACAATAAAGACACCCTGAGAAAAATAATTCCTTTGGATACGAAAAATATCCTGAAATTGAGTTTTGTTCTGATCAGGACAGATGTCCCAGCCCCTCACATGCATGCACACACACAAATTACTCCACGAGAAGAAAAATCCAGCTCTCTTTCTGCAGACACAGCCTTGTAGTAAATAAACTGCCTCAGATTCAGACTGCAAATATTTCAAAGAAATCAGAAAGATTTTCCCCTGTATCCCTGCCTCTTTTCAAGAGACAAGTACAAAGTGAGCAACTGTGATGACAAAGTACACTCTGATAAAACAAATTTCACCAATAAGACCTTCAATATTGCCTCCCAAAGTTTCATAATTTTTTATGGTTATTTTATGTCTAGAGATTTCCCATCTTGAAATCAAATCCTGGTGCATCACTAGGTTCGACTTCTCAGAGACAAATTATTTTCTGCCCTTTCCTCTAAACAACAAAATTAAAGCTTTATTGCACTCATTACACTCCTTGGTGATAAAGCCAGGATAAGAGACTGGAAACAAATGGAAAATATCTTGGGTTTGATCTTGATGTGGTTCCTATTGCTGAGCAGTTGACACATGATCTCAGTATCAGGTGTTGGAGAGCAAGTGAAGGGCAGGTAGGGGTGATGTAAAGTGAGATAATTCAGGACCAAAAGATCTGCCTAGGTGGGAAATTCTTTGGTTTATGTAGTCCAAGACACTCATGAACTTCTTCACTATAATTCTCTTTTTTTCCATTCAACCACTCTTCAGCAGTGCTTTCTCACTTGCCTGATTGCTTCCTTACCCATGTTAGGAAGAAAAAGACAAAGAGAAAGGAATTATCCCCGAGTTGTTATTTCAAACCATTCAAGGAAATTCAGCTCTTTTTAATTTAGGTGACTTAACCACCAATCACACCAGCAGTTCTAGGAGGTGGCAGGGAGCTGTGGGATGGAATGGGAAAGGAGGGACAGCAAGAGTTGCATGTGTCCACAGACAAACTTTTTTTGGGTGGTTTTCCCTGAGGTTTGTTGCATCTCCCCAGGTGTGCTTTGCAAATGTTTCCCCATCTCCCCTGTTGTATTTCTTCAGCCTTCTCTGTCCCCAGTGCAGCTTCCTCTCAAGGAATATCACTGAACCCCCAAAGCATCGTTTTTTATCAACAGGATATGAATTCATATTCAAAGGATGAAGGGGCAGAATAAAACTGTCATGTTGCTGCATTATATTCATTTTTGGCACATTTGTATTCTCTTTCTTGCCAGGTTTTGTCTAAAATATGTGCAAGGTTTTTTTTTTTATCTATGCCTTCCTGGATTTTCTTGTTCCTTTCTGTGTTCACATTTATTACAGTATTTATTTATATAACTTTTCTTCTCAGTCCCTGTAAGAATCTACCCCTTATCTCCCTCTTCTGCACAGCCTCAGCATCCCTCCCCACCCCTGCCAAAGCCACCCAGCCAGTTCCATGCAGTTTCCCTGATCTTCCACATTTCTAATGGCATTTTTTAACTTTTTTTAACTGTGCTGCAAATCTGAGTGTAGGCACAAAAAGAAGAATAATAAGGGAAGATTTTAGTGTCTATTGCCTCTGTGTTTAAGCACTGTCCAGCATCTGAGGTTTATAAAACCCTGTTAGGAGTGGTATTGTAGTGCTTAATCCAGCAGCAAGGCACTCAGGACTGTTTGGGAACCTTCTTGGGACACCTCTTGGAACAGGAGAGAAAAAAAATTTTACACAATCTTGGAACGTTAGATTTGGGAAGTATCAACCTAATGATATTTTAAGAGTTTTAATCAGCATTTTATGAGTGTTAATGCTGTTCAAGCTTGCCACAAAGAGGTCTAAAGGGCTTTGGCAGGTAAGGTGTGATGAAACCTGCTGAGTGATGCAAATGTTATTTCTTTCAAAAATCTGCCCTTTATTCTTCTTGATGATTCTTGCTGGATTTGTTGGCCTTCAAGAGAAGTTTTTTTTTTTTAAACTAATCTCATGATGAAGTTTCCTTTGGCCTACATGATGAGTTAGAGCAGCCAAAGACCCTTCTTCTGCTGATTTTTCTAAGGGAAGAACTTCAGAGGCAGAAGGAAGAGACAATGTTTGAAAATGACACAAGATTTGCTAGAGTTTTGTTGCCAAAGTCCTCAAAGTGGTGCCTATGTGACTCTACATATCCCAAGTAGATGTGAGATGGTAAAGCTCATTTTGTCACCCTCACAAATTATTCAGTCCAACTTCTCAATGACCACATAAACAGCTGTGTAATCCCAACGTAGCAGTCTGATAGATCTAATAACAATAGCAGATCATCAAAGTTGCAAATTCAACATCTGTATTTCAGCTAAAAGCCAAGCAGGTGAAACAGTTCAGCAGATAGGAAGCATTCACCAGAAAACCAACCAAGTCAATGAAATGAGTTTATAAGGTAGCAAAGCACCATAGATCTGAGATGGAGTAGATTCATTCAGAGCTTCATCAGTACTGAGAAATTTCAAACATAAACTGAACCTCCTCAGTAACTTCAAGAATAAGGAAGAAATTGTACAGCTGATATTTAGATAGATTTCTACCATGGTTATAATAAAATTCTCATTTTCTCCCTCCACAACAGCACAATTTCTGACTTTACAGTTTCCTGCAAGAATACCTGCTCTGTGATATATATCTATTGCCATATGGTGTGTCTCATGCATACATCCCAAAGCACTTTGCTCAGGAAGAGGAGCATTGTCAACCTCCCATTAAATCAGAGACCTGAGAACATATTTACTTCATATCCCTTTAAATCACAGGGACCTCAGAACATATTCAATTTGTGTCATGGAGCATGATAAAGGGACCTTCAAGCCAAGAAAAACCTGAGCTTATAGAAGCCACAGTTCAGTGCCATGTATGAGAATCAGCAGTTCAGGTTTGCCCCAGCAACACAGGAGAGGGGTCCAGAGCTGAGCCCAAGGGAGTTGTAGAGAAGGATGAGGTCTCCCCTCAGCCTCCTTTTCTCCAGACTAAACAATCCCAATTCCCTCAGCTGCCCCTCAATAAAACTTGTTCTTTAGGCCCTTCAGCACCTCTGCTGCTCTTTGTTGGTTTTTTTTTTCCTCAATGTGTAGTGAAGGGCCCCAAACTGAACACAGTATCCCAGCTACAGCCTCACCAGTGCTGGGTACATGGGCACAGTTACTTCCCTCCTCCTATTACTGATAAAAGCCCCAATTTTTTGGCCTTCTTGGCCACACTTTTTCCTCACATTCAGCTCTCTGTTGACCAACATGCCCAGGTCTTTCTCTGCTGGGCAGCTTTCCAGCCACTCATCCCCAAGCCTCTAAACCTTGCGTGGGGTTGTTGGGACCCAAGGGCAGGACCTGGCACTTGGCTTTGTTGGCCTCAGCCCATGGATCCAGACTGTCCAGGTCCCTCTGCAGAGCCTTCCTATCCTCAGGAAGATCAGCACTGACACCTACATTGCTGTTTTCTCCAAACTTAGGGTGAATTCAATCCCCTTGTCCAGATCATTGTTGAAGACATTGAACAGAAGTGGCCTGGGGGACATGTCCTGTGACTGCCCACCAGCTGGATTTAACCTCATTCTTTCTGTCCAGTCATGCAGATAGTTTTTTTACCCAGAAAATATTTAGCCCATGCACAGTCTTTTCCCCTACAATACTTCTAATCTGACAGATTTTAGTGATGAAGATAGCTGTTAATTTTCTATAACAATTTGTGAACAGAGATATTGCCAGCTCAGACCAAAGGTAAGATGTTCCCAAAAGGTCTGTGAGCCTTCCCAGCAGAGTTTGTAACTCAGGAGCAATAATAGCATTTCCCTTGTCACCTAAATATTCCAAGGAGATCCAGTGTCTCCTTGCTTCAAACTTCCATCTTAATATCTTCAAGAGAGTTTTAGGAGGAGTTTGCTCCAAAGTAAACATCATATAATGGGAATTCACCACCTTAAAATTAATCTGAGGGAACTGGTTACCCATGAACTAACATCATAGTGTACTAAAGCTGGAGATTTTATTTCTTGCTGTGTTTAAGGAAGAAAAGTGTGTATTACATCATCCATCAAAGCTTTTGAAACCATACCCACATGAATTACATTCCTATCCTGGAGAAGACTCTTAATCAGAGTCAATCTACTTTTCATTCTGGAAGAAGATCAAGCAGGCAATATAAGAGAGACTCCAGTAAGATTATTTTGCTTCATAAATACAAAGGCAAGTTCTTCCTTTTAAATAACACCCTACAACCTAGCTAACTGAAACAGCCTTTTGAGCATTGCTTTTATTCTGGAAGACACATATGCTTTTTTTTTATGGTTTTTTTTTTTTTCATAAATTTATGTGATTTTTTTATTTTTTTTCATAAATTTATGTGATTTTTTTATTACATAAAAAAGGAGGAAATTTAAAATTTCAAAAAAGAAAACTCCAAGCATCTTAATTTTAGGAGTAAAAAGTACAGACAAGACTCTTGGTTCTCTCCATACTGGAGGCTAAGCCTGCCAAAAATTAACAATGCAGAGGTGTTCTCTGCCTACCAGTGACACTAAATGAGATGAAACCTGGTTTTCACAGGAAGTATTCCTATAAAGGAGCCCTTTCAGATACAGCCAACCCTGTGATGCTGACAAGCTGGGGCAGGGATATCTGCAGCCTTTCAGCCTGCCCTAGGACTCCTGGGCTGGGCTTTGGTACCAAGTTTGGTGCATTCTGTCTTCAGAGGAGTAACCAAGAGGTCATTCATGGTTGTCATGCAGAGAAACTATCTACTTATTGCTCAATTATTTCCTCTGAAAGCAGCTACAGCTTTCAGGTTAATCTCAAGGAATGTAGAATTCAGGGCAATGTGTTCAAGACTGGGCAGATGACAGAGTTAATGCCTCTGGAAAAAAAAGTGTCACCTACTCAAAGTAGCTGAGACTTCCCAGCAGGAAGCAATGAGGGGAAATTCAAAGCCTCCAGGAACTGTTGTAGTCTCACTTTATAAATATCCTGTTGTATCAGGGGTAAAAAGGTCCCAGGTGACAAGAAACCCTTTATGGAGGGCACGGTGTTATTAGGACACTGACTTTTCAGCCACCTCAAGGTTTGTTGAGAAAAACATGGAGAAGGGAAAAGTGCTTCCATGACACTGAGGGAGGAAAGCTCTTTTGTGTTGGGTTTGTTTTGGGGTTTTTTTTTCCTTGTAATAGGGGTTTGAACTAAAGGGTTACTAAATACCCAAGATAAACATCCAGATCTAGGACTTGAACACTCAATTTCTTTTGCTGATCCTGGTCTTTAAGATGTGACCCATCCTTTTTACTTTGGGCAACACAGTTGCCTCCCTGAAGCTTTCCCAGGTTACTGATGGAACCCAATAATTAACAGTGAGAAGGTCCCTCTGCACTTCTCTGGAAATGTAAAAGCTGCTGAGGTTGTGAGTGGCACAACAGAATGCACAGCATGAATAAAACCAGCCATGGCACCTTTATGTGACCACCTTAAGTTAGAGGGAAAGCTGGGTCAGAAAATCTGTGGCTGGATGCATTCAAGTGCTCTGGGGAGATGTCAGCATCCCAAGGTTGTGAGCAGAGCTACAGTTTCAATTCTTAGTCAATATTAAAGGAAAAAAGATATAAATAAATAAAGAAAAATATATTAAGTAATGTGTATGGATGAGCTAGTCCTACCTCTCTGGCATAGAAAGACTGGAGGACATCAGTATAGGAAACTCACATTGTTGTTTCCCTTGGGAAAAGTGCTTGGGAACAAATGTAATCAGATGAAATTTCATCTCAAGGAACGTGCAGCCTAAGATTGGTCCTCTTGTTGATGACTAATAGGCTTTCATTTCCATGACTCTCGTTCTGGGGTGTATACAGTAAGCACATCAAAAGAACTTAAAAAAAAAACCTAAAAAAAAAACCTAAAAAAAAAACCTAAAAAAAAAACCTAAAAAAAAAACCTAAAAAAAAAACCTAAAAAAAAAACCTAAAAAAAAAACCTAAAAAAAAAACCTAAAAAAAAAACCTAAAAAAAAAACCTAAAAAAAAAACCTAAAAAAAAAACCTAAAAAAAAAACCTAAAAAAAAAACCTAAAAAAAAAACCTAAAAAAAAAACCTAAAAAAAAAACCTAAAAAAAAAACCTAAAAAAAAAACCTAAAAAAAAAACCTAAAAAAAAAACCTAAAAAAAAAACCTAAAAAAAAAACCTAAAAAAAAAACCTAAAAAAAAAACCTAAAAAAAAAACCTAAAAAAAAAACCTAAAAAAAAAACCTAAAAAAAAAACCTAAAAAAAAAACCTAAAAAAAACCCTAAAAAAAAAAAACCCTAAAAAAAAAAACCTAAAAAAACTAAAAAAAAACCCAAAAAAAACCCCTAAAAAAAAACCTAAAAAAAAAACCTAAAAAAAAAACCGAAAAAAAAACCGAAAAAAAACCCGAAAAAAAACACCTAAAAAAAAAACCTAAAAAAAAAACCTAAAAAAAAAACCTAAAAAAAAAACCTAAAAAAAAAACCTAAAAAAAAAACCTAAAAAAAAAACCTAAAAAAAAAACCTAAAAAAAAAACCTAAAAAAAAAACCTAAAAAAAAACCTAAAAAAAACCCTAAAAAAAAAAAACCCTAAAAAAAAAAACCTAAAAAAACTAAAAAAAAACCCAAAAAAAACCCCTAAAAAAAAACCTAAAAAAAAAACCTAAAAAAAAAACCGAAAAAAAAACCGAAAAAAAACCGAAAAAAAAACCGAAAAAAAAACCGAAAAAAAAACCGAAAAAAAAACCGAAAAAAAAACCGAAAAAAAAACCGAAAAAAAAACCGAAAAAAAAACCCGAAAAAAAACCCGAAAAAAAACCCGAAAAAAAACCCGAAAAAAAACCCGAAAAAAAACCGAAAAAAACCCCGAAAAAAACCCCGAAAAAAAACCTGAAAAAAAACCCCGAAAAAAACTAAAAAAACCCCTAAAAAAACCTAAAAAAAACCTAAAAAAAAACCTAAAAAAAACCTAAAAAAAACCTAAAAAAAAACCTAAAAAAAAACCAAAAAAAAAACCTAAAAAAAAACCTAAAAAAAAAACCTAAAAAAAAACTAAAAAAAAAACTAAAAAAAAAACTAAAAAAAAAACTAAAAAAAAAACTAAAAAAAAAACTAAAAAAAAACTAAAAAAAAAAAACTAAAAAAAAAACTAAAAAAAAAACTAAAAAAAAAACTAAAAAAAAACCCTAAAAAAAACCTAAAAACTAAAAAAAAACTAAAAAAACCTAAAAAAACCTAAAAAAACCTAAAAAAAACTAAAAAAAACTAAAAAAAACTAAAAAAAACTAAAAAAAACTAAAAAAAACTAAAAAAAACTAAAAAAAACTAAAAAAAACTAAAAAAAACTAAAAAAAACTAAAAAAAACTAAAAAAACTAAAAAAAACTAAAAAAAACTAAAAAAAACCTAAAAAAACCCTAAAAAAACCTAAAAAAAACTAAAAAAAACCTAAAAAAAACCTAAAAAAAAACTAAAAAAAAACCTAAAAAAACTAAAAAAAACTAAAAAAACTAAAAAAAACTAAAAAAAACTAAAAAAAAACTAAAAAAACCTAAAAAAACCTAAAAAAAACTAAAAAAAAACTAAAAAAACCTAAAAAAAAAACTAAAAAAAAACCTAAAAAAAAACTAAAAAAACCTAAAAAAAAAACCAAAAAAAAACCCAAAAAAAACCAAAAAAACCCCCCAAAAAAACTAAAAAAAAACCAAAAAAAACCTAAAAAAACCCTAAAAAAAACTAAAAAAAAACTAAAAACAAAACTTAAACACTTAAATATATCCTAAAAAAACCCTTAAAAAAAACCTTAAAAAAAAGCCCTTAAAAAAAAAAAAAGCCCTTAAAAAAAAAAAAGCCCTTAGAAAAAAAAAGCCCTTAAAAAAAACCCTAAAACTGTGGAGAGACACTAGAGAAACATGGATGATGTCTGGCTGCCTCCTACTTATATATCCACATTGGTGTTCTGTTTGGTCAGGTTTTTTTTTTAGTCTTGAGATTTGAAAACTGGTTTCCAGTGTCAAAGGCTGGGCAAGATGTAGCATTATTTGAAGAGTAGCTATAAAAGTAATTATTATCAGTGTTAAGCTACCAGAGAACCCACCTGTCTCCCTGTCCATATGGTGATGCAGAAAATAATTGTAGTATTTTCTCCATGGAACCAGATTTTCACTTGGGACAGTGTCACTGCCTCCCTTTTCTAGAACACTCATCCTATCCTGATCCCTCTTACTCCTGGTTTTGGGATGACTTTTTACTCAAAAAAAAGTTCCCTTCCTCAAATGGATCGTCACGTTTGCTACAGCTTTAGCTTTGCAGGAGTTGCCCTTCCTTAGAACCCGATTCATCCCAGTTTTAATCACATTTTTCCACGCCAAAGAATGTGCCATTCTGGCACTCCTGAGCAGAGTCAGAGTTAACATTTTCTGTATAATAAAAGGGCAAAGAGAGTGTGTGAGATGGGAGCACATATGTAAAAGAACAGATGCTGGAGCAGCACACAAATTTGCCTGTTTTACAAATAGTACAGTCATGGTATTTTGATTTGTTTTAGGGCTGCATGAATGCTTAATTAGTTCAGCAGTCTAGATGAGTCTAGATGGAAATGCCTTTGCAATCTGTTGGTTTGCTTTTCATTACAGAAGAGTTGTGTAGTTCAACATGGAAGAAGCCTTCCTTCCTTAGGATGTGGGATCAAATAAAGTGGAGGGACAAGTGAAAAAAACAACTCCCAAAAAACAAACCCCCCCCAAAGACCCACCCAAGAAAACCCCTCAAAAAACAACCCCCCTCAAAAAACAACCCCAAAAAAGCCCCCCCAAAAAAGCCCCCCCCAAAAACCTCCCCCCCAAAAAAAACCCTCCCAAAAAAAAACCCAAAAGAAAACCCCCCAAAAGAAACCCCCAAAAGAAACCCCCAAAAGAAACCCCCAAAAGAAACCCCCAAAAGAAACCCCCAAAAGAAACCCCCAAAAGAAACCCCAAAAAAAACCCCAAAAAAAAAACCCAAAAAAAAACCCCAAAAAAAACCCAAAAAAAAAACCCCAAAACCCCCCCCCCAAAAAAACCAAAACCCCCCCCGAAAAAAAACACCCAAAACCCCCCCAAAAAAAAACCCCAAAAAACCCCCCCAAAAAGAACCCCCCCCCAAAAAAACAAAACAAACCCCCCCAAAACAAAAACCCCAACCCCCCCCCAAAAAAAAAACCCAAGCCCCCCCCCCCCAAAAAAAAACCCCCCCCCAAAAAAAAACCCCCCAAACCCCCCCCCCCCCAAAACCCCCCAAAAAAACCCCCAAAAAACCGAGGATGATTTCCTCCTCTCTCTGTGCTGAACTATGACAGCTTGGGGATGTAAGAATCTGTTATTTTATTCCTTCCCTTTCCCCAAGATGTGCTCCCTGCCATGACAAAAGACAGGCACATATGCGTTTCCCAAGCAAAATTCCCTGGGATTGAGGAAGATCCTGCTGTTGGAATTGTCCCACTTTGCAAGGAACAGTAAAATATTTATTTTACTAGAAAATAAAATATTTCTTTTACACTGTACCACTGCAGACAGGCTGGTGAGGGGGACACAGGATGGGGGGAAGTTCTCACTCCTCTTGGGTGACCATTCCAACCACAAATCTCTTCAACCACACTTGCTGACTCCCAAGAGTTTGTGTTTTATGAAACGTGGAGCAAAGATTTCCAAAGGTTTTCAAGCATCCCAAGTGCTCATTTAGGTAAATGATTGGAAAATGAACCTTCAAAGGCTTTTAGGAAGGAAGAGAACTGGGCAGATTCCTCATCTCCTGAGGGAACTCTGTGCCTGAGCCCCCATGGGTCTCACCAACAGTGATGTCCCTGTAACCTCCTGTCCAAATCCAGACTTTTTCCCCCACCAGCCCTTCAAAATAGAAACTGGTGAAGATTTCAGACTGGCAGAAACAGAACTGAAATTCAGGGAATGTATTGTTTGGCAAGAAAAAAACCCAAAACGACAAAATCCAGTCAGCTTTACTACTTAACCTTCATCTTTCACTATCAGGAACTTTATGTCAAGGGATCTTACAAAGGAAAAAAAAAAATCTAATTTGTAAAGGAACACTCCATTTGAAATTACCTCAAATCTCAGCTTTCAGAACAAGTCACTGTAATGGGAAGAAAGAAAAACTCGATTTCCTTGCTATTAATGCTGGCAGAGAAGAATCCCTCCTCATACAGTGTTTTTAAATGGATGGTCCTTGCTGTTAGAACAGGAAAATGGAGGGAAAATAACTCTTGTATGTTTGAATAAAAAGATTTTCTGGGATAATTTGTTTAGAATAAAGCACTTATTAAGAATTGCCATTCATATTTAATTTTTACTTTTAAGCTTTCTTAATATATTTGTGGAGATGGAAGAAATTTACTGATTTATTCAATTTCCAGGATAAGTTAAACAGAATTCTTTACTGTATGCTATAACCATATAAACCCAACTGTGGTATTTTACATCTGCTTAATAACAAAGGGGATCAATTCAACTTTTTTTTTTTTTTTTTTCAATAATACTGTGGGGCTATTTGTTTGATTTTTTTTTTTTTTTTTTTTTTTTTTACAGAGCTCCGAGTTTTAAATTGTGAGTTGCCATTACTCTTCTGAGTATGGATTTACTCCATCCTTTTTCCAGCACATGAGTACAGGATACTGAGTCTCAGGAGGAAGAGGTGAATGGACAGAGATGAAAGGGATGGGTTTGGGGGTAGGTCAGTGATGGCCTCTAATCACAGCCATGAGCACAGACCAAAATTAAATTACAATTTCTAGAGAATTTTTCCTCTAGTGATTCAAACCAGATGGAAAGATTTCCTTTATCTCTTGAATTAAAACCCTAGTTTTTCTGAAATTTAATTTGGTCAGGTTCCCAAGCAAGTTTTTAGCTGTCAACAGTTTTAGGCAGTAACCAAGTTCTCTCTGTTATTCCCTCACTGCCCTCCCAGGGAAAGAAGGCAATAAGGCAAAGAGACATTAAAGTTGGAAGAAAAACACTAGGGTAGGTTTAATGAAGTAGTAACAGTAATAGCAAATTATAAATATATATAAAATATGTAAATATGGAACTCACCCTTTTCAGCTGGCAGTTTTTTCCCAACCAGAAAAGTCCCAGCATGGATTAAGCAGCAGATGTGGTGCCCATGCCCAGGGTCCCAGGGATGGTCCCCAGCATCCTGAGCACAACCAAACTGGTCCTACTGGGGAAGGTAGCAGGGGACCTGTCCTGATGAAAGATGTTCTGCCCCAAGGAGGGAGCAAGGACCAGCAACAAACACACACCAACCAGAGAAACCACCAAAGGGCTCTCTTGGGAGCCATTTTATGCTGAGCACCATGGGAAGGAGCACTGTGGTTGGTCCATTGGGATCACCTGAACCATCCTCTCCTCCCAGTAGTGAGGGAGGAGCCTGGGAATTGTTGTTGGGGATGTCCCAGGAAGGGTTTTTCTCTCCTGGTTTTTCTCTCCTGGTCATCTCAAACCAGGATTTTAGGAAACATCTGGAGTTTGCTATATGAGGGTCTGCCAAACTTACTCTGATTTGCTGTAAAGAGGAAATTCCTGCTGGGCAACCCAATGTTTTTCTTCACCTTAACCCATTTATCTGGTATCAGAGTAGAAAAAAGATTTGATTCCTCATACTTCAGCTGGGAAGCTTGGTGAGCTTGGTGTTCCCATAGCTCCACAGCACCTAAACCCACTTAGATCTCATTTCACAAGATAATTACATCTCATCCTCTACTTGCTTTTGGCAATGATCTTTCTTCCTTAATTTATTGCTTAAGGTTCTACTGAAGAGGACTCTATCCAGAAGCTGTGGGAGCTGCCCAACATTTCACTCCTTCTCAGGGTGTCTCTATGCCACTCCAGTCCAGTGAATTGTGAGATACATCAATTTTTGGAAAAAATCAGTACCAGCAGTAGCCTGGTGTGCCACAGGGGTCCAGGTTTCTTGCTGAATGAGCTTGCTTCTCCATCTCCATTGCACACATAGGGCCAGCTCTGTCTGCTGCAAGTCTCTTCATGGGAGATGTTTAAGCCTGCTCAGGTGCCTCTGCAGAGTCCTGATGGGAGTGCTTGCATTGCTAAGAATTTATTTAAAAAAAAAAATAAAAATAAAAAAAATTAGGGTCTGTCCTGCAGATCATGGATCCTGGATCCTGGAGCTGGCAGTCAGCTTCCCAGCCCTGAGTGGTGGTAACAATCCAAACCTTGGGAACACTTCCCAGCCCTGAGTGGTGGTAACAATCCCAACCTTGGGAACAGCCCTAAGTGTATCAGCAATTCCTAATTCAGCATTTAGGCTGAAGCTTTCTGGAGTTAAGACTGACACCTAATTTGGGCACTTCTGGAGGAATACTTTGAAGATATTTCTTTCACTGATGTGCCTGTTCCCCTTTGTTTCTGTTTGCTACATCCCATATATTATTCATTAATAGAAATTTCACACGTTCCCTCCCAATAAATAAATGAATAAGATAAATATACAGCTGGCAACAGGCTATAAAGCAATATCAAAATGATATATTGTGCCTGAGTCCAACCTAGGGACTACTGTGAAATATATTGCAAAGGCTGAACCCTCTGATGGATAGTATCACTAAACCATTTGAACTGAAGTCTGTGCCTTCAGGGAGACTGGAGGTATTGTAGAATCAGCATAAAAGTTCACTTTATATACCTTTCACCTTGAAAAAAAAAAATATATATATATATTTTAGGCTAGTTTCACACGCTGTAAAATCTAGTTTGGAGGAGGTAATACTCTCAACCTTTGTCTTATGTGCCAAACCTGCCAGTGACACTGAGCAAACATTTAGGAGCAGGCTTGGAACTGAAAAATGGGTTTGTGTGTTAGCACAGCACTGATCCTGCTCCAGTCACAGGGTGTATTCCAGGAAAATTTAGCATTTAGGAAGAATACAGTGCTAAGTGATACATTATTATATTATATATACATTACATTTATTATTATATTATTATACTGTTATATTACTATATTATTATATTATGTTATGTTATTATTATGTTATATATAGATTGTACTATAGGGATTAATTACATATAGATTAATTATATATATTACGTTAAGTTACGATGTTATATTAATCATATTATATTGTATTGTTATTATACTATATTGTATTATATTATTATGTAATGTTATCTTTTTAATATATATTATATTACATTATATTTATTATATATTATAGACCTTATTGTAGCCTTCCAGTATCTGAAGGGGTCATACAAGAAAGCTGGTGATGGATTTTTAGGATGTCAGGTAGTGATAGGACCAAGAGGAATGGATTCAAAGAAAGAAAGAAAAAAAGAAAGAAAGAACAAACGAAAAAAATAAAGAAAGAAAGAATTAAAAAAAAACCAAAAGAACAAACAAAAGAAGAAAGAATGAAGGAAAAAATAATGAAAGAACAAAAGAAAGAAAGAAAGGAAAGGTTGACTGAAAAGAAAGGAGACTGAGATCTAAGACAAGAAATTGGGAATGAGAGAAACAAATGGAGCACCTGGAATCTTGGGAGCAAGGAGACTCCAGAGTCCCAGGACCTCCTTCTTCTTCCCATTATACACAGATATTATACACACACATTATACACATAAAAGATTTGCAACCTGTGTTTTTATGACTGGCTGGGTCTCACCTCATCCCTCTTCCACCACAGAGGTTCCTTACAGGGAAGGGGGGGAATTAAATAAGTGAGGTGAGACAGAGAAGTTCATTCCTACAGCCTTCACCTGCTGTTTTATTCCTATACCTGCATGCACACATTTGACCTCAGCAGGGCTGGAAAAGAGGCATTAATCATTCTGAAGAAATAATTTCATATCCTTCTCACACTGCTAATGAGCTTGTGCTGTTTGAGTTTTAAGTCTCCATAAAAATGTGTGTAATGCCATGTTAAGCAAGAATTGAATATCTCTGAATTATTATTATTGTTTTCATCCTCCTGCACTCTGGTTAGGCAGAACCTGCACTGTTTTAAGCCCTCCTCAGCCTATATATAAATGCAGGTATTTCCCCTCTCTGAAAATGTGCTAATCAGTGTGTTCATGGCAAATGTCAATCTCTGAACCTGATCCTTATTGAAAATAGAGAAAAGTAAAATAGAGAAAATAGAGAAAAGTCTGAGTGTATGCAAATGAGCATCACATGCAAACAGTGCTTTCCAGATTTTTTTCCATTTTTTTTTTTTTAATGGTTGATAAAAATAACTATCAGATGCAGGCCTGTGAGCAAATGTAATTAAGCTGTCAGAAAAATCATTTTAATCTTATGTCCTCAAGCCATGCTCTCTTTTTAGCCTTGCTTTCAGAATCCACCTAAACCAAACTTTAAATCCCACCAATTCCAAGGAAGTTTATGTAAATAGTTTGATAAGGGGCTTTCCTGAAGCATAGATTGACAGCAATATATATTTTTTAATATATTTGCAAGCTATCCTGTATTAGTCTGGAACAATACACTAGAGTAAACTTATGTGGCACAGACAATAGATAAACTTTTCCTTTTTTTTCAGTATGGATATACATTATTTGAGACTCACAATATCTATTACCACAATTAAATGTTCCATAGTTCTGCTGTGTGGGTACTCAAACCCCTCCACTGCCAGGTGGAAATGTGTGATATTAATCAGTTGTCCTGCAAATCAATGCCTACCTGTTAAACATTAATAATGTACAATATATTTAATGGAAATATGCTTGGAAGAAATTGGTCTATATCAATCCCAAGTAAGAAACTGGTCGTTACTATGAACCATGTTCTGTACTGAAAAATCATTTTTTCATAGCCCCGTCCTCCAAAATTCATCATATATTTAAAGTATCAAATGAGCCATCTGTTTTTCACCAATTTATGCACTTCATAGTAGATCAAAAGACATTAGTGCAGTTATTATAATGACTAGAAATACACTGATATGAATTTTATGTTTCTTTAAACCTTTTTTTTTTCCTTTGTACCCTTTTCCTCCCTCTGGAACTTACAGAGTGAAGGTGGGAAAAGAAATTAATACCACACATTATTGTCAGCACCTGTAATTGTTTGTATTATACTTTATGAAAAAAAATATATAAATGCCACATTTGAACACAAAACTACTCAAACTGTCAGCTCTATCATTTCTGAAGACCAATTTACCTTTTTTTTTTTCAATTTTTTCAGAGGGTTGTAATGAGTCAAGTTCGTTTCACTTTATACCATTTATCTTTTCAGTGGTAATGGAAAATTTCCCCCTCAGGCACAGCAAGCTATTCTTAGACAATTAGACAGGAATGAAAGGGATCATAAAGGTGAGATTTCTTCACAAACAATGTGATGTACTTTGTACCATTTATCCCATTTAACACTGAGGAATGGCTGACAAACAAATGCTGAGTGCTTTATGAAGGCAGTGGGGCTGATAGTCAGCTCTTGAATAATGCTGCAGCTTCTCACATAAGAAAGTGGGCAGGCAATCTTACAGAGACTCTGTAGCTCTGCTGTTGGCAATATTTGGGTTTAAAAAAACCCACAAAAGTTCTTGCAAAGCAATTCATTCTGAATAAGGTAAGAGGAAAGCACAGATTTGGATATCAAGTAATCTTTACGAGCAAGATTTGCTTGAAACATTTTGCAGACATCAATTTGCAGGCATTTTTTTTTTTTCCTTGTTCTTTCTTTGAATTTGCTTTATGATTTTAATTATATACACACTTAACATTCTTAAGGCCTGTTAGAAAGAACAGATGAACAAATTAATATGAAAAATACTCACAGCATTTACACTGTGACCTACAAGCAGGAATGGACAGAACCTACATGCTGATTCCTTTCACAGATCAGTTTTGGAGCCTGTATTGTCCCTGTTTAGGTGCTGGTGGATGAAGACACCAGAAAATTCTTTCAGGTCTCCTTTCTAGACATTCTCTTTGAGCTACAAGGCTGGTCCCACACCTGACATTTTCATCAGGAAATGATGGACGTGAGAGAAAACGGATTGGCAAGATTCAGTTATGGATTTCTAGTGGTGGTGTTTTGGGGGCTGATTCACCTTCTCTGCCCCATTCTTGCAAGGATCACTGAGCTATTTTGAGGTCATCTATCATATGGTCAGCCCTTGCTTAGTTTAGGGTAGAACCTTCCTTTTCAGTCTCTTTTAGCCTATGGAAAGTGATATGACCCTATGGTGTGACTCCCCACTTGGTGTGGCTTTACCAGGTGGTACCAGTGTAGCTAAGGGTAGCTAATTCCCAATTAATTTAGGTGTATCCAGCTTCTGTAAATAACCCACCTTCTCACATGCAGAGAATAACAACACAAGTCTTTGGTAAAGTCCAGAGAGAAGCAATGGCATGAATTCACTGTGCAATAGCTGCTTAGTGGTGTCCAAGAGCAACGTTGTCCTTCCAGAGGCAAAAGGACTTGGAATTCTTCATGCAAGAAAGGGGACACAGCTCCCATTTGCTGTGTTACAGCAGGAATAACATGGTGTACATATAATCACTAATAATTTAAATTATTTAACTTTTCCTTTTTGGGCTGTAGCATTTTTAATTCACCTTCCTGTCCTATAAATCCAACCAAGCTATTTATTTTTCTCTGTGAAGGAGAACAATTTTGTGATTATCCCAGCTCAGTGCAGAAAGAGTGGCAGGTAAAGCACTGCAAAAGACATTGCATAGTGCAGTGTATTAATACACACATATTATAATAGTCCAGTACTACAACAAGATAGCAGCCTACATGCTGCATATGCAAGTGATACTGTGCCTGGAGATGCCTAAATTCATGCTGGCAGTGTTACACCAGGGAGAAGACTACCAGCTAAAGTAGTAGAAAAAAGAAATAGAAAAGCTCCCATAAGAAGAGTGCTGTGCCCCAGTCCATTTTGGCATTGCAGGTCTCTGAAGGATGAAAAGTATTGGCAGTGTATGTAGAGCAAATAGCTGTAATTAAAATCATTACTTAGACAAAATTACTTCTCCTTTCATAGAGAAAATCGCTCATTTTAAAGTGTTCTTCTATCTGAAGCCATAGAGCTGGAAAAAATCCTGCTCCTTGGTGCTTACTGTACCCCTTACTGCCCTTCAGATTCCCTGGGAAACTGCTGGGGTGAAAGCTTTGTAAGTCAGGTCCAAACTAAACATCAAGAGAGCAAATATACATTTGGTATTCCAGCTCCCTTTCCCCAAAAAGGAGTGGGAAGCAGTGAACTCAGAGAACCTGAGTGAGCAGCACTGACCAGCAAAGGGGGAAAGAAAGATTAGAGCTGCTGTTGCCAAATAGTGATGTGAGGTTTTGCCATGCATGTTCCACCCTGTTTTCCTGCTGATTCTGGGATTTTCCTGTGAATTTTCAGTCATATGAATGAGAAGGTGCCTGTTCTCCAAGGTGGGGGGGTGTGATGAGGTTGTCTCATCACCTGTGGCCTCTCTAGGATCTTTTTCTAAGAGTTCCTCCTGAGCTGGGAGCTGGTGTTGGTTTTACCCTAGACTCAATATTTTCTGATTTATAATTTTTTTCTGTTGGCATATTCCTCACTTTTGTCAAGAGTACCAATTAATAAATGGGAGCTCATGACTCAGGTTTCCCAAAATAGAGAAATCTTTCTACTTCAAGATGAATCAAAAGTCTACATGCACATTATTTGACATTCCTAATTTACAGGATTATTGCCATTGCCAGTCTGACATTTTACATTTCAAATAAATTCACCCATAGGCACAAAGCCACTCTGCACAGATTTTCTTATTTAAAAAAAAAAATGTCACAATGAGAACAAGACAAGCCTAGTAAAAATTATCAGTATCCTATAACAAAAAGGTGTTGGATTTTGAAACAGAACAAGTTTTGACATGAGTAACACTGACTGTCTTCTGTAGAACTGAAGCATGTGAAAACTTGTGCAGAAACAAACATATTGATGAAATATGAAATATGAATCTCATAATGAAATATGTCCTCTATTTTTTCTCTCTGCATCCTTTGTCCATAAGATTAAGATGAATAAATATCAGCAAAATACTAAAGTGAGAAAAATAAAGAAAACATGCAATAAGGAATTTCTTCCTTGTGCTGCAAACTTTTGCTGTAATGAATGTTCCCCCCATCCACGCTAAATTAAAATAATAAGCATATAATAGGTTCTACTAATATGTCTGCAGCACTTCTTATGGCTCTGCACACATGGCTCACAGCTGCCTGGTCACAGGATTATGATGATGCTTGGGGAGCAGAGGGTAATCAGACAGCAGGGAAGAAGGCATGGAAGATTGCAGAGGAAGGGGAAAGTTTGTATGATCTAGTGTAGCTAATAAGCCTTCTCTGTAAGAGATTCAGATAATGAAAGTGATTCAGAATTATTTTTTTTCTTTCACCACTGTGGCTCTGCCAAAGCAGAGCACAGTTTTAGGACAGTGAGTAATGTTATTGGAGTGAGTAATGTGATTGGAATGAGAAAAACATAATCTGGTAAACACCTGCTTCAGGTTCACACTGTGATGGTAACACAATTGGTCTGTGAATAAGTTTGTGGGCTGATTATACGATGAGAAAATACAGGGCTGTGTTTAAAATCCATCCAGTGGGCTCTTTTGGAATTCTTAATAAGGAGGCCTTGAATGTTTGCAGAAAAACTAAAGACCATCAGATATGATGACCTCCATGTAATCTTTGTGACAAAAAAAAACTTGTGAGGATAAACATGAGATGATCTCATATCCAGAATTATTTCTTCAGATGGGCTGAGAGCAGCCCTAAGGACTTGGGGGTACTGGTGGATGAGAAGTTCATCCGTGTAAACCTGCATCCCATAAAGCCAATGGCATCCTTGGCTGCATCAAGAGAAGCGTGGCCAGCAGGTCCAGGGAGGGGATTTTCCCCCTCTTCTCTGCTCTCCTGAGACCCCACCTGGAGTACTGAGTCCAGTTCTGGAGCCCCTTTTACAGGAAGGACATGGAAGTGCTGGAGTGTGTCCAGAGAAAGGCCAGGAGGATGCTCAGAGGGCTGGAGCAGCTCTGGAGTGAAGACGCTGAGAGAGTTGGGGTTGTTCAGTCTGGAGAGGAGGAGGCTCTGAGGAGATCTCATTGTGGCCTTTCAGTATTTGAAGGGGGCTACAAGAAAGCTGGGGAGGGACTTTTTAGGTTTTCAGGGAGTGATAGGACATGGGGGAATGGTTTCAAACTAGAGAAAGGGAGATTTAGATTGGATATAAGGAAGACGACACTGCCACAGGTTGCCAAGAGAGGTGGTGGAAGCCCCATCCCTGGAAGTTTTTAAGGCCAGGCTGGACAGGGCTCTGAGCAACCTCATCTGTGGGAGGTGTCCCTAAATGATCTTAGAGGTCCTTTCCAACCCTGAAAATTTTATGATTCTATGATATGTGATTTCTTCAAGAAACGTGTCATGAAATATCTAGCAAGTAACCCTTCTAAAAATTTCCATCTTTTATCCCCATAATTAAACATTGCCTGTCAGAAGGAAGAAGGTGACCTACAAGAGCTGTTTTGTCACAGATACCAATGTTATCCTCCATCTCTCTCTAAAAATAACAAGCTATCATCAGGCAAGATTATCACCCTGATAAAATACCTTGGAAATAAAGTGAACTTTGCCTCACTGTGTGATCTTCCCGATGTTCCTTATTGAAGTTCTTGATGATATCAATACTTCATGCCCAGACATCAATATGACTTTCAGAGATTATGCATCACATAAGATTATCCTCTACACCAGTGAAAAGTTTAAAATGTGTTACTGCTTGATATTGCATTTGCTGTTCATGTGGTAAAAGCTTTCAGAGACACTTCCAGAGCCAATCATGGTTGACATGATGGTTGACAGAATCTGAAGGATATTCATAGTGCACCAAGTAACTAGCAGCTAATTATCTGCCACATTGACAGCAAGGCCCTGTTTTATTTACTGCATTTTATACCTAAGAACTTTTAATAACCAGAAATTACAACAATCAACCATCTAACCATTCATGAAAACACTTTGGACTAAATCACTACAATTGTGGGGAAGGACAAGGATGTTTTCAAACAGACCAAAAGTTGAGCTCAGTCATACTTATATAAGGCTTCTGATAATTGTGCAATGATCTGGGATATTGCAGCATTCATTAGCTTAGAAAACGTGGAGTTTTCCTCTTCATTTGGCAAACAGGAGAATTTCTAATTTCACATATCCCTGAATCTCCAAACACAACCGAGGTGGTTTCATTTTTCTTGCTATAGAAAAGGTTCTGTAAATGTGCAAAACATACCTTCTGACACTATTATCTTAAATACTTTCAGAGGCTGAACACCATATCTCTCTACAACAGCCCTAACAATGTCTCTGTTACTGGTCCTGCCACTGGTGTGGAGCTGTTTGTCCAGGATATCCCAAACCAGGGAGGAGTTTCCTTCTCGAGTTGATGCCACAGCTCTAGTGGACAGCAGAAGTTGTTTGCTATAAAACCACCACCCTTATCTTCTGCAGAAGAGTGGGAATGAAAAAAAAAAGTGCACAGAGATGTGCAGGCTGTGAAAGCACCTGTCAGATGGGATGCAGAAAAAGAGAACTCGAAGCTGCAGGTGACAGAACTGTTCTGTCAAAGCAAACAGGTCAGGTGATGGATGGGAAGGCTAAATATAAGTAGCAAAGAATGCAAATGATGCAAGCACACACATAAATATGAGGCTGGCACATCTCAATGTCATAAAATTCATTTGTATGTTGTAATTATTCCTTAAACGTGCACTTTGGTTGAAGGCCTTGTGATATATGTTACAGGATTTAAAGTAAAATCTATACCAACTGATTGATAAAACTGCACAGAGAAAGAAAGTTTTGAGAGAGAACATTAAAAGTTTGTGGTGGTGATAAAGACTTGTAGCAATTATTGATTTTTTTGCATTGCTTTTCCAGTTAATGTGACAGCCATTTGAGTCAAACCTGATGTAAAGGAGAAAGTGTGGAGACAGCACAGAGTCCATTAAGAATAAAATGACAAAAATTCTTAGCAATAAAAAAAAACCTCCTTGACTGACATCTTTGTGACACTCTGAATCATTTCAAAATAGCTCCCCAGCTCTAATCAATCAGAACAGGAACATCTACAACAATGATGGTGTTTTTTACAGGAGTCCCACAGCTTTGACATTTATTCATTTAAACACTGCAGCTGAACTACAGCAAACCTTCCCACAGAGTTGCTCTGAAGTTACTCTTGATTGTCCCTGAGGTTCAATGAGCTGTACTCAGCCTCAAACTTAGGAAAGCACAGTGACAGGAGGCTTTAGCAGGATTAGAAGGCAAACCCATGATCTTATGGTACCTTTTTTTTTTTTCCTTTAGGCACTGAGGTCCCCAGTACAGATTTTGTTTTCCCCTTTCTTTCCTCAGCAAATGTGGTGGTGAAATGTCTGCTAAAGCATCATTTTCTTCACAGGAAAATAACTTCTTAAGATCATCCTATGATTCTGTTATAATTAAAATGTTAGTAGCTAATTGAGCATGTAATTAAACCAAGTCAGTTCACTATCAGTCTAAAAAACCCAAGCAGAAATATTAAATAGAAGTCACCAGGACAATCCTTCAGGTGCCAGGATTGTTATGGACTGTTGAAGCCTTCTGGTCTTATCTGCCTGGTCAGCAACTTTCCATATGGAGATGGAAATATCACATAAATTCCATACCACACAAGAAGGAGAAGGAGGGGGTCTCTTGGCTGAAATTAAAACACTGCAGACACTGCCCAAGGAAGGAACATTAAATGCCATTCTGTATTCACTGTTGCTTTTGCATAGAAAAATTACTTTTACATAGAAACATGGAAAAACAAAATAATAGAGTGGTTTGGCTTTCAAGGGACCTTAAAGCTCATCCAGTTCCAACCCCCCTGGGTGGGCAGGGACACCTCCCACCAGCCCAGGTTGCTCCAAACTCCATCCAACCTGGCTTTAAAATTCATTAGAAGCAGAAGTTGTTGCTTAATAACACAGATTCACAATAGTATTCTCATTTGTTTTACTAAAATATTTATTTAATAAATAATAATTTGGAGATACTGTAGATGCAGAGAAATAGTCATAGGTACCTGTGGCGAGATGTATCTAAATCCTTCAGTTTTTTCTTAATTTTTTTTTTCTTATTTTTAGGTCTGCTATACAGGAAAGGTCTGAACAGCTGTAGATGACCTTGTTGCTATGACATAAATCACAGGAAAGAGCTTCTAGTGTCAAAATAGTTTAAAAAAAAAAAAAAAGCCAAGACATCTATGGATCCATCCTTGCAAAAGCAAGCCGTCAGCTTCTGCTTAGAGAAACATCAGGTTTACACTTACTTCAACAAGTAGTAAACAGTCCTGACAAGTGAAATATTTCTTCCGTTTCATCCCCAAGAGGATTTAGAGGAAGACAAATGTTGTTCTTTGTGAAAAGTTCAAATGTAGGTCATGATGTCACCAGGAGGACAAGTCCCTTCAGTGGCACCAAGAGCAGTGCCCTCCCCTCTGGGCTTCCCAGCCTTGATGCCTCTGCTCCTGGTCCCTCTCCCCTGTCACAGACAAAGCCCTGATGAAACCCAAGGGTGTAGAAGAGTTGCAGGTAGCCACTGCCACTTGTTTCTGACGTGCAACCTCCCTTTCCTTGCTTAAAGTTTGCCATAAGGACCTTTTTCACTCTATGGGATAAATCGGCAGTGACTCCTCAGAGGATGCTTCCCACTGAGCTGCATGCAGAGTTTCATACCTGACATACATCCAAACATAGAAATCTTTCTGTGAGTGCTTTTTATTTGCTTGTTCCCAGGAGGAAGTGCTAGTAATGCCTTTTGCTGTTCATTCTGTTCAGTCAAAACCAGATTTTAGCAGAGTGTGAGGTCCTCGGTAGAAAAAAAGATTTCAAATTATTCAAAAGATTTCAATTATTCCTCCCCTGCTGAGCTTCAGGAGGGTCCTCTCTGCCCATTTCTCCAGCTGGTACACATCCCTCTGGATGGCAGCACATCCAAGCATTGTTCCAGCTTCTCCTCCTTGTTTTGTATCATCAGAAAATTTGCTGATGGTCCCCTCTGTCCCAGTGTCCCTGTCATTAAGGAAGATGCTTAACAACATCATCTGCTTTGCTGACCACAACTGCTCAGCCCGTTTTCAATGCACCTCCCTGTCCTCTTACCCAGTGTGTGCTTCATTACCTGGGCTGTATTTCAGCTTTTCAATTATGATTTTATGTGGGAAAGTGACAGAAGTCTTGCATTTTATTTAACTTCTTAGGCACTCTTGCCAAGTAGACCCCTAGGCCTAGCAACGAAGTTTTTAGTCACTTTTTCTTACTGCATCTTTTTTGAAAAAGATTTTTTTTTTTTTTTTGAGGACTTTGCTGAATTTCTTCCTTATTTCAAAGAAACCTATGACATTTTACAGCTTGACATTTAGAGAAACATGGAGTTCTTAGATCAACATGCTCTTTAATTTAAACATTTTGGCTAGTTTGTCAATTATAAGAATTTTGAATTAATGACCATGAGAATTCCTGAGATTTAAACTCTCAATTTGCACTGTGTTTTGCTGAAAAAAAATTTTTTTTAATTACAGGGCTGGGAAAAGTCTGTGTTGTTCAGCTCCAGCCTTTGTCTTCCCAGAAACCCAGATATAATCTGCCATGAGTATGATTACAGAATGATTACCATTCCATACTCATTCTTCTCACCTTACTTGGATTCTTTGCTGCCCACTCCTTTTATGTGATCCAATTAAAATGCCTTCATACTTTAAAGTAGCAGCACTCATAATATTTATAAAAAAGTCCATTTTTGAAAAATCAAAAGTTTCAATATTTGTCAGCATCTCTAATATCATTTGATAGAGAAATTTTGATGCAAAAGAGTGCCCATCAGAAAGAAATCATTGCATTTGGTTGTTGAAGGATATAATGAATTAAGCCCTGGACCCACTAAAGTTTAAGACAAAGGTTCTGAGCAGAATCTGAGTATTATCCAGTCCATCTACTTCTGCCTTTTACAGGGCAGAAAAAATAAAATATTTCCTTACTTTCCTATTTACTTCATATTAGTATTGTGGCAGTGTCAAGGAGCCTCAGTGAAAGCTGCATTCTGATAGGAATTACATTTTTTTGTGGCTTATTGGTTTTACAGATGTCACTCACCCAGAATACAGCAGGATCACAGCAGTCTCATCCAGCTTTGTGCCAGCACAGAATCAGTCCCTTTCTTCCATTTTGAGGCTTCAACTGAGTTTGAAAGCTTGAACTGTAAAATAAATTTTTTTTTTTTTTTTTAATGGCATGTTAGGTTTGGCCTTTCAGGGCAGCTGCATTAGGTTCAAAAGCTCCTTTCAGGAGATAGTCCAGGGTTTTCTGAGACTGCCAGTTTTCACACTGGATTTTGCCTGTAGATGGGAACACATACACATTCCTCTGCAAGCTAGAAATATGCCAGGAAACAGAAAAAAAGCTACATTTTCTTGCCTGAAAGTTTTTAATAGCCAGAAGCCCTTGGTACTTTAAATTTGGAGGGTTTAATTTAAACAACAGTTTCTAAGTAGTTCACTTGCTAAAAGGACAAAAAAAAAACCAAAAAAAAAAAACCAAAAAAACCAAAAAAACCCAAAAGACAAAAAAACCAAAAAAAAAAATTTTAAAAAATGAAGATGAAAGCTTCCCAAATTGGGGCAGGGCTTCTGGTTCTGTATCCAGGGAAAGGGGAGGGAAAGGGGAGGGAAAGGGGAGGGAAAGGGGAGGGAAAGGGGAGGGAAAGGGGAGGGAAAGGGGAGGGAAAGGGGAGGGAAAGGGGAGGGAAAGGGGAGGGAAAGGGGAGGGAAAGGGGAGGGAAAGGGGAGGGAAAGGGGAGGGAAAGGGGAGGGAAAGGGGAGGGAAAGGGGAGGGAAAGGGGAGGGAAAGGGGAGGGAAAGGGGAGGGAAAGGGGAGGGAAAGGGGAGGGAAAGGGGAGGGAAAGGGGAGGGAAAGGGGAGGGAAAGGGGAGGGAAAGGGGAGGGAAAGGAGGGAAAGGAGAGAAAGGAGAGAAAGGAGAGAAAGGAGAGAAAGGAGAGAAAGGAGAGAAAGGAGAGAAAGGAGAGAAAGGAGAGAAAGGAGAGAAAGGAGAGAAAGGAGAGAAAGGAAAGAAAGGAAAGAAAGAAGGAAAGAAAGGAAAGAAAGGAAAGAAAGGAAAGAAAGGAAAGAAAGGAAAGAAAGGAAAGAAAGGAAAGAAAGGAAAGAAAGGAAAGAATAAAAAAAAAACCCAGAACAAATATAGCTTATTCAAGAGAAGAACTTTCAACCGTAATACACAAAACTGATATCCCTGGTTTTTGTGTCCAGAGCACTGGGCAGACCCATCACACTGATTTCACTGAAATTAATTTCACAGGACAGGCAGTCAGCATGCTAGAAGATTTTACCACTGGTGAGCTGGTTGTAGCTCTCTGGTCAGTGTCTGATCTGAAAGGGAAATGGGACCCTTGATCTGAGGATCTGAGCAGGGTATCTCACTGATGCACTTCATAAATCAGCTGGAGACCTTGCTGATTTCACAGGTATGAAAGCTTACTGGAAACATTAACATATTATTCAGAACACTTTGAAGTTATGTAAATTTATGCCACAAGTTTATTTCTGTGGATAGGTTTATCTTGAAGGGAGCTGCTTGGCACAGTTTTGTTTTTCTTAGATTTCAAGTCAGTCCAGGGAGCTTTGCAGAAGAAGATGCATCCTCCAAACAGCAAATATTTATACTCTAGCACAGAAGAGTTCCAGCAAATCCATTTGTTAACCTTAGACCTCACAGAGGCTGTTAAAAGTTAAATCATCTTCAGGCAGTCTGAAAAGAAATTGTGATGCCAGTCTCTAGGTTGCAGATCCCCTTGCCTGGCTTTGGTGTGTTAAACAGAATAAACAGGATAGGACTTATCAAACTACTACAGGCAAGTTTGACAAACTCTCATGCACCTTTACACCTTACCTTTCTATCATGGGTGCTTGTTAAAATTGACAGAAACCACTTAGGTAGCCAATAATTTTCCATAAATCTCTGAATTCCCTTGCCATGCCAAAGATTTTTATCAAATTAATTAAAGCTGCATAAAGGTCGAGATTTGCTCTTGACAACATTGATCTGTGAAATAGTGAAAACAACTTCACATCTTGCTTTGGACCCACAGTTGTGATCCATCCCAAATACAAAACATCACCGCAGTCACTTGAGGAAAATCTGCAGAAGGATTTTGCCCTGCATGAGCAGCAGAAGTTTGCCCTTTGAGTTGGTCTGTAGTGAAATTGGTGACTACTTAATAAAAAGAGTTAGAAATGTGACCAGAGTAAGACATAAATCACAAGGCCCCTTCTTTTATTAAATAGAAGAATGAAAGTTAGTCTATTTTTAAATAGCAACCTTTTCTCATTTACAGAGATTTATGTTTTAAATTCAGCATCTTTTTGACATAACCAAAGACTGTTGTCCAGTAGGCACACCATGAGCAATGTCTGAGAGCTCTGATTCCTACTCTTTACTTATTTTCCCTTTTCCTAGCTGCATCAATTTTCAAAAATAATCTAGGTTGATCAGAATTTTCACCTTCTTTGAGAGAGGCCAAAAGGTTTGAGGAAGTTTGAAGGAAAGCAAAGCAGCTTAGCAAATTGCCTCCAGCTGATTTGTCACTCTTGTATAACCCAGGGAGCAGCATGAAACAACTTGAGCATATGTAACATGACATATCAGTTCCAAGCTTCAGAAATTATCCTACTTCAGGGAAAGGTTATATGAAGACCAGGATAACAGCTTCTTACCCAAAGGTGGGCAAAATTTAGTTCCAGTAAAAGGCAGTTATATAAATCTGTCTCTAAATCAAGTAATCAGCTTAATTCCAAGCTTGCCTTTAAGCGTGCACATAATTCTATTGAGCTGAAGGGGATCTGAGAAACTGATGAAAGATGCAAAAAGTATTAACATGTCCAAAGGGAAGCAGGCAGAGGGATGCTGCAGCCTGACAAGCCCTGTGTCTGCTGTAGGGGAGACTGAATCCCAGCCCACATTCCAACATTTTGCTGCAGGATGATCTCCTCCTCCTACCCAAGTGTGTCCTGGGCTACTGAGTTGCTCTCTGTGCTCTTCATCAGCAATTCTTTTCTCCTTCCATCTAAAATACAACTGTGTCCACAGAGGGGGTTGAAATAAATTCATTCACAGAACAGACCAAGAGGCATTTGGGATTCTTTGCAAGTTTAAATCCTTTTGGAGAAAAAAGGACACTCTCCATCACCATTCCCAGGTGTGATATTCACTGTGCTGCTGGGAAAAAGTGGGAGAAATGGCAGCCCCGCAGCCATTCCTTTTCCCATGAGATTTTAAGGGTGAATTCCTGGCTGCTGATGGCTGATTGCATCTTCCCAGACCAACTGGGAAGCTGAAGCCCCCCAACAAGGTCGGAATGACCCCTGGTTCTTCTCCTCAGCCTTCACAACCAGGTAATTTAGGTGCAGAATAAGCAAAACATTTAAGCTGATGTAACTGAAATTATTGCAGGTATTTAAGTAGGTGGAAAATAATGAACTTTGCTAGAATGTGTAAGGACATCAACACTAACTCATAATGGTGAACTTCGGGTAAAGAAGAAACAGACCCCAGGGTTCTTGGTTTTTTGGCTTAGGGGGTTTGCCACTCAGTGATACTTAGTGCAGTTTTAGTTCCTTCCCTTCCTCAGAAAGAGATCTGACTCAAGCCTGGGTGCTGTTGGCAAGCAGGATGAGCTACATGAGGTGCTGCAGTGCTCACTGTAATGGGTTGAACCCATTGCCACTGGGCCATGAAGAGACACGTGTGTGGCTGTCCCTGTCCCTGTCCCCGACCCTGCTCTCCACAACTACAGCAAAGGGCCCATTAGCCCCTGGCTACCCTGCTCACCCATCTCCTGTAAAAACAAACCTGAGCAAGATCAGTGTTGTCAGCATCAGATGGATTTTCAGTCTCTGAGCTGAATCTTCTTGAATTATGGGGCATTATCCTTCTGCAGCCCAGCCAGCCTGCACCATAAATATCACAGCTGTAAAAGCATCCTTGGCTGGCTCCAGTCACAGCATACTGGGCACAGAAAGCCTGCAGAATTCAGAGCCTTATCCCACTTGCCCCAAGAGTTAATTTGTCCTGTTATCTTTCTTGTCCTCTTAACATTTATTTCCACCTAATAAGGCATGAAATCATTACTTGTGGTACATGTCCTAACACTTAATCCCATGGTGTCATATCTTAATTGGACAGAGAGAGTATCTAAATGGTTCTAATTCCCCTAGGATGTGGTTATCCAGGAATAATCACAACCCTTGAAGCTCCCTTATTACTTTTATTAAAAAAAAAAAAAACCTCCATAACTAAAATATTACTTATTTTCTAAATTGCATCAAAATGATTTTGATAGTTTAAAGGAATGGGCTGAAAATTCAGTTCATACAAGACTGCCCATTAGTAACAGCTCACAGAGCACCTTTCACATACCCACTCCTCTAGCTGTAAAATGGAACCACTTCAAACACTCAAGGAATGTGGCTGAGGGCATCACATCCTTAGAGCCCACGAGGAGGCTGTGAGGCTCAGACTGATCAGCATGATTTGAGACTTCAGCCTTTGATATGTGTCTTATACAGCATGTGATCAGCTGGAAATGAAGCACCATTTGCTGTCACCTACTGGGCCTGAACTGATTAAGTCACTCCATGCAATCTCAGAGAAAAGAAATTGCAGAAGAGAAGCTATCACTCAAGTTGCAGCTTAGTCCTTTGGGCTACATCCATGACACAGGGCAGGACTCATTTTCTGATTTGGAGGCAAAGCAGAGCTAAATGCACAAAGCTAAATCCTCTCCTCCCTCCCTCTTTATGTCCAAAGAGGAGACACAATCCCTCCTGATGCCTGGGAGCATCCTGGGTGCACACCAAGGTGCATCCAGCCCTGAGCAAGAGGGTGCCAGTGCCTGGGCCATTCCTTCTTGGCTGAACATCCCAAAAAATAATATGTGAGAGAGTGCAGGGAGTTGTCTTGTCACCAGAAATCATGTCAGCTCTGCTTTGAAGCCTGCTGCAAAAGAGGCAGGAAAAGTGTTTAAGAGGGAAGCCCAGCTGATAGCACTGAAATTACAGAAAGCATCCAGGTAGATGGAAAATAATGAATTTTGCTACAGTGATTGAGGAGATCAACACTTACCCATAATGGTGTCCTTCAGGTAAAGGAGAAACACCAGGAGACCTTTTAAGAAGGAAGTGTTCTTGTTTTTTTCTGTTTTAGTGAAGATGCTATGAGAGCAAATGGAGCTCCCAGCCTCTCCTGGCACCCAGGTTGCCCCTCAGGGTTAATTACAGGGTACCAAGTCCTGACAACCTTTTAATAGGCAAGGCAGGAGGGAAGGTGGCATTTTGTTATAGGTCTTTTTTAAAGTACTAAAAGGCAAATTTCAAATGCTCTTTCCACTTGAGTAGCTCCACTCTACTTAAATATTGGTTCCAGGTTTACTTCATTATCCTCTTACCAGTAATTAAGCTACCTAGGGACAATCAGCAAATAATAAAACACTGTGGTGGAGGAAAATAGTTTAGGCTACAAAGAACTGAACAAAATTACTGTGCAAAGTAGAAGAAAGCAACAGTATATACAAGTTATTTACCTATCTCTAGCTAAGTACATTCCAAGGGCCATAATATTTACTCTCCATGAAATATAGAAACTGGGGGGTTGGTGAAGTCCATACTCATTTTTCTTCAATGTTTATTAGGTAAAATGGGATCTGTCATTCCCAGTAAGGTCTGGTGAAGGGAATGGTCATTATATTCATTATATTAGTGCTTCAGCCTTCTACAAACCAAAGGAGAAAAGCAATGCTTGAATGAAGCATTTTATCCACCTCTATCTTCTACCCCCTTGGCTGAAGAATACACAGACAGAAATACAAGGAATAAGCTGAATTCTCCTCCCTTGAACTGAAAACAAAGAGTTGGAGTCAGGGCATCCTGGAAATGAGGCCAGGAGCTTGTCTGAGCTCACTTTTTTCCATCTCCTCCTCCCACTATAGCTCAAGTAGGGAGTTATTTTCTTTACTTGTCCTACAGAAGATTTCCTGACCTTAAGCCCTAGGCTGGGCAGGGCATGTTAATGACTGGGCTGAGAAGAAGTGAATTTGTTTGAACACTGACGTTGATTTTATAGCATATACTCAAAAAAAAAAAAAAAAAAAAAGGGTATGACCATTTGGGAGAAGGCAAAACAGAAATGGGGGAGGAGGTTTGATTTCATGCAGCAGCAATAGCTTCTAGTTAAATGAGCTGAGTTCATTTTTCTGAACTAGATTAGAGAAGAAGTGACACACAAGGGATGTAAAATCTAGCACTTGACTGTTCCATCTCATCCACCCTGCAAACCCTGATGTAAAATCTGTGGGGGTTAATTGATTCCTACAGATGCAAAAAAAAAATTAGCCATCAAAAGGCAGATAAATTTCCAGAGGCAAAAGCCTTACACCGTGAGGGAGCTACATTAAAGGAAAAACAGCCCGTGGCCTCTGAAAAGTCAGTGGGTGACAAACCACAAAAGAAACTCAGTGCTTTCATGATACATTTCAAAGAAAATCATACCCTGGACCATAAATGCTGAGAGGTGTTTTCATCAGTTCATCAGTTACAGAAAGTGGCTGTGAATGACTGGTGTTTGTACACATGATGGACACTTTGGAGGCTCCAGGAGAAAGGACAAACTCTCTTCTCTGTGTGACTCCTCAGCATTTAATATGTTAATAGAATGGTTTTTTCCACGGAACACAGTTCTCCCTCAAACAGCTGAATTTGTCCAATTTCACACTGCAATGGGCAAATTGAAGACAGCTGGTTCTATTCATCTGTGATTTGGTGGTTTTGATGGATTAGTTGCTCTGTTTCAGGTTTTAGAAGAAGGAGAAACAAATAATGCAGCCAAAGTGCTACCAGGATAATTATGATTTTATTATTGTGCCAGCACTGTACAACCTTAATTTTTTAGGACATAACTGAAATGAGGCTGAGGGAAAACAAACAGAGCCATGGCAGGGCAGGAAGATCCACCTGGGTTTAGTTGCTCTCTGATTTAATATATTAGGGCTTTAAAATAGAAAAGATCGGAAAAGAAAGTCAGGTAATTCCCTGGATTTATATCCCCATTTATATTCTCCCCTGTCCTGATGGTATTGCCATCAATCCAATTCCATCCTAAAGATATTTGTTGGGTTTCTTAGATCCAAGGCTCCTGAATTTGTGGGATTATAACTCTTTCTTTTTAATTTTAGTAAGTCCTCTGTCCTCAGCAGTACAGGGAAAACTTTGTGAATTTTAAAAGGTCAAAACCCAGAAGGTAAATGCAGAATCTTAGCATCCATGTCAGTCTTTGCAATATATTTTCAGTCCTTCCTTAGGAGACTCACAGGCTGCATTTGAGAGTACCCAGGGCAGGCACAGCTAAATACTTAAATACCATTCACAGCCATAGCAAAAGGAAAATATTCCCCTTGAAAAAGGGTTCTGTCCTATGAACATCATTAATGCCCAGAACTGCAAACAAGTTTTTCACAGGCTGGTCCAACAATATAAACAGGTTCTCCCAGGCTGATGCTAATTTCATTATCAAGACATCCTAAGGGAATCTGTTTTATTAAACACTTGATGTGGTTTTCTTTATCTGCTTTATCAGAACTATGAATGTATAAAGAAGAGTGGTTGGTTTTGTCTTATTTTTTCTTCTTGTTTTTGTCTTCTTTTTTCTTTTTTTTTTTTTTTTTTTTTTTTTTTTTTTTGTGTGTGTGTGTGGTTTGATTTTATTTAATCAATGGCATGCTGGAAATTATTGTGATTTAAAGAAAAAGAAACATAGGTTGACTTGGGTTTAAACCAAAAGGAAAGTAAGATTTTGGGGGGTAAAAAAATTGTGAAGTACATATGGTAATTGTTGACATTTTGGAACTTTAAAAATGGTACTTAACTTGGGGTATGAATTCTTAAGTTGATATTGGTAATGGGATGGTTATTTTTATCAGTCAAGTGTGGTAAATGGAAATTTACTAAAAAACTTAAATACACTTTAAGAAATGAATGCTCATAAGACTGCTAGAAGGTTGTAAGCAGAAGCCTTGCTTTGTACAAGTTGAAATGCTCTTTCAGAGAAAGATGTAATAGTAAATATTTTCTCTAAGAAAGCATAGTTAAAAAATATACACCAAAGTGGATGAATTTAAATTCTCCTAAGAAATGAAGTTTACTGTGAAAACTCACTAGGTAGGAGGTCTTCTCCAGTTGTCAGTATAAACAAACTTCTTTTCCTGGCACTAAAACCAGAGGAAAATCAAATTTGAATTGCATTACTTTGCTAATCTTGATTTAACCTTTCCTGGGATAAAATATTAATACTGTTTTGTCCAACTAATACATCCTAAATCATCATTCCACCAAAGTCTGTTAGGCTGCTTTTCATAGCTTGCAGCATCACTTCTCCTGCAAGAATAATATAATTTCTTCACACACAAAAAAAGGTTTATAGTTTTTATTTCAGTGTGCGGTATTTGAAATTATTTTATATTGATTTCTTTTTTTAATTTTTAATGTAAACAGAATATGAAAGGTATGATGATAATCAACATCTATAATAACACTGTATTTAGTTTAGAAATAATAAGAAAGTTGAATAGTGAATAGGAAGCAAAAGCTTATCTCCCTCCCCAGCCTGCTCCATGGAGTGCTTTGTTCCAGAGTTTTTGGCATCTTGAATAAAATGCACCAGGAAATTTCATCAATTAAACCCTTTCTGTGATTCAATAGCAAGTTTTCTCCTACCAGTGGAGGTCATGGGAACTCCAGAACTTCATTTCTCTGACAGACCCAAGTTTCTTTTCTCTCCCAAGCTTCACATCCATGAATATAAAGCACGGGGTTGTGGCTACCCTTTCTCAGCCCTTTCACAGCTGCCAGGCCGTGGTTGTTTCTTGACAGCATTTTAAACGGGTTGCCCATTCCAAACAGAACACATATGGTGTTCCTGCAACCTGAAGGTAGGGAAGAAGACTTCCCAGGTATTACTGAAGGGCAGAAGTAAATGCTGCCGTGCCCTAGAGCTTGATTCTCACAGCAATTATTTCAGTGATGCTCGGGAGGTATGATTAGAAGTAAATCTCCTCCCAGCTGCTGTGTGTCACTCAAGAGATCAGAAAACAGAGTAACATCAGAGACTGATGGACCAGAAGTGTCTGCCCTCTGTCTTTGCTCCATGTTGACTTACATCCCAACTGCACAGTGAAGGTGCCATCAAGTGATGTTCCCCCTGGAGAGCCAGGGAACACCCTGAGCCCTAAGCTGGGGAAAGCCCAAGGGATAACCTTGCAGTTATCCCAAACACTAAAGATGAAGAATTCCCTACAAGTGTTCAAGGCCAGGCTGGGTGAGGCCTTTTGCAACCTGGGCTGGTGGGAGGTGTCCCTGCCCATGCAGAGAGGGTTGGATCTTGATGATCTTTAAGGTCCCTTTCAACCCAAACCATTCTATGATTGTAAGGAAAGATTGGCTGTTCCCAGGGTAGATTTCAGAACAGGAACAGTGATTGACCTTGGGAAGACTCCCTCTGCTTCAGTGTCAGGTAATGAGGCTCTGGGGGTCTTCTGCTCCCCAAAGAAGCCACCAAACAAGGAAATCCTCAGTGACATGGAGCTGCTGCCTTAGAAATAACTAAAACTATTCATTTTTCTGCAGATTCCTCAGAGCTATTTAACCTCCTGGGTTTGCATGAGCTTTTTATGTGCTAGTCTCCCAGTCAAGTCCAAAGATCACGGCCAAAGCTTTGTAGCATTAAAGTTTCATCCTTTATTTTTCAAAGGAGGTGAGGAGGGGCACCCAGCAGCAGACCTCTCCATTCATGACTTACATTAACTCTTCTGCTACAGCCACCTCCCTGACATGGCTTGCTGGATAGTAATGAATGGAGTGGTTATATTAAAAAAAGAGCTATTGTGTTTTTAGTGGTGCTGCATGAGCTTTTAGAGAGGGAAAAGGTCTGGGACCCAATCCAAATCTTTTCAAGAGCTTGAGAGGAGCTTGGTAGACAAGTGCAAGACTTTGGATCAGGCTTCACATTGAAATGTGTTTCTCTTACAAGCCCCAAAGAGTTATCACTGGTTTCAAGGGTAAATTTGAAACAGGTCATTAATGCAGGGACTGATGGAAGTGAATTGTTGTGAAGATTGAAATGATGACGGGAGGTCACAGAAAGATGGAAAAATAAAGTTCTCGTATGAAGATTCTTACAGTAAAAAGAGAAGGGGGGCAGGTGGGGGGAAAGAGCCCTTGTAAATATTGAAGAGTTATTTAAATTCTCTGTTCATCTTGTGACAGAAAAGCGTGGCAATTATCTGAAGGAGTTTATAGAATTTGTCTGATAAAATAGTAGAAAGGTGTGGATATTTCTATCAGTTACTCCCTTCTCTATCCTGCTTCTTACAGAAATGCATGGCTGTCTTGAAGTCATCTTAATAATTTGGGTGTGCTGGATAAGGCAATGTTCATTATGCAGAAATATTTATCTACTCAGAAAATCCAAATGTTCAGGGGAAAACACAGACTATGGGTCATTTCCTCCAGAGGAAATTTTTAGGGTACAATATTTTCTTTTGTGTAAATTTCTTACCAGGGGAAATAGAGCCCTTAAAACTGTTTTATTTTCATCTGGTTGGTTCATTTTCCCCTGGAAAAGGTGAGTAAATGACAGATTTCATTCTTGGCTTGTGAAAGTCCTCTAACCAAGTGACTGAAGGGCTGTAGTTTACAACATGTGACATTTGGTGCAAAGGGGAAGGGAATAATTTAAATGTTCGTGTTGGGATGAAGAGATCCCTTATGTACCCCTGCAATCTGGAAGATGCACAAAGGCTTAGCTGGTACCAGCACTAATATCAAGTGAATTCTAATTAGATCTGCTTATTGCAGATCAAAGATCCTGCTTAGAAGTGTCATGCTACTATGGCTGGGAAAGCACTGGGTTCTGTTTCTTAGAGCTTAAAGATTTTTCTTCTCAGTCCTCTGAATTTCAATGACTTTCGCAGCCAGGATTCCTGACTCCCAAAGTTAAATCAAGCAAAAACTTGAACTCCAGATAAATTGAACTCCAAAACCTTTTCTGTCAGCTGCCAGTTCTCTTATGCATTTTTGAAGCCCTCACCTGGACATGGAGCCAAGGCAGATTAGAAATTTATGAAGCATTTCTGACAGTGAGCTTGCCATCTAACTTGATTTTGTTACAGAACTTACTGCCAGGAGGTTAAAAAAATCTAAATTTAGTTCCTTATCAGTTTATAAAGGGGTTAAAAATAATAAAAAAGTTGCTATAAGACTTTGCTAGAGCAAAGTAGAAATCAGCAAAGTAGGATGCAAAGGGCAAGTAAATCAAGTGCTATTTCCTGATTATGCCCTTTGCAATATACTCATACCTGACATGGAAACACTGAATTAAAAAGTAAGCTGCTTTTCCATTTTTGCAAGTAAATCTAATATGTGGTCATCATAGCATAACAACAAATTTCCTACTAGAAAAGGCTTCTGTAACAATAATTAAATCCATGAGTTACTTGGAAATGAAACCTATGTTTTATTTCCCATTTCACCCTGTAATCACCCTGCACATTTTAATGACCAGGTACTAATATATATAACTTCAAATCAATGAGAATTCTTTTCAGCACTCCCATTGATTTTATATATTCTAGACTAAACCAATTATAGATTGAAAATCGTAGTTAAAATATGCTGGAGAATAGTTACATTTCTTACAAACAACAATGCACAGTGGAGATATCAAAAGAAATCTCATGGCTATTAAAGCTGACTAGGTTATTTTTGATGAAATTCATCTGATCAACAGCATGTTTTGCTAAATCTGAAACTAGAGATGTTCCAGTCAGCCAAACACTGAGGGAACCTGGAGAAAAAAAAAAACCAAAATACCTGGAAGAGTCCATCTTGTGTAATAGCAAGGGCTTAAGTCCCTCACCTGCATGATCACCAGTGATGTACTAAGAATACTTCCAGTAAAGCAAAATTACAAGAGTATATTTTGAAATATTTTATTTGAGGCATTTTGCTTTGGAAAAACTTGCATCATATTCAAGACCCATTTTTTTTTCTATCTAAACTTTTTTCAGGTTCCAGAAGCCTGTGTGCATTCTTCCTGGCTTGGCCTTGGTCAGGGGCAGTCCACATAAAGTTGTCTATGAACTCTGGGTTTTATTCTTATTTTAGTTTTATTTTTGGACATTTGGGCTCAGTTACCTTGAACAAGAGCATTCCAATCTAGGAAGGGGCTAATTCTCCCTCACACACTCTTTTACACTTGCACATACTGAAATGAGGAGCCCCCTCCCTGGATATCTCAACTCACTTCTGCTTTTGTGAAAGAATCTTTAGAGTGTTGCTTTCCAGGCCAACACAAAGCAAGAATCCAGATCTGAAATATCTGATGTTGCTGCTCAAAATTCTTGTTCACTTACTCAGTGTGAAAGTCATGACTTCTTGGCTGGTTTTTGGGGAACCAGAGATGAACAGTGCAACTGGTTTCTTAGACATTTAATTTTATTAATTTTTATTTTTATTAATTTATTTTTATTAATTTTTAAATTTTATATTCCAGTATAAACTGGGAATGAATTTATTGGTGTTAAGATGAATGTGGAATCTCCCAAGGGCAGAAATGTCCTTGGCATGCAGAGACCACCAGTGTGACCACCACTCCTTGAGAAGACACAGATTCTTCCCTGCTTCCCTGTGGACATCATGAGAGCTGGGACAGTAAACTACTCATCCATCCAGGTTGTACCTGGATAAATTTTTTTTTTTATATATGTGTATGTATTGTAAAACTACCCATAAGCCCTTGCATCCGCCTGTGTGCTCAAGAACCTCTGTGATCTTTAAGTACAGAAAGGCCACCAGAGGTGGTTTTTTTCTGAAAAATAACATCCATTTATTTTTGGCAAGGTTTTCCCTTGCTCCTGTTGCTAAGCATTTAGACAAACAGCCATCTTTGTTTCACTGAAGCTATTCACTGGCTTAGGAACTTCTCAGTTCAGCCATGTGTTTTACAAGAAAGTCCTTACAGACCAGGAGGTTACTAAGATGATTTATGTGGTGAAGAGTTCTCTTTCTTCCTAAGGGAGCTCTAACACAAAACCTTCATAAACAGAAAATTTGACTTGAGTTTTTATGGCTGTGAGTCCAAGTCAAGCACTTCTGTCTTTGAGGAGCTCTCTGCTGAAGTGATGAGCTTGCATGGCTAAGGAGAGATTGGGAGCAGATGGCAGGTCTGGTTGTGAAAGGGATACACAGTGTCTGCTGAGAGTTTTGTCCTCTTTTGCTTACAATCTTATGATATTGTTTGGTGATGTGGTTTGTTTGGGTTTTTTTTCATAGTTCTCCTGAGATCATGAGCTCAGCTGCAAAAAGGCCCCCCCCATGCCAAGTGCTGTGCAGCCAACAGAACTTGCAAGAGGTTTAAGAGCTGCCAAGATCTGGTCTTTGACACCAGCACTTTGCCTGGCTTGTCTTTAAAGCAGAATTCTTTCTTTACACTGAATAAACAATAGGAAAAGAGTGATCATTCCTTCCCTCCTCCCCTCTTCTCTCCCACACCCCATCCTGGCCTGCACAAGCCACTACAGGGATATCTGAGAGATCCTTTCTTTTTTTCTGTGTAATAATTCCTCTTACTATGTCCCAGCCAGAAGTGTTTCCTTTTCAGACTGATTGCTTTTTTTTTTTTACTTTCCAAGGTCTACTTTTTTAAAGAGATGTGTGTGCTTTGTACTCTTATCCTATTCTTAGGCTAAGGAACACTCTGAATAGGAAATTAATTCAACCCTGGCATTCCTTCTGTTCCTTTGCAGCTCCCAAACACACACAAACTGCTCACCTCCTGCTCACCATTTACTTCCTTCATGTTTTACTTCCCTGTTTGCATTACAGAAAAATATTAGGAAATAAATAAGCTGGGAGTTTTTACAGCTTTTCCCTGCTGCAGCTCAGAGCTTAACTCTCATGAGCCTCTCCTGATTCCTCTTGTTCTGACAGGATACAAGTGGAAATATTGCAATCAAATGCAAGGCACTGGGCTCACTTTCCAAATACCAGAGATAATGTGTCTTGTTCATAATGAGATTACAATCAAGGGTTGAAAATCCCTTGTCTCAGCAGCTCTGGGGGCTCACACTTTTAGAGGTGATTACATTTCTTACTGCTGAAGGATTTTTTAGCACTGTTTGCTGCAGACCCTGATAAATTTAGCTTTGAAATGAGGCATGTCACTGCTTTAATATTCTGCTCTTTGGGCAAAGTGTTTGTGTGCTCTGCAGTCAGCCCAGTGCATTTTAAAAGCACAATTATTTCCTGCTACAGAAAGGATCTAAAACTTGTACCAAGGAAGCCTGTCCTTTTAAAGGTGTAGTGTCAGGCTAAAAAAACCATGTTGAAACAGGCATGAGATGAGTAGATTCCAATTCTATGTGATCTTTTTTTCAGGAGAGATGTGTCCAGGTGTGCTCCAGGCATCGACTTGTGTAATGAAAGTTAAACTCCTAAAAGTCTTGATTGTTACTTACTGGAAATGGCACACACACACAAAAGAAAACCCTACCAAAAGGAAACACAAGTTTTCTCACAGTCTATAAAGTCCACTGTCACTGTAAAACTTTTTAAAGTGGGTCATACACAACCTAGCCTGACTTCTAGCATTTATACATTGATTTCAAGGACAAGGTTGGTTGTTCAACAGCCTCTGTCACCAGTAATCTATGAGCTCTTTGGCTGCTAAATTTCAAAAGCTTCTTATTTAGATTTTTATTAATATGGCACATTTTGTCACCAGAACTATTCTGAATTTTTATGGGTGTCAAAAAGATTTTATCTCCTTTCTTCACATGCACATTGCTCTGAATGCAGATACTTTTCTAATGATTGTTCTCACTTGACTGACTTTTCAGAGAGATTCAGGAGTCATTACAGGTGCTTCACAGAAACCTTTGTGAAAAGATAAATATCAAGAGTCATTATGCAGCATTTTCACAAAAGAGTGACTGATAAACATGCACCCTTAAAGGCCATTACAGACATATTTCTCAACTGAGATGAAAGTCCATATCCAGTAACCTTTACTGAGGTCAGTGAAAACCTTCTTTAAGAAAGGTCTAGATCATTCAGAGCTGGATCATCTTGATAAAGTAAGTGGTTTTTTTTTCCTTACATCGTGGAATTACAATTTGAGTAGACTCAGGGGCTTACACAGGATGTGGCAAGCCACCCACAACTTAAGTTTTTCAGTCCCAAGCTGTGATTTTCACAATGCCAGCCTGGCTACTGCACTGACTCTGAAAGAGCAGATGCTCACAGCCACCTCTGTTATTATTAAGAAAGCTTTTGGAGGTGTATGAGCACTTTTAACTGCCCACCACAAGCATCTTTATTGAAATTCATCTTATTGCCCTCAGACCACTGATCCAGCCAGTCCAGGTCCCTCTGCAGACTCTTTCTCCCCTCAAACAGATCAACACCCCCACCCAACTTGTTGTCTGGAAACTTGCTGAGGAAGCACTCAATCCCTTCATCTAGAACACTGATGGAGATACTGAACAAGACCAGCCCCATATCTGGTCCCCATATCTGAGCTCTGGGGAACACCAACTGGATTTAAATCCATAAATGTGCATCACTTCATGCCAAGACACCTGAGGAAGCATCCTCAGCTGTTATATACATTATCTCAGTGGATATATTCCTGACATAAAAAAATAGTTGGTGAGACATTAAGTCCACAGTGGGAAGTGTTGCTTTTCCACCCAGGATTTTTTCAAGAGTGGCTCAAGTGATTGTCTCAGGAGAGGCTGTGCAATTAGTTGGAGTTCATGAAGTGATCCACGTGAAAACTCACATCAAGAGGTGCAAAAAATGTCAAAAACAGGGAATGAGAACTATTGCTGAGCTCTGGCTAACATGCTGTGGAGTCACAAATCCATAAGATAGAATTTACATGCATTTTTAGTAGGAACAAGTCAAAGAATAAAACATGGATTTTCCCTAGTTCAAGTTAAAAAATATTTGTCTATAGGATTTTTATGTTAATCAAGACTCATTTCAAGTCTTCTCAACTGAGCTTCTGCTGAACAGCCTTTTGACCTAAGTGGTGATCAGAGAAGGGAAATTTTTCATTGACCTCACTGGAATTTTGTCTGTCCTTGTGAGCAGTGATGCTTCGTGCCACAAGAAACAAAATATGACTGATAAAGAGCCTAATGTGGATCCATGAATAACAAGAAGGATTTTTAAATCTTCATTTTTTTAAAGGACACGTCTGCTGTGTGTTTCAGGATCCAATTCAGTCCCAATTTAAGAACAATGTGGCCTTGTCAGCCTTGTTTGGACCACGCTAACCACTGATAGCTCACGTTGGGTCAGCTCTGAAAATGGGCAGAACAAGTTTTGTCTTTTCCCTCTTTCAGATACCATGATGATAGGAAACATCAAGAGCAAGATAAAACTCCATAACTCTAGGTGACCATTCATCACAACATTCATCTCTCAGCAACTTTCTTTTTGTTATTATTTAGCTCATCCCATCTTTGGCACAATATTCCATAACACAGTAGGAAAAAAAATGATAATTTCAGCCGTACACCAGAGAGAAACATGATGAAAAAGGGCATCAATTTATATTGGAAAATAAGTAACTACTCAATAAAGCATTAAGGACACCATTGGTGCTATCTAATAATGCTGATGATGGAGGCAGGGTGATCAAAATTTTTATGAATTAACCTTGGGCAGACTTCAGGCTTGTTAAATCACAGTTTGGTTTCATGCTCCTTTGGCAGTGAGTTAATTGAATCTGACCTACGAAGAAGTTTGTTACAGCTTGTCTCCACAGAATTATAGCCACTCTCCTTGTTTTCCTAATTAAAAGCCTGATTAATGTTAAATTCCCTCAAAGTACACAAATGAATGTTGTCACTGCCAGTATTTGTTGGCACCGAGCCAAATTAGAACTCAGCATTTTCTCATTTTAAGTCGTTTTCAAATTGCACCCTAAACAAACAGCTAATCACTCCAAGAATCTATCTCATATTCTTAATGTAAATATTTCAACTCTTCACCAAAGAATAAATTTTATCCCTTTTTGTACTCCTACTCATTATCTGACACCACAAGTTTTCCCATAGGAAAGTGCAGTATATTTTACCTTTTGGTTTTTAATAGGCTTTGGATGACTTTTTAATGTACATCCTTGAGAAAAGATTTTATCTTCAATATGAATAAGAGGTTGTATTGGTCTCTTGACCCCTCAGATGACAGCAGAAGGTAAACTTAAAACACACCAAAAGTGCTGGAAATTGTAGTTTCTGCAAATAAGAAATGTGTACATTGCATGAGGCCAAACCTAAAGGAAAGGGAGTTCCGTTTACAATATTTTCAAGATAATATGTGTTAGCTTAGTTATTTTACCTGCTTTGTGAAACCAGAAAAAATATAAACTAACCCTTTTTCATTTTACCTGAAACATTCTATTCCAATTCTGGTGCAACTCTCACTTTATTTTTCAGATCTTACCCACTTTATTTCTTCCTCCTCCAGCCAAGTAAACATTTAGAAAAATTGAGCAAGTATAAATTTTCTCTTTGAAAAACAAGTCAGTTTGTATGCTTCTGGAAAAGTTGAAATAAAGTATTTAAACAGCTCTCTTTTTCCCCAATTAGAAATGTCAGCCTTCCCAAAAAGCCAGCTACTGGCAAATTGTCTCCTCATCCAGTCCTTCTGTAAATAGAAAATACTGTAAAAGCACGTAAAGAAGTGAGCTTAGTTATTTGGCACAAATCTGAACAAAACGTTCTCTGAGAAGCCAAGGAAGCCGAGGCATTCTTTCCTTTGGAGGTGATGTAGAAAACAGGAGAGAGGGAAAACATCTTCCTTTTTTTTCTCTCTTGCCCATGGAATCAGAAGCAAAGCAGTGGGTGCAGGCGTTGCATGGGCTGCACCTCTGCATGTGCTTTAGCACCATCTAGCAACCCTCTGGGGTTCTGCACATTGCTGCTTCCCCTCAGGAAGGTGTCTGGAAGCAGCAATCTGGACTGTTGCTTTTCATTTCCCTGAATATAGCTGTAGATGTTGCTAAATAATGTGCTTTAATATTAAATAATGTCCAGGGGCGAGCCAAGATGGGGTTTCCTAGGTAAGTAAATGCTTGCAAATTGCACCATGGGGTGCCTGGCAAGCCCTTTCTCCAGAATTGGTTTTATGTGGACTATGATTCACCTGTTGCTGATGCACAGAGGTATTTGGTAGAGATGTGCTGATAGGGTACCAAGCAAGGTCCTCTTATCTGGTCATCAATGTAGACCTGAGCTCCTATATTCAAACTCAGTCACCTCATGTGAATTGCACTAAGCTCATTCTTTCCCTGGGTGTCTTCCAGTGCAAATCAAGGCTTCTAAAATCTTCCTGGTATGTGTAGCACTTATTTTTACCACTATTTCTCTGAAGAAGGCATTAGCCAGTGATGATGTGTGGGATATCTCCTTCCAGTTCCATAGATCCAAGCTCTAAGTTAGACATCAGCCTGTAGATAAAACAGCAGAGTTTGGGGAACTGTGGGTTCAAGTTGCTTCTGTGGGCAGCAGTTACTTCTGAGGAGATTTCTATTGGGCTCCAGAAGACAATTTTTCACCATTAGACATTGGAATAAACCTCTTGACTATGAGGGTGAGGGAACTCTTGACCAGGCTGCCCAGAGAGGTTGTGGAGTCTCCTGCTCTGGTGGCTTCCAAACCCCACCTGGATGCATCCCTGGGTTGTCTGCCCAAGGTGATGCTGCTCTGGCAAGGGGGTTGGACTGGATGATCTCTAGAGGTCCCTTCCAACCCCCAGTATTCTATGATTCCATGATCCATTCGTCCCTCAGTTCAGGAAGGAGATTGAGGTGCTGGAGCAGGTCCAAAGGAGGCAACTGGGCTGGTGAAGGGACTCGAGCACAGATCCTATGAGGAGAGGCTGAGGGAGCTGGGGGTGTTGAGGCTGGAGAAGAGGAGGCTCAGGGGAGACCTCATCACTCTCTCCAACTCCCTGAAAGGAGGTTGGAGCCAGGGGGGGGTTGGGCTCTTTTCCCAGGCAACTCTCAGCAAGACAAGAGGGCACAAGAGGTCTCAAGTTGTGCCAGGGGAGGTTTAGGTTGGACATGAGAAAGAATTTCTTTCTGGAGAGGGTGATCAGACCTTGGAATGGGCTGCCCAGGGAAGGGGTGGATTCTCCATCCCTGGAGCTATTTCAAAAGAGCCTGGATGTGGCACTCAGTGCCATGGGCTGGGAACTGCAGCGGGAGTGGATCAAGGGTTGGACTTGATGATCTCTGAGGTCCCTTCCAACCCAGCCAATTCTATGATTCTATGATAATCTCCAAAGGGAAGTGGTGGATTCCCCTACACTGGACAATTTTAAGACTAAGCTTGACAGGGTGCTGGGCCATCTCATCTAAGCTACATTTAGAAAGGTTGGAGCAAATGATGCTTGATGTCCCTTCCAACCTGGCATTCTATGATTCTATGAACTGCTGCAGCAGAGGAAGATTTTTCAGGTAGCAGCACTGATTTATAGTGACTTTATCTGATTGCTCTTTAAGAAGATAAATAAGAACTCAACACCAACTTCCAGGGGAAGAAAAGAATGCAATAGTGACAAAATACATCCTGGAAAGTGAGGCAAAATAACTTTAAATGCTTGTATGCACAGTGTTTACAAAAATTCACAGAGGGAGAAGATTCCCAAAACAATAAAATCAAAAGTGCTTTATCATACACTCAAGAACAACCTTCAGTGTTTTATCTGGAGGACCTCACTGCTAACCTGCTGCATTATCTTGATGACAAAACTTTTACTGATGATTAAAGCAAATGTCTTGGAGCCTTCCAGAAAGAATCTTCAGATAGTTAGGAGGATTTTTTTAATGGAAAAAAATTCCCAAAACGTGACAAAAATGAAACTTTGTGCTAGAATCCTATACTTTCAGATTAAACTTTCATTAGGAAGGGTTTTTTGCTTTGATTTGTTGGGTTTTGTTTGTTCGTTTTGATTTTGTTTAGGTTGAGGGGTTTGGGTGGTTTTTTTCTGTTTGTTCCTTTGTTTGGGTTTTGGTTGGTTCTTTGGTTTTTGTTTTGTTTTGTTCCCAGGTGTTTTTCCTTGATAGAATTCCACTAAAAAAGGTCTAGAAAAGAGCTCGATGAAGCCAGGGCCCCCGAGGCAAGAACCATTATGTCTAAATCACCTCTGAGAAGTGATAGCCCAAAAGCACACTAGACAACCTTCAGCACATTGTTTTGGCTTTGTTTGGGGTTTTTTTTTAGCTTTTATTTATTCTTCCCAACCTCATTTTTTTGCACCATGATCCTATTATTTCTTGTCCTGTCTACCCTGCAAATAGAGAAATAGCTTTTTCCAGAATTAGCTTTTACTGAGGCAAATTTACTGCCATGTCCCTTCTTTAATATTCTTTTTTTTTAGACTAAAAATCCAAATTCCTTCAACCTCTCATTGGTTTTTAGACTTCTGATCACTCCTGACATCCTCTTGTCACCTGGGGCTTAGGATGCTGGTGTGGAGAACAAGAGCTCTTGCTTTGCCCAGTTCAGATACAATAAAAACAGAAGCAAATAATAGCCCTGTAAGAGGCAGCAGTAACTCTGACCTAACTTTTATCCACATTCTCATTAGGACTTGGAAAATACACAGCAATGTTGGCCTAGTTTAAGTTGAGCATGGATGCTTCAGTCTGTGAACAGTTTGACATCACTCTCTGGTCTGATAGGAAGCTATGAAATATGCATCATATTTTGATGTCTGCAACTTATCTCCTCTTTAGCAATGCTCGCAGGCTACCCAGAAAATTGTCAGCCTGGATCTGGTTAAAAAACAGATTTAATTCACTCTGGGTTTTTAATGCATCCTGTTTGTAAATAGAAGAAAAAAAGGAAGCCACTTCTCCTGAGAAAGCCCATGTCCTCCTTACATGCTAAATAATTAACAGCACTCACCATGCCAGCAATTATTAGGAAACATCTCCTAGAGGTGTCCTCTTGCTTTCAACAAACACATTGACTAATTTTGACAAATGTTATCCCTCTCAGAAGTGTACTTTTTCCTGGTGGCACATTTAATGATCTGCAGAACATGTCCCCTTCTAATACTTAGCAGCTGTAGAGAGTACCTCCTACACCTTGCAATTAAAGCATAGTCTGTAAAATAATTAGTCACAAGGTAAGAATGTCAGACAGGAACAAGGGTTCCTAAGATCACAATCATTTCAGCAGTATTTGTTGAGCAAACTAGGGATCTATTAAAAAAAAAAAAGCTGCTCAAAGATGTGATTTCAGTGCTATCATTAGAAGGAGAATCGAAGTGCAAATTAAAAAAAATATTCCAAGTGGGTCAACTTCATAAAAATATAACATGCTCATTAGATATTTATAAAAAAACATTGCTGAATTAGGATTCCAGTCCTTTTTCACAACATGTCAGAGGTATAAGCTCCTATGTGAGAACCATTTAGCTAACATGAAATGTCATTAATAAAATTTAATTTCACAGGCTACTGCAACCACAGCACTCCTACCTTTCTTCTAGGAGAGAAGAGAGAGGGAGACTTTACGAGAAAACAAACTTCAATGGAACAATAAAATGTTTAATTAGGAGCAGAACTGATATGGTTACCAGGTCCTGTGATAGATGCAGGACATGAATTCAAGACCTGGGCCAAGATCCCATTTCCAGTTCAGTGCTCTGTGGAGGGGCTGTCTGCTCATCAGAGATGCCCAGAACATTGATCCTCTCCCTTCTTGGCACATTTTTGGCCACAGGCACCTCCCAAACCACAGCAGCCTCATGAGTGGGCAGGAGCCTCAGATGGGCAGGAGCAGGTATTTGGCTACACTTTCATTCATCACTCAAGTTTTTTTCTTGCCGAGTCTTCAGTGGGAACTCCCTAACATTATAATCCACACATTTAATTTCAGGGAGTCTTTGGGAGATGCTGTACAAAGCTTCAGTGAAGTTGTCTCCCATAAGAAGGGTAAAACACATCACATACCTCTTGAAAATGTCAAAAAAAAAAAAAAAAAAAAAAAATCAAAGTCATCTTTTCTTGTGGACAGCTTCCTTTCCCCTTGAAGTCTTTGCTCACTATAGTAGGTTTTTCTGTGTCTTTTCAGCAGTCAATGTGACTTTGGACTTTTCTACCTCTTGGCTTCTAGCTGGCAGGCAACCAGTGTTGCTGCAATTCTATTTGACTTTTAGTAAAAGGGATTTCCCCATTTTCAAAAGTGTTTGATCTCATGGAAGGCAAGCAGCAGATGGTTCATACACAATCTCATTAGTCCCTCTGAAAGAATGTTTCATTACAGTGTGGGTGGCAACATCCTCTATTTTCAAAGCAATTGTAATATAGCAACTGTAATACCCAGCACACACTATTCCAGGTTTTATAGAGTAATTGCCTTAGATAAGACTCAAGAAAAGAGGCAGCAAGGCCTGCAGAACCCTTTCTGACCTTGGGAACACCATTTTGCCTGTATTTCTTTTTTTTTCTGGCTGTTTCTGCCTCAGTTTATAGCACAGCTTCTTAGGCACAGAGATTATCTTTCACATATGGTCCTGTAACAAGACACAGATGCCTCTGTGCAGCCCAGGCTTCTGTGCTCAGGGTAATAAAAATAAACAACAGTAACAAGAAATGAAATAGTGTCAGCCTCTATCCTGCTGTGGTATTAAAAGGAAAAGGAGTCTAAGGGTGCCATCCATGAGGATGTGAGCATCAAGCTACAGACTGATGAGCAGAGAGGTTAAATTCAAGGCATGAAGTCAGAGCAATTCACACCATGGGCACTGCATACAGATGAGTTTTGCTTTTGTCCATAGCTTCAGAGAATAAAAACTTGGAAGCAGAAAAGGGATGGGGAAATCATATCTGATGGCAGGAGCAGCATAGGACAAATTGATATCTCACAGTTAGGAACTTACCTGAACCCTGGCTTGCTTGAGCAGATGATGCTGTTCTGAGCTCCAGGCTTCAGGTCAGTTTTGAGAAACCCTCAGTTTGCAGGGTAAGGAAGGAGAGAAAAGTGAAGATTTACACTGTGGAGGGTGTTGCTACAGTGCATCACTTGCAGTAAGCAAGTTTGGTTTCTTTGTGGATAATCTGTACAAGAAAGAAAGAAAAAAATTACAAACCATTCTCATAAAAAACATACACTAGAGGAGAACACTGGGCTGGTGGGAGGTGTCCCTGCCCATGCAGGGGGTTGGGACTGGATGAGCTTTGAGGTCCCTTCCAACCCAAACATTCTGTGATTTTATGACCACTGAAAAACTGAAATTCTCTCCCCAGGAAAAGGAGAAGGAAGCAAAGGGAAGCTTGGCTCTCAGGCCAGGTGATCAGGGCCTTTCTTGTTTTCTTTCTCTAGCATATGAAATATTTCAGCAGGCACTGTGGATCATCTTGTCCCTCACTTTCTGCTCTCCAGGACAGGATCAGAGGCCTCAGAGCAAATCTCTTCATCCTGCTCCCTACCACCCCCTACCAGCCCCTTTGGGCTGAAACCCCAGACTTTTAGGTAACATTTTACCTCATGTAACACACGTTGAATACAGAAGAGCCAATAAAAAAAAAAAAGAAAAATAAAAAAAAGAAAAAAGACCCGAAAAGCCCTTTGCTTTGAAGTTCTGAAAAGAAAAAAAAAAAAATCACATGAACATTTTGACTCTTCTGAGGAAGAAACCTCCTTAATATCCTGGTGGTAGAGCACAGAACAGACATATTTAGAGGTTTTTCCACACATAGCAGGCTGTCAGTTGCCCAATATTTCAACTCCTTTGGACAAACAAATGTGGTAAAACAGAATCCTGATACAGTGAAATGGTATTCATCACTCAGTGCTGCAGATGATGCTACAGAAAGTGCCAAGTATAGAAGTCTCTGTACTGAAACCAACATTCATCTTCAAAAAAATCAATGTGCTAAGTAATAATAACTAACCTGAAAAAAAAAAATATTTGCAGAAGCTCAGCTACACATGAAGAAAATGGATGTGAGTAAAGAACAAGTGTTCTACAAGAAATAATATGGCAATTTTTTATCTGATCAAGATTTATCTATAGAATTTTTTTTTTTCCAAATCATATATTAAAAGTTACAGAAAATTCATACAAGATGTGTTTTACATCCCAGGGGAGCTTCATTTTGGGAGCTCAAATGTCTGTCTTTCTGTTAAAAGTAGATTTTACAAATCCTGTGTCAATACAAACAAAAAGAATCTCCCAAATTATGTGGTACACATCAGAACCAAAGAGAACACTTACAGCAGTCTCACAGGATGTCTGCTGGGGTAAGGTAAGTTATGTATGGACTTGTCCAGAAGTATTTTATTACTCAGTGTACATTTATTAACTTTAAATCAATGGGGGGAAAAAAGAAGAGAGAAATCTGTTCACACTTTTAACATCTGTAAATGAGATTTAATTAATATTCATATATGTTATTTTTAGTTTGGTTTATTTGTTTAATTTTATTTTTTTATTTTATTTTTTATTTTTAATTTTTTATTTTTATTTTTTGTTTTTATTTTTATTTTTTATCTTATTTTTATTATTTTTTATTTTTAATTTTTTTTATTTTTATTTTTGTTTTTATTTTTATTTTTTATCTTATTTTTTATTAATTTTTATTTTTAATTTTTATATGTTATTATTTTTATTTTTATTTTATTATTTTTATTTTTTATTTTATTATTTTTATTTTTGTTTTATTATTTTATTATTTTATTATTTTATTTTATTTATTTTTATTCTATTTTATTATTTTATTATTTTATTTTATTATTTTATTCTATTATTTTATTCTATTATTTTATTCTATTATTTTATTCTATTATTTTATTTTAGGAAGGGGGGATGCTGATGATGGACATGGTGATATTAGAGCTTGACATATGAGACAGAGCCTGATATTAGAGCTGTGGTGATATTTCCAAGCCTGACAATTCTGGGACTGCTAAAATGCAGGGGAAACACAACCTATTATTGAAACATGGACCTCTCACAGCAAACCAGAGGCAACCAATGCAAACTCCTGGACACAACAGACAAAAGGATTTGCTCAGAATCTCAGACATCCCTAGCAAAGGAGATACAACCAAAAAGCAAAAACGTTTTTGAGCCCAAAGCAATTTGAGGAATTGTCCCATGAAGGCATTTTGCAGATTCTGGCATCTTTTTAGTGCTCAGGGCAGTTTTGGAAAGTGCCTGGTGGATTATGGAGCCTGTTTGCTGTGAAATGTCTCACCTAAAGCAGCAGAGAGCAGCCTCGTTAGAGAGGAGCTTTGAGATAAATTCTAGCTTAGGAGATAGAAACTGTTATTAAAATGACTTTCAAATTTGTTTACTGCATAACTGAACATCTTTAGTTCCAGATTAGGAACCGTGAACCAGATAGCTCAGGGGCTGTCACTGCTATCTATATGTGCTTTAAAAGTACTTTTTATTTATTTATTTTTCCTTTTTAATTTTGATTTTCCATCTTAAATTTACACCGAACAAGCTAAGGAAAAAAAAGGCCCTTTCTCACATAGCTCATGACTTCAGATTCACTGAAATGTACAGATGATGCTTTTCAGGTAAAAAGTTTGCATCCCAAAGTTTGATGAACAGAAAATCTGCCCTTAAATTGCTTTAGTTACAATTTCAGTTGAGAATTCCCCTCCTTTTCCTCTAGTGTAGTTCTGATTATAGCAAGTTGCCTTTAGCCCCCAAGACAGTTTTGAAAGCAAGATGCTCCTTTTTTCTTTCCTTGAATCATTGTTGTTCCTACCTGAGAACAGCTCCTAACTCATTGGAAAGAGGATTTTTCCTGTTGCTAGGCAAGAGACAGAAGCTGCTTTATTTTTCTATTTTCCAACAAATTATCTTCTCAGCACCAGGAGGTGGTTCCAGGGTCTGTCCATTGGATCTGGACATAACTTCTCCATGCAAACTCAGCAAGAAATTTGGGCAGGCATTTAACACTGGTGTCTAGATGAGGCTGACTGAGAGTTAGGAGATTTTTAGAGAAATTAACTACCTGCAAGCTCCAGAAATGCAGCCTCAGCACCATGTCAGTGATGCTTCTCCCACCAAAAATAACAGTATTGGTAACACTTGCTGTAAGCAAGCATGAAATTGGAGGCAGTCTCAAAAGAATAAATCCACAGTGCTTCATCTGGAAGTACTTCATGCTGGGAAATGGACTTTAATTAGAACATCACTGGTGTCAAATTTCTAATAAAATGCACATGGAGATAGCAGAACCTGGGGAGCTCTGCTGATGGTGGAGCTGCTGTTAATCGCTGTGGATTTACATTTTTAGGGTAGCACAAAGTCTGAGGCACAAAACTGAGAGGCACAAAGGCTCTGAATGCACCTCAGCTCTTTTCTGGTGGCCACGGGGTGTTCAGCATCCTCCTCTGCTGGTGCAGCCCATGGGTGTGAACTCCTACCTGTGCTCCCCTTCTTGGTTTTTTGGGTATTAAAATGCACAGATTCCCACCTGCTTCTGCATTTGAAGGTTGCCCACTTCTATTCAGCCTTTCCTAAAGGGATTGAAAGAGAAGGCTGGTTATTTTGATAGCCTCATTGCCTGCTTCCTTGAGCCTCTCATCACCATAGCTGTCCTCTGAAGCATAATATTCTGCTGAGCCCCACAGGGATTTTCAGTAAGAAATTTGAGAACAGGTTATTGCTGGTTTTCAGTGAGTGCCCTGAGCTCCTCCCTGGGGTCTCCGAGGGTCAGACCATTAAAAAAAAGGGATAAATGTAAAGCTACAGATAGCAATAGATGGAAACACTCAAGGGAAATGAGTCCAAATTACTTCTGCCCCTCCCAGAGATGCTGGGGATGGTTGGCCAGTGAAAGTTATAAGTGCACATGGCCAACCCACTTAAGAATCTGAAAAAAAAAGGAAACAACAAGAAAACAAAATAAGAATCAAACTACTTCCCATCAATAAAAAAAAACCCAAACAAAAAAAACCCCATAAAAAACCCAAAAAACCCATAAAAAACCCCCAAATAAAACCAAAAAAGCAACAAACCCAAACCAATAAAACCAGTAATACCACACATAATTTTCTTTCCTATTCAAAATACAAAAAAAGTGATCTCCAAATTGATGTCTTCTCTTATTGGAAAATTAATAGTTTGAAGATCAGATATTTCAAAATGCCTCCAAACGCTTTCAAAGCCATAAAAATAAAAAATTCACAAACTCAGAAATGTTTGGAGGGGTGATAGGGGACAATCTGCTCAGAGAATCAAGTAGAAATGACCTGTGCAATCCAAAACTGTTCTCCAGGCTGTTTCACCTCAGCAGCAGAGGATGGATGTGCAGACAGCCAGAGGGAAGCAGTGATATATATGTGCATATATATATGTATTTGTGCAAATATGCTTCAGCAAACAAAGGTCTCTCTCTTGGATTTTTGGATTCTTGGATTGATCTTTACTATCTTGACCTATCTCATCCTGCTCCAATAATCCCATGCTCCAGCTATCACTTCTCATGGGACTCTTTGTGAGAAAATAAAAAAGATTGTGCATGAAAAAGGCAGAGATGGAGTCAAAGAAGCCTGAAGGGTGGTGGTTTCAGGGTGGTTCTGTTTTGGAGGAGATCATTGGAGATATAAAATGGAAAAGGTTCTGAGAACTCTGAGTTTGGCTGTCCCTGCTCTGAGCTGGGTTTGAGCAAGTGCTTGAAATCCTGGACTGTATGTGGGACTTCAGGATGGTTCCTGTCACATCACTTGTGAGGACAGAAAGAGGAATGACACCAGGGATCTTAAGCACTGAAGAAAAAAAACCCAAAAATTCATGTTTGTCATGCAGGCATTTAAAGTGATTGGTTTACAGAACATTCATTTGTTGGCATTTTACTTAAAATCTGCTGTTCTGAACAACAAAGCATTGACTTCTGTGATCAGTCACCTTTAAGTGACAAATAGCTGTAAAAATATCTTCAGTTCATCCCAGGAATGCCCCTGGTAGCAAGCTGAATGTGCTTTCAAAGGCAGAGAGTGCTCAGAAACCTCCACTTTGCTTTAAATAACAATTAAGACATTTTTAGGAAGTCCTTCTAATTCTGAGCAAAATAATTAAAAGTTACACATTAACACATAAGAAGCACTTCCAAGATGAAGTTCATTTTATTAAGCCATTTCAAATACTAAAGTTTATTGCAAGATAGAATTTTTACTCCTTGAATTGAGTTTCTGACTGTAAAGCTTTGGTAATTTGAATATCTAAATTATCTCTAAGGGAGCAAGTGGAGTTCTGGGCATTTCCAGGGTTGGATCAATTTATGGCACACATCTATCAGATGCTCTGTGATCTACAGAGATCTGTAGAGCTACAAGAAAGAGATCCCTTGATCAATTCTATCCCAGAAGAGGGATAAATTAAGGGGATTCATTAAATCATACATCTCTGGCAGCACTTTTGCAGGGGTAAAGGGGACTGGGGAAAGCTTCAGTCCTGATCCCCAGTTCCTAAGCTGTTCCTGCCTGATCCTACAGGAGTTATTTCCCACTCTCTGTCCCATGTAGGAGTTTGGCTGAATTTACCCCTGGGAATAAAACCCTAGGTGTATAGAAACATAGAATTGGCTGGGTTGGAAGGGACCTCAGAGATCATCAAGTCCAAGTAGGTGGTGTGGTCCAGGGAAGCAAAATGTTTGCAGTTAGTCACAACACTCAGCAAGGGCAGAGGTGGTGTTTTAATCTTTAAAATCCTTAAAATTAATTGGAATTGCTTTCAAATCCCATGTAAACACAACCCATATTCATGTTATCATGCTTTAGCTTTTACTTGCCAATACCTGGGCAAAACTATGGACATATTGCCATGCCTCCTGTTATTAAGCAAGCAAAGGAAAGCTTTCTTGCTCTGAGGATTCTTTGCTGAATGCATTATTAGGAATTACATAAAAACTGTTAATAAGCCCTCTGTACTTTGTTTTTCCAATATTAAAACCTACTGCATCGAGGGGCAGGGTGAACATGCTGCAATGAAGTGGAAATTTAAAAGCCAATCCAAGTATATTTGATATGCAAGAGCAGTTGACAGCCAAGTTAATAACATTTTTTACAATTAACTTCTGTAGGTGTGAACTGAAAGGAGCTGGAGTAGGATGATTTTTTTATTTTCTAGGCAGTTTTCCATTTAACAGAAAAAAACAAACAAACAAACAAACAAAAACCCACAAAAACCAAAACAAAAAAAAACCCAAAAAAACAACCAAACAAGAAAAAAACATTTACAGATCTAATGGTTACCAAGAAAGAAGAAATCTCAGTACCAAATTCTGAGGTTCTAATAAGCTCAGTCTTTTAAAAGAGAGCTTTGCTGGATTAAGGACAGAAGGATTTGGTTCTGAGCTTTTAAGTGATGAAACTCATAAATAGTTTTGAAGATGCAAAGTCAAGAAAATAGTAAATAAAGGCCTTTGAAGGATTAACTGTAAAAAAGATCCCACTAATCACTGCTTAGGAAGGGGTGACCTTCAACAGAAATAGAGCTATTTTGTCAAACCAAAGTCGATTTGATGGAAACAGAACTAACAGGGAATAAAATCACAAATTGTCTGCAATCAAAACACTTTGTGCAAGGTTATAAAAACATTCAGTACATCCATCAACCATAGGGCACTCGTATTTTAGGTCTATGATGGTGAAGAGCATGATATAATATAGAGTCTAAAGCCAAAAAAGGACCCTTAGATGATTTATCTGACCAACAGCCCAGGACCCCACATTTTCACTGCAAGACACCCAAGTGACAGGAAGCTGAAGAGGAGCCAGCAGTGTGCCCAGGTGGCCAAGAAGGCCAATGGCATCCTGGGCTGGCTCAGGAACAGCGTGGCCAGCAGGTCCAGGGAAGGGATTCTGCCCCTGTGCTCAGCCCTGGGGAGGCCACAGCTTGAGTCCTGTGTCCAGTTCTGGGCCCCTCAGCTCAGGAAGGAGATTGAGGTGCTGGAGCAGGTCCAGAGAAGAGCAAGGAGGCTGGGAAGGGATCCAGCACAAGTCCTGTGAGGAAGGGCTGAGGGAGCTGGGGGTGTTGAGGCTGGAGAAGAGGAGGCTCAGGGGAGACCTCATCACTCTCTACAACTCCCTGAAAGGAGGTTGGAGCCAGGGGGGGGTTGGGCTCTTTTCCCAGGCAACTCTCAGCAAGACAAGAGGGCACAAGAGGTCTCAAGTTGTGCCAGGGGAGGTTTAGGTTGGACATGAGAAAGAATTTCTTTCCAGAGAGGGTGATCAGCCATTGGAATGGGCTGCCCAGGGAACGGGTGGATTCTCCATCCCTGGAGATATTTCAAAAGAGCCTGGATGTGGCACTCAGTGCCATGGGCTGGGAACTGCAGCGGGAGTGGATCAAGGGCTGGACTTGATGAGCTCTGAGGTCCCTTCCAACCTAATAGCTAATTCTATGATTCTATGAAGTCCTGCAGTTCTTATGAACAGGACCATGGCTTTACTATGAGCTCTAGGAAATGCATTTTCTTGCATGTTCTGAACAAAATGATGAACTCAAAGGGTCATCAGGTCACCTGCACTGTGTGGGCCACTTCGAGGCCATGGGTTGAGTCTATCACATCCTGAGGAGGCAAGATGAGAAAACTCTGTCCCCTTCTCCATGATAATGTCACTGCCAAACAAAATCTGGAGACATGTGGGGGGTGGTCCTGCAGGGTGGGGAGATGCCCTCGCTGCCCCAGCCATGGACCCCACCTTCTTCTTCAGAAAAAAAACCTCCTGGCTTGGCCCCATCACCCACCTTCAGTTTTTCCTGTGTCTTTCTCTGTTCTGAGATGGAAAGGAAACCTTCAGTCTCTGCCCTGGGGCAGAGGGAAATTCATTTTGACCTCTGTTCCTGAGAAGTTTTGAGAAGGTACCAGGGCCCAACTGGGCTGTATTAGCTCCCTAATTGAGAGAAAAGTGTGAAAGGAAAGGGTGCCATGAAATTAACAAGCAGAGTTGAAAATTCAGGGTGGTTCCTTCTAATTATTATTTTTTTTAATTTATTTCTATTGTTATTGCAAATGCCTGAATGAATACACTATTTAAAGGGAAGATGCTTGTTAGTAGCAACTTCACTGTAAAATTGTTGAAGCCTAAAGAGCACAAAACCAGACAAGAACAAAAAAAAATAGGCAGATAAACCCCACAGCCTGTATATTCTGAGTTGCAAATTGTGAAACAAATTAATTAATCCATCGTTAATTAAACCAATTTTATTTCCTTCCTCTACTTCAGAGGGAAGAAGTCAATGTGGTCACCTAAGCCTAAATCCACTGAAGCAGAAGTTTTGGTTAAGGTTTGGAAAGAATATTTTAGTTGTAACTTAAGCAAGAAAAACTACATCAAATGATAGTATACCAAGGATTTCACGTGTATTATCACAAAACAAAGGAGGAAAAGACAGAAAAATCTACTTGGAATGGGTAAGGAATGCATTGTGATGAGTGGATGGCACAGATAACAGAGAATGTTCATCCAAGTGTTCAAGCAATCTGAAGATACAGTGGATTATAAAACATTAAGACTCAAAATAAAAATGAGTCACTGTAGAAAAGTGAAAAGGAACCAAGCAGACCCTGGATTAAATGGGGATGGCTGAGTTTCTGTAATTTTTATAGCTTTGTATATCACAAGAAGTATGAGCCTGGAGAGGGGAGAACAAAAGTAATACAGCAGCAACTCAAAACTTAGAGCTTGTTTACTCATTCCATCACAGAAAGGATCATTTCTTTTTGCCCCATAAGTTAGAGTAAGAAGATGAAGTGGCAGGATAAGGGAAAAGGCAAAGGAAGTTTAATGTTTTGACTGGATGTGAGAGAGAAAAGGAAAAAGTCACTGTGGAGGATAGCAGTTTTCTTGGATAAATAGAGGTGCTTTAGGTCAAGAGCTGAAACATTGTTTTTCTATATGGAGTTTTCAGCAACTCATAATAAAAGTTGACAGCGTCCTCAGTACTGCTGGAGTTTTTACCTTTAAGAAAGCATTCCACCAAATTCCCATATTCATTTAAAATTCCAATATATTCTCCCATTCATCAATGTTATCCATTGCTCTCTTTGAACCATCCAGAGGAACAACTGCTATTTCTTTTTTTTTTTTTTTTCTTTTTTTTTTTTCTTCTTTTTTCTTCTTTTTCTTCTTTTTTTTTCCCCAAGGAACCCCATGGCTGTATCACAGCATTGGCTTATTCAATTTAAACATCACTTCTTAATCTGAAATTCTGCAACTCATTCTCCTGCCTGTGCTCCCTGAAATACAAGTGTATGCCAAAGCCAAACTGGACACCTTAAAATGAAAAGGCTTGCAGGTTGCCTTTTACATTTTCCTTTGACATTTCAAGGGAAATGGGGCAGATCTCCTCAAATTAATTGAGGAGCAGAATAACCTTGGGATGGATATTGTTAGGCCTGTGAACAATCAGTGTTACTTCTCATCCTCAGTGAGCAGGCACTGTTTATGTCTCAAAAAGAGACAAAAAGGAGTAATTAGACTCCTTAGTGGTGAAATAAAGGTATGTGAATGGTTTAAGAACTACATATCCACAAGGTCAGCTCAACATTCCTACTAATTTAGACCTGAAATTATTTCCATTAAGCACAACTTGTAGCACCTTTCCAGTGACTCTTGTGTTGTAAATAAAGTGACACTTTTATGTCAGTAATTGGGTGGGATGGAGTTCTTGAGAAGGGGCAGGATGATGTTAATGAAAGCTCTTGCACTTGAAAGGAGCACAAAGGTAGAGCTTGTCTGGGATGGGCTATTTCTGTTGGCAGTAACAAGATGAATATGATGGTGTCAAACAGAGATAATTGATACCAGTTTTATATATTTAAGTTTCTATCAAGAAAGTGCACTGAAATCCATCATTCCATTTGCAGTGACAAGTTGGTGTAAGAGCAGCAGAATTTTTAGGTTTAATTCTTTCATAACTGGTGATAAGCCGTTATCCTCAGTTATCAAGATTATGAACTGGCAGATTTAAACATCACACTTGGGGCCCAGTAATGCCTTCCATATGAAAAAAGGTATTAAAAAAGCTGAGAACATGTTTTCTAAGAACTGAGCTGCCAGGAAGCACTGGAAGTGTATAAAAACCTTTTCAGATAGAAGGCTGCTGTGCTTCTCTTTCATTTCTGAGAGGTCCCACATAGAAAATCTGTTCAGCTACTGATGCCAAAACCACTCTGTGTGTTTCTGCACCTTCTGCAGCAGTATCAAACCCTTTCCACTCAGAAATCCTCCCTGTCCCCAGCCTGTCACCCTAAGGACCCAGAGAATGCCAAGGGCATTCAGCAAGCAAGCACCATGTGGTGGTTTTGCTGTAGGAAGCATCAGCATCCCAGCTTGGAGCTGTCAGTCAGCAGTGAACAAGTAGCATTCCTCACATGCACAGGTAATCCATCTTTTCCTAGGAATATTTTTCATCCAGAAAGTCTCCCAACAGAATATCATCTTCTTGGGAAAGATGGAGCTCCACCAGGGAACTTCAGAAGGGTTTGTGTGAAGAGAGCAGCAGTGGTGAGAACAAGAAAAGGGCCCTGAACTGGCCATATGCAGATTTAGGTGGGATCACAGAATGCTTCCTACACTCTGTGCTGACCACTGTGCATATTTAAACCCACCCTGAAGGTTTTTGATGCTGAGCTGTTGCTCTTTGCTAAGGAGCATCCTGAGCCTGAGTGTTCTAAACAGCCAAATCTTCTGTAGCTGTCCTATTATGTAATAAAAGTTCCAACACATTTATTTCTTTGTTCATGGATGTATCAATAGAACATTTCATCCCCTTTCAGGCTGAATGGAAGCCCTGCATCACCATTTCATATTCAGTTTTGATTTCATTTACAGATTTCTTCCTGCCCATTTAGCCACAACCATCTTTGTACACACATGAAAATTTTTAAAAGTAAATAAACTTCTAAGATACACCCTAAAGACCCTGCCTTTCTGCAAAGTGACATTGAAATAAATTCTTTAGGTTCCTTTTCTCCTTCAGCGTTTTTTTCCATTGTTCTGCACAAAAAAAAAAAAAAAATAAAAAAAAAAAAAAAAAAATAGTATATAAATATATAACCAACCTCCATAATGATTCAATACTTCATTGACTGGCAATTCCTCAGAAGCTTTTCCAAAAACTTTCTCTAAATGAGAGCAATATGCATCTCACTGGACTGAACTTCATGGGGTTTTTTTTCTGATTCTGACAATGCACTTAGACCAAGTTGTGATGTTCTGACATGCAAAGGTTTGGAGGGTTTGCTTGTAGTGGATGGTGTGAAATCACCAGCAGTTTAAAGAAGAGATATTTAACATGATTTATCCATCACACTTGGTCAGGGTGGGGCTTTTAAACACTCATCCAGGATTCAAAAGGCAAGGAAATTTTTTGTAACACGGGTAAAATTCTTCAAGATGCTTCACAGAATCCCAGTCCAACATGGTAACTTCTCCTGAGCTTTGTGTTTTCCTGAGGCATTAAGAACACTATTTGGCATTTAACAACATTTTCAGAGAAAAGTTTGTGATGCTCTCAAGTGACATTTTTGTAAAAATTACCTATTTATCCCAGAAAAAACTGTGGGGGGGTGGAGGTGGATACTTGGTAAAAAATTCTCTTAATAAAATGTTGGGTTATAAAATAAAAATATTGCAATTCAGATTGGCTGCTGCTGTTTATTACTGGGGTTTCAGCGCTGTTTCCTATGGGCTCATCTCTTTGCCCTGAACTTTTTCACCTCAAAAGTACTTTTTTATGAAAAAAAAATAAATATTTGGTTTTCCAACCAGGTCCCCAAGCTTGGTGATTGTTGTAGGAGGTAGAAAAATGTTGAGAGAGTTTTAATTACCCGTTTTGTACAGGGAATATCTGCATATATTTAATATTAATAGTGTATATAATTATATAATTCTACAATTAAAGTATAATTTCTGTGTAAAATTAGACAATGAAGGCTATATTATACATCATAGTATTACATACATATGTATGTTTAGGTTTATACATATAATAATTATAATATGAAAAATGTGCAATACTACATTGGTTTTAATCTTAGTAAAATTAATATGCATATTATGTATTTATTTAGCTGCATCTGCAATTTTGCCTTCCTCCAAGAGAGCTGGAAGCCATTAGTCTTGTATAAAGCAGAATATAACTTTATAACCTCATGAAAGAAAGGGGTTTTTTTCCCCTCTTCCTGACAATTAGCTATCTAAAAAACCAAACATGCAAAAAACTTCCATAAAAAAAAATTAAGTACTTAATATTATAAATCAGAAAAAGCACAAGCATCTATAAAACACCCTGCTGAAAAAAATCCCCAGAGACAGATTTTTGCTGGTGTCTTCACAGCTGAGGAGTTTTTGCAGCACAGGGACAGAGTTCTGTCGAGTCAAAAAAGAGCCCATGACCAAGTTTTCCAGGGATGACACCTTTTGTTGTTCTAGAATCCTAAAACCATTTTGGTTGGGAAAGACCTTTAAGATCATCAAGCCCAACCATTACCCAGCACTGTCAAAGCCACCACTAAGCCACCTCCCTCAGTACAATCTCTGCACAACTTGTAAAGATTTCCAGCAATGGTAAAGATAAAAAAATATCAGTAAAGATATTTTTCCTGATATCCAACCTAAACCTCCCCTGGCACAGCCTGAGGCCATTTCCCTTTGTTCTCTCTGCTGTTACTTGGGAGAAGAGACCCCACCTCACTACAACCTCCTTACACATAGGTGTAGAGAAGAAGATTTCCCCTCAGCCTCCCTTTTTCTCCTGACTGAACAACCCAAATTTCTACAGTTTTTCCTTGTAAGACTCGTGCTCCAGACCCTCCACCACCTTTGCTGCCCTTCCTCCACACAGCATCAGGACCAGTGACCACTTCATCTTCCAGTGTCCCCTTACCTGCTGTGCACAGGAGACCTGGGACCACTGCTCCAGGATCCAGCATGTTCCTCACCAGCAGCCACCCCTCTGTTATTCCCAATGCCCTCCCAGGGGAAAAGAGGGGAATAGGGGAGAGACACTATAAGGTGGGGGGAAAAAAAAAAAAAAAAAAAAATAGGTAGAAGGCAACCTTGCTTGGTAAATGATGAACTCTGGTGAGGAAACAAGCAGCAGGAACAACCAGACAACACAGCAGCCAGAAAAAACACCCAAGAACTCTCCTAGGAGACAATTTAAGGCTGAGCAACAATGGAAGGAACACTCTGGTTGGTCCATTTGGGTCACCTGAACCATCCTCACCTCCCCATGGACTCAGCTGCTCCCCATGATGACTGCCACATCAACAGCCTGGGAGTTGTTTGGGGTGTCCCAGGCAGGGCTTTTCTCTCCTGGTCCTCTCAGCCCAAATTTTCCACCTCTCCCAGCTGAACAAGTGACTGCAAGATTAGTGCTGCCTGAAGCAGAGGGTTGCCAGCAAATGGCAGGGCCTGGCATGGAGTGATTTGTTGGAGTGAGTCCATAAAGATGACCACAGAGATGGAGCACCTATCCAGGACAGGCTGAGAGAGCTGTTTGCCCCTGTACTCAGCCCTGGTGAGGCCACACCTCGAGTACTGTGTTCAGTTCTGGGCCCCTCAGTTCAGGAAGGATATCGAGGTCCTGGAACAGGTCCAAAGGAGGCAACTGGGCTGGTGAAGGGACTCAAGCACAGGCCCTATGAAGAGAGGCTCAGAGAGCTGGGGCTGTTCAGCCTGAAGAAGAGGAGGCTCAGGGGAGACCTCGTCGCTCTCTACAACTCCCTGAAAGGAGGTTGGAGCCAGGTGGGAGTTGGTCTCTTTTCCCAGACGACTTTCAACAAGACAAGAGGACACAGTCTTAAGTTGTGCCAGGGGAGATTTAGGCTGGATATCAGAAAGAATTTTTTTACGGAGAGGGTGATCAGGCAATGGAATGGACTGCCCGGTGAGGTGGTGGATTCTCCATCCCTAGAGACATTTAAAAAGAGCCTGGATGTGGCACTCAGTGCCATGGGCTGGGAACCGCACCGGTGGGTCAAGGGTTGGACTTGATGATCTCTGAGGTCCCTTCCAACCCAGCCAATTCTATGATTCTATGATTGTTCAGCCTGGGTGTGAAAAGTCTTCAAGGAGACCTTATAGTGGCCTCCCAGTACACAGAGGGTCCTACAGGAAAGCTGAGGAGGGACTTATTACAAGGGCATGGAGTGACAGGATAAGGGCCAATGGCTTCAGACTGGAAGAGGGTTTATTAGGTTAGACATGAAGAAGAAATTCTTCAGTGTGAGGGTGCTGAGCCCCTGGCCCAGGTTGCCCAAGGAAGCTGTGGATGCCCCATCCCTGGCAGTGTCCAAGTCCAGGTTGGATGGGGCTTGGAGCAACCTGGGCTGGTGGGAGGTGTCCCTGCCCATGCAGGGGGTTGGAATTAGATGATTTTAAGGTCCCTTCCAACCCAAACCATTCCATGATTCTATGGCAGTCCTAATCCAGCTCACCATGTGCTAATCTGAAGGTCATCAACTAATTTACCCCAGATGTTAGTTTTTATTATGTTAGTTGTAAATCCTATGGGAATTGCAACAGTCACAGTAAGCCTGCTAAGGCTGAAAATCAAAACTAGAGAATCTTGGAATGTGTTAGCATATTCATTATCACTTAGTTAAAAATAAGCCCCAACTAGGTAGCTATTTTTCTAGTCACAGATACAAGTTCTTATAAAAGAAATGCAAAAATGGCAAAAAGCCAGCACACGAAATAATGTGGAATTAATTTATCACTGTGCAATGCAAACCAAAGCATGATTAGATTTTTGAGGTAAAGAACAAGGAAGAAAAGAGCTTAATTTTGTTTTCTGTATGACTATTTCTGGCTCTTTCCTGCTCAGATCCAGGCTGTGTTTGCACTTCAGGCTGTTTGTTTCACATTTTCCTTTAGCAAGCCCTGCCTAGCTACTCTGTCTACTTTCTGCCACCTTATATTTGGGTTTTTTCCCCTCTTCTATTAACTCCTATGGAAAAACAAGAAAGCATGAAAATACTTCAGCTGTACTGGGAGTGGAATATTTACATTTACTGATACAAGGCTGCATAGTAAATAAATGAAGCTGAAAAGGTTCAAAGCTCAAACTTCTGACCTATTCATTTCAACCAGATGCTGACAAGCCCTGAATTGCCTCCTGGGTCTCCTGCTTGGGTCAAGACCAACAGGCAGTGGTGACTCAATGTTGGATTGATTCCTCCAGGATCTTATCCAAGTGCTTCTCTTATGTGAGAAACTGGAAAGCAAAACACCACGTCCCACATCGTGTTAATCTGCATTTTGCATCATTTAGATAACATTTATAGGAGAGATGCAATCCTTGGGCATCTTCACCAAACCTGATCCTTTGTTAGGCACCACTAAATTATTATAAAAAGTGCATTTCAAGTCTGTTGCAAGCACTAAATATTTAAGTTCCCAAATTTACACAGAAAATTAAGGAGTGGCTTAATAGAAACATTATTTCTGTTTGGCAAAAGAGACTGAGGCTAACACCCCGTTTGGCAAAGACTGAATAAATAGCAAATTTCAGCCTTGGGAAAGCCTCTTCCTGAGGGGTCCCAGCTCTTATCAGGCTTTCATTTCAGACCTTTGCTATAAGACAAAGCTGCCCACTTTCCAACATCTTCATGGCTGTGATTTAGATCCAAACTTCAAGCCACACTGCTAAGAAGTGGCAAAGTTTGGACAACCCTTAAAATGTGGTTTATTCTTTCCTGGTTCCTTAGTATGTGACCAGAAATATAAAGCAGAGGTTCACAGTTTTTCACCATTGGAAATTAGCAAGAATACAGTCATTTACTTAAAACAAAACCAAGCTAAACCACCAAACCTTACTATTTTGCATCTGATGCTCACTGTCACTGGTATCCTTCTGCCAGATAATCCTATTTTCCCTATACTTTGGAAATGTGTTTGTTTAAATGAGTAAAAGTTTTGCCTAAAGAATTGGGGAATGAATTGCCACTGGTGTCCCCTGCCCCAAGTAATGTAAAAGCCAAGACAATCCTCAGAGGGTTGGTGGTCTTTGCATTACACTTAGATTCCTGTTAAAGACAGAACTAGACCAGAAACCTTAGCGTTATCAAGCTTAAAATAGATGGCATTCAGAAAAGGAGGAAAAAAATATATTCTGTGTTCTGGCATTACCTATAGCATAGAAATGAGAGATGCAAAAGAGAGCAATGGATCAGTTCTGATTCAATTCCTTGCAAGTCAAGCTCCACATCAGCACAGCCCCACAGTTTTAGTCAGGATCTGTGAAGATGCCTGGGTCAGTCTGTGTATCTTGGATTTAAAAATAAAAGAAGTAAATGAGTAAAGGTGAAGCCTGCCTGGCTGTGGAATACCATTTGAATTTGAAAAGCAGGCAACCAGTTAAGTTCTCCATGGGGGTGAGCATCAGTAAAGCTTTCAGACTCTTGACAGCTACAGGGATCATCAAATGTTTAAGGAACTTGAAAGTACTTACAGAAACCCTGAATAATCAGGAAAGCAACTTTAATGAGGCCAACCCCAGGGAACACAAGGGGGTCTTTTTCTTCCTACTGAGTGGGTATTCTGCTTCAGGAAGACAATTGGAACTGTCAAAGTAATTTGTTGAGATTATTTTTTACCATTGTTTTTTTTTCCCCTTCAGTTATAATGAAGGCTGAGTTAAGGTGGAAAATAGTAATAAATTGCCACCAAATTTTGTCACTGCCCTGGTTATTCAAAGACAGACAGGAGGCTGGCTGAACCAATTAGAAAAGTTTGTCAAAAAAAAAAATATGCTGAAATATCTCAGTAATATGGAAAGATGTAAGGCAGGTGACTCCAGTGGTCTGTAACAGTGACATGGACCTGAATCTCCATAAAGTGGACTAAATTGTGCTACAAAAATTAGGGGTTTTTTTAATGGTTAAGGTGTGGGGGTTTTTTAATGGTTCTTTTTTTTTCTTTTTTTTTTTTTTTTTTTTCTTTTTCCCCAGTGTATTTAGAATAGCTGAAAGGGAGTGCACATCCTCAGAAGGGAGAAGGTCATGATGCTCATGATTTAATCAGAAGAGAAGAAATGTGAGAAATGTTCAATGATTAACTGCCAACAGCAGCTGTAATGCTACTATTGTCTCATGACAATGCAAGCAGAAGTGGCAAATGAGACAGTTTAAGTTTCTTACAGTGTAAAGTGAAGTGAATGATCTTTTTTTTTTTTTTGCCTACTGCAAGATCTGAGGGCTACACCTACCCTTTGTAACAACTGAGTAGCTGAGCTAGGACGATGAGCAGTGGTGGCTCCTTCCTTTCTCAGTACAAAGGAGCAGCTCCAGAGGGTAAATCAGACCCTTCAGAGGATGAAAAAAAGTTTCTCTCTCTTTACTGAGGTTTGAAAGAGCAAAAAAAAAAAAAAACTTTTGTAAGTTGTATCCTCAGCCTAACTGCTGTTAGCTTGGGGGATGCACAGAGCTGTGTGCATTTGCCAGGAGTAGCCAAAAACCACTTGGAAAAATCCAGCCAAGCAGCTGGCACAGCAAGATGCTAGGAAAATACAACGAGTGTCATTAAAGAAAAAGCTCCTGCCTTGATTGGTGCTGTTGCTCTCAAATCTGCCATTTCCATGTTGCAATATACAACAGGCTGCTAGGAGGTAATAAACCAGGGTACAATCACCCTCTCCAACAAACTGGAGCTGACAGAAGACCTGATCCAAAGCCAGTCGATGTCTTTCTATTGATTTCACTGGACTTTACATCACACCCATAAAATCAATTCTAAATTCTCCCCTAACAAGCACCAGCGTGGTGCAAAGGCATGAGTGATTTTATTGCACACAGAAATGGAAGCAGGAACCTTTCTCCTTCAGAACCCAACTTATTTACTGATTCAGTGTTAAATACCAGGATTTACTCATGTTCCATTTAATGTTGCCCAGCTATAAAATCATGACTGACACTTCTCTGCAAGAGAGCTGTTAGGTCTGATATCTCAGCCAGCTCCAAATTTGGGTGATTACCTTCTGCCCCTGCAGTTTAAACAAGATACACCATTTGTCTTCATTACCTCTCCTAAAATTGCTGTGCCAATTTGCTGGGCTTTACTGCAATAGCTGCTGCATTTCACTGCAGAAGTGGCTGCTTTAAAGTGGTCGGTGAGCTGATTTTAGAGAGACAGATAGTTTGTATAAAATATTTTGGGATCCTTTGAAGTGAGCAGTGCTCAGAATCATTTTTTATTTTTACCATCCCTGTGGGTATGCCAGGATAGTCATGTTAAATATGCTATTTGGCAGGTTTTCTTTTTAAAGATTGCCATATGGTATATGTTCATCACCCAAGCTATCTCACAGAACAACTCCATGAGAGCATTTGATGTTAATTTTATTTGGGGATGGCCTGAGATCATCATGCCAGGTTAATTAACACACTACAAAGAAGTCTGCACTATGAACTCGTGTTCACTGAAGGAAGGGTCGGTTTTCAGTGAATAAAATAGCAACCCTAGAAGGTAATAATCTCCTGTTGGTACCAGAAAGAAATTAAGAATATTGTGGAAATCTGTTTTTTTAAAAAAAAAAGCACCACAAAAAGAAAACCCCACCAACAAAACCCGTCCAGGATTTATAACAAAGATTAACTACTTGTGTAAATTTATTCTTAACTTGGCAGCACTGGATGTAATATTCAGAACATTGTCATATAACATGTCAGAAGGAACAGTGCACGTGGGTGAGTAGGGATGGGAGTATATTTCAGCCTGGGTGTGCTGTTCTTTAACTTCTGAGCATTGCCACTGATAAGTGGAAATTTAAAGTGCTTCCTCCTCTCTGGGTGTGACTTAAATAAAATCAAATAGTTCACTTAGAAGATGAAACCTATCTTTACTTCAAATGTGCTCCTGCCAGCATTCCTCAACTAAAGTCCCTTCCACACTCCTAGGTTTGGCTTTCGTTGTGATTCTGTGGCTTTAATTAATGACTGGAGTGATTCAGTTTTATACCTGTGCAATTCCATAAATTTGAATTCAGGCCCATCCATGGTAGATGCAGTTATGCAGTGGTGAATAAAATGTCATGCCAGAAGAACATCAAAACTGCAGCAGTTTTTCTTCAAGTAAAATTATTCTTAAAGGGAAATACATTTTGTTCTAAAACAGAAATGTGTTTTCAAATGTTAAAGCAAAAACATGTTCTGGAAAAGCAAAATCTTTTCAAATCAAGAAAATGTTTCACTTTGATTATTTCAGCTGCTTTTAGTGATGATGAACCTGTATTTCACAGCAAGTAGTTCTGAATCTATATACTGGCAATTTTCATTGAAAAAACTACCCTAAATATTTATATACCTTTTACAGCTACTGATTACCATGCACATGCTTGCACCCAGAATGATGTGCTGCAGTTCTGCTGCATTTGTTATCAAAATTCTAGAAAACTGAAAATCTCATCTCTAGGCCAGCTGAACTAACAGAAAAAGCAGTGTAACTCATCTGCATGATGCTATTTCATGCTGCTCATGGAAGAACCAACATTCCCTACAGGAGAAGATGGAACTCAGTGTTCTGTCTACTGCTAGAGAGTGATCTCCAACCCCTGTGTTGGAGAGTCCAGCTTCTAGCCCTGAGAGTAGCATGAAAGGGGAAATTTGGGGAACAATTTACCCTTGTAGCACCTGCTTCCTCTTCCATGAACAATTTTGATGATCTGGACCACAGAGTTGCCACCTTACAGTCATCTGTAGTGTAAAGTAAGAGATGTTGCTCCTATGCCATACTTCATAGGCTGTGCAATCCTCTGCCTTTTGTACTGTTTCTGAAGTTTCAAGACACAAAAGCATCAATGGTATCACACGTGGAGACCTCACATAACAACCCTGCCAACAGCCCTGCTCATCTGAACTCCTTGGTAGCATCCAGAGGGTCCAGATAGGGTGGCAGACATCAGGAAAACAAGGATTCACTGTTCCTGGATGGGTCAATTTGATGCCTCACTGCTCCATAATACATCAGAAAGGAAAATATCCACAGTGGAAATATCTTCATTATTTGGTTTTCAAAGAACAAAGTCAACTACTGTGTACTTTTACATCTTGATTTGCAGGCAGCTTGAGATCCAGCTAAAAAGTGGTCACTTTACTATGGCACACATTCAGCAAAAAAGGAGATACTTTCTTTTTCTCTAAACACTAATTCCTTTATGACATGCTGTGATAGACTGAAAAAAAAAATTATGGCAAGGTAGTGATATTTTGAAGTGTTCCCTTCCAAAACCCATTTCTGTTCATGTGTCTGGAAAGTGTATCTCTTTCTTTCTTATAAATCCAGTATGATCTTCCCAAAAGTATGTCTGGAGCACAAGCACTTGCACAAAATCCAGATGAGGTTTAGGAGACTGAGAATTTGATCTTACATTTTTAAAGGTAACAAAGACATTTTATATTAATGAAAGGGAATGCAGCTGGTGCTTCTTGAAGCTAAGCCTGACCTTTCCTGTAATAAAAAACACTCCCCTGTAATGTGTACAATGTACATTCTTGCCATAAAAGATTAGTGGAGCTGCTTTGTTTTATTATTTATTTATTTATTATTTATTTATTATTTAGCTTTGTTTTCTAAAGAAGGAGGCATTTTCTATGTAACATTTTTATTTACTGTTAAATAAAGGGCTAAATGCACAACCACAAGAGAGAAAACTGTGAATGGTATTTCCTGGGCATTCTGGTCTGCTCATTCAAATGCTCAGAGAAATTAACATCAAGTCACTAAGCTTCATTCCACTTTTTAATTTGTCATTTTAAAGCCTTTCAAAATTACATCCAGGTATTCACCCTGGGGAACAGCACTCCCGTGAAAAAAAAAAATGCCAACCAGAAAGAAATAACAGTGCCTTTTGTAGCACACACACAATTCTCAGCTGAATTAACAGCCACAATCTGTGTGGAGCTCTGGGTAAGAGTTTATCACTGCTGTAGACCTAGATGTGCCCCAAGCCTGAGGCTTCCTGTGGCTCTGTAGCCTCAGTGTCAGATGGGGAGTTTATTTTGGGCCCATGTTGGGTCACATTGTTTTGTGTTCATTTGGCACCAGACTTGGCAGACACTGTGTACAGAGAGCTACCCCTTTGTTTTGACTCCTCTCTCTGGGTGTTTTATGGGCTACTGGTCAAGGCTGCTGGTTTGAATGTGAGATGTGTGATTTGTAACCCTTGCTGCTAGAGAGTGATCAGCAAGCCAGACACAAATATTCTGCCTGAACATCAGCCTTTATGTCACTGAGGCGTTTTGCATCAAAACAGAGAAAAACATCGACTAATTGCATCAATTAGTGATATTTAACAAGACCACATGCAGGATTCTGCACACAGGATGGAATACTGTGGGACACAAGTCAAAATTGGAGAGAGAGGAGTGACTGGAGAGCATCCCTACAGAAAGGGCTCTGGGGCTGCTGGTTGAGAACAGATCCAATACGAATCAGCCCTGTGCCCTGGCAGGCAAGAGGGCAAACAGCACCCTGGGGTGAATCAAACCCATCAAACCCATTCAAAAGAAGTAATTGTCCCTCTGTATTCAGCACTTTGAATACTGTGTGCAGTTCTGGGCCCCAAAACTTAGAAAGGATGTGAAGGTCCTTGGAGGCATCCACAGGAGGGGAACAAAGTTGGTGAAAGGGCTGGAAGGCATCTCCTGTGAGGAGCAGCCAAGGACTCTGGGTTTGTCTGGTTTGGAGAAAAGGAGGCTGAGCAATGACCACATTGCTGTCTGCAGCTTCCTGAGGAGGGGAGGTGGAGAGGGAGGTTCAGAGCTCTTCTCCCTGGTACCAGTGATAGGACACATGGGAACAGTTCAAAGTTGCATGAGGGGAAGCTTGGATCAGAGATTAGGAAGCATTTCTTTACTAACAGAGTGACATCCCCCATTTTCATTTCAGTTCCGAATTTGGGGGTGGTTTCTGCCCTCCTCATAAGAAACTCCCTGGGACCTCTCTCTGCCACCTGGGTTTGTACCCGGTGTGATGCCCCGGACCTGCTGAGCCGGGATGTGGGTTCGCAGGTCGGGGTTCGCGGTGCTGCTGCTGCCCTGGTGGCAGTGACATCCAGGGAGGGGCCAGGTCACCATGGGAACGGTCCCCAGGGACAGCACCAGAGGCAGCCCCAGTGCGGCTGGACCGGGGCGATCGGTGAGTGCAGCAGGGAGGGGGGAGGGGGAACGGGGCGGATGGACCGGGGGGTTCCGAACCCCTCCGAATCCCTTCGGGCAAAGGTGCTCCTGGGGAGCCTTTGGGGATGGGGCTGTCGCTCCGTGGGACGCTGTGGTGTGGCAGGGATGGGGCCCGGAGAGACCCTGCTGCGGTGTCCCTTGCCCTTTCCCGGGACCCTTTCCCTTCCAGGATCGGGCAGGATGGGCCCCGGGCTGTGTCCAGCGGCCCCTTCAGTCCTGTGGACACCGGTGCCCGAAGGCTGCTCCGGGACAGCCCGTGGCTCCCAGCCCAGCAGTGCTCCCACCCCCTGCCCTGGATCCCTCCCACCTCCCTCACCCCCTCTCCCACCGGCCCCAGCTCCAGGTGGCTCCTGCCCTGCTCCCCCACAACATCACAGAATCATTTGGGTTGGAAAGGACCCCTGAGATGACCAAGTCCAACCCTTGATCCACTGCCACCGTGGTTTCCAGCCCATGGCACTCAGTGCCACATTCAGTCTCTTCTTAAAAACCTCCAGGGATGGAGAATCCACCCCCTCCCTGGGCAGCCCATTCCAATGCCTGATCACCCTCTCTGGAAGGAATTTCTTCCTAATATCCAGCCTAACCCTCCCCTGGCAGAGCTTAAGCCCACGGCCTCTTGTCTGACGGATGGAGAAGAGTCCAACCCCCACTTGGCTCCAACCTCCTTTCAGGGAGTTGTAGAGAGTGATGAGGTCTCCCCTGAGCCTCCTCTTCTCCAGCCTCAACACCCCCAGCTCCCTCAGCCCTTCCTCACAGGACTTGTGCTGGATCCCTTCCCAGCCTCCTTGCTCTTCTCTGGACCTGCTCCAGCACCTCAATCTCCTTCCTGAGCTGAGGGGCCCAGAACTGGACACAGGACTCAAGCTGTGGCCTCCCCAGGGCTGAGCACAGGGGCAGAACCCCTTCCCTGGACCTGCTGGCCACGCTGTTCCTGAGCCAGCCCAGGATGCCATTGGCCTTCTTGGCCACCTGGGCACACTGCTGGCTCCTCTTCAGCTTCCTGGCAATCCAGACTCCCAGCTCCCTTTCTGCCACTCTGTGCCCAGCCTGGAGCTCCCCATGGGGTTGTTGTGGCCAAAGTGCAGGACCCGGCACTTGGCCACCTTGAACTTCCCTCCCAGCAGCCCTGCTCAGCCCCTTTGCTCCCTCCTCCTCCTCCTCCAGGCCATGCAGGTGGTCATTGCCCTCATCCTGGCTCTGCTGCCCTTCCACAGAGGGCTGGACAAGGACCCCCGGGCAGATGTGCCCACGCAGGAGCGGATGTGGCAGCGCCAGGAGGTTCTGAGTCAGGAGATGGCTCGGCTGCTGCAGGAGATTGAGAGCAAGGAGGAGGACACCTTCCTCTTGTACCAGTGGCAGTTCTGGTGGCACGCAGGAGCCTCCCTGGCCCTGACTGCTGGGCTCTGCTGGCAGCTGAAAAAATGGCTTGGAGATGACAGCTCCAGAGAGCAGGACAACTCCAGCAGTGAGGAGGAGGAAGAAGAGAAGGAGGAGGAAAACCTCGACGGCGCACACCTTGGTGTCAGCTCTCTGGCAGCACCCACCCCACTGCCCGTGCAGGGCCTGCCCGCCACCTGCAAGGTGGTGAAGGAGCTGGTGGGTGACCTGCTGGGTGTCTGCCGTGTGCTGTGCAAGAGGACCCTGATGCCAGAGATGCACCCAGCCACCGGGATCAGCGGCACCCAGGAGGTCTGGAGCGTCCACGAGAACAGCATCAAGTACCTCCTGCCCGTGTTCCTGCAGCCACCCCCCGGGCACTCCTTCAGCCTGGAGCTGGACACCACGGGGCAGCTGCCAGGCAGGCACAACAGCATCCACGTGCTGCTGGACTGCACGTGTTGGAGGAAGCAGCTGCTGGGAGATGCTCTGTGTGCTCTGCACCCCAACAACAACAACCTGACCCGGGAGCAGGGCTCCCACCTCCTACGCACCCTCTGCACACACTCCTGCTTGGACGTGGAGAAAATCACCTGCTGGGTCCAGCTGCTGCTGAGATCAGCCTGGCTGCTCCTGCCTGAGTCTCACCACTGCCAGCTGATGGTGCTGCCCTCCTCCCAGACCTGCAAGTTCCAGCTGACGTGCACCTCCCAGATGCACATCTGCACGGAGATGGTGTTTGCAGTGCAGAGAGGCAGCTCAGTCACCTACCTGAGCCCTGAGTAGGCAGAGCTCAGAGCTTCCCCAGCAGCTCACCTTGGCTGGAGAGATGCTCTGCAGCCCAGCTGCAGCTTTTTGGACTCGTGGAGAGGAAAACCCAGGAGGACAACTTCCATCTCAGAGGGCTGCAGCTCTGCACCCAAATCCTTGTGGTCACAGCCTTTGCCACCCATACCTGTGACCCTGATGTCCTCCCTGCACACTCGTGGGGCTCTGGGAACAATTTTAGACACCAGGACAGACAACTTGTTTATCCCAGAGACTGCCTGGTGAGTCTGTGCTGTGGATCTGAGCTGGGAAGAGTTGATCCCCTCTGGGACCTTCAGTTGATGCAAAGCTGACAATAAATTAGCTTTTTTTAACCAATCTACTGTCAGTATCTGTGCAACACTTTTTTGGGGAATGTGGGCAGGGGGTAGGTTGCTGCCTGCTCAGATGCAGAAGCATCAGTGTAGCATTTTCAGCTGTCAGGACCTACAAGGCATTTGCAGAATGTATTTAATAACATTCTATAACTTTTGCTTAGCCCTTAATTAGTGAGGCATTTAGACTACACGATCCTTGTAGGTCCTTTACAGTTAAAATATTGCAAAATATTTTGTTGTGTTGTGTTGTATTCTATCCCTTGTTCTGTGCTTATCTAAGAGATACCAGGGGACAACAGAAAGTACAATAGGAGTGAAAAGTTTCTGAGTTGCACAACATATTTCAGTAGAAACAAGTAACATTCAGGGGGTTAGAGATGATAGTATGCTGGTAAATTTTACTCTCAGCTTCCATCCACATGTTCTGTACTCCTCAAGTTCTTCCATTTGTCCCAATTCTCTTAAATTTTCATATGTCTAATGTAACAAGAAAGGGAAGAGATTCAATAAGGCAAATGAAATCCTCACCTCATAATCCAGCATTTTGGAATAGTTGTATTCCACCAGTATATTTTCAATACCATAACAGTTTTGTGAGCTTATTTCTACACAGTTTTGTGCAGAAGTTTGTAGAAACATACTAATAATTTTTTGAGATGATTTTTAAATCTCTAACAAGAGCATGCTGGTTTGCAGTTTGGAGATTAAGTTTTGCTTTTTTTTTTTTTTTTTTTTGCAGATAACTGAGATTATTTTGACTGATACCTGTACACTTCCTTACATTTAGAGTTTTTGCTCTCCCCTCAGCCTCCTTTTCTCCAGACCAAAAAGTCTCAATGCACAGAATCCTCTGAGATCATCAAGACCTAACATATGCCCTAACACCACCACATCAATCAGCCCATGGCACTCAGTGCCACCTCAGCCTTTCCTTAAACACCTCCAGGGATGGTGACTCCACCACTTCCCTGGGGAGTCCATTCCAGTGCCAAATACCTTACTCAGCTGCCTCTTAAATCTTAGTGCACTTTGAAATCTGAATATCTTATTTCACTCAAGAACATTTCTAATCATTATTAAGTGCACATCGTGGTGTTTAACAGGGAGTACTCCATGTGCCCTCTTGCCATAAAATCTACATGACTTTGAACAGCCACAAACACATTCCTGACTTTGTGGGCTGTCCTGAAAAATGACAGAACATAATGTAATACAAATATTTTAATACCTGTGCTATTCTTCATGGCCCTACTTGTTTTCTTTCGAGTGGCAGGTATCCACTCAATGCTTTCTTCACAGCTTCTCAGACAGGAAAGGAAAACAAGGATCAAAAGACAGCATGAATAACACTTTTTTCTAACTTCCAAAGAGTTACAAGATGTTAAAAACCACTTATTTATTGTTTTCATGACTGATTGTTTGTTCCATTACTGAGCTCACTGTTCTATGTATAATACTAGAGAGCTGTAGAAGTATTATAAGATTGCTTGGTCCAAAAAAACCAGGCATGAATGAACACAGTGACAGAACTTGCTCAGTATGTCTTGTATGTCTTGGGAACTGGCTGTCATTCATGTCTGCTACTTAACTAGGAGACAGATTTTTAATTGAGACTCTGATTACAATCTTGCTCAAAAAAAAAAAAAAAAAAAGAAAAAAAGAAAAAAAAAAGAAGTTCTTTCCTTGAAAAAATCAGTGTCAAATGTCATTATTCTTCACTGATAAATCCTCATTACCACAACCTTGGTCTGAGACTTCTCTGATCTCAGCTATTCAATGCACAGCACTTTGCTGTGGTCATAAATGTGAGTTCTACTAATGCAAATGACATCATTGATAGATAATGTTTCACACGGGGAACTCAAGAATATAGCTTTTTGTACTTTTTTTTAAGGCAGAAAATCACCTTTAGTGTTGACAAGATAGAGAACAAAGTCTCATTTCCCTAGAAAAAAAAAAAAAATAAAATAAAAGGTTATATTCAAGCTCAGATGGTGGATATTGAAGCAGGAAAAATCTCATCCAGATAGAGGTTTTGATGATAAGGTTTTACAGTAGGCTTTCCTTTTTCTAACCTGTTTTATACATACCTCAGCAGAAGTTCTGAGTTTCCTTTTAGCACCCATGAGAATGCCAAAATTCTTTGCTAGGTTTTGTTTTTATGGAAAACCTGAGTTCAAATATACTAATTTGGATAAGGCTCATTAGCTAGTTGCAGGCACAGAAGACTCAGGAAATTCTGTCACATTTCATTCTTAGGCATTGATACTTCAAAGCAGTTAAGCTTTGGGGAGAACTTAGCTAATTTTATCTTGAAGGAGGAAAACCAACCAAAAGTAGATTAAAATAATATTTTAAATAAATTGTATCTAGTATGAAAATGAAGCAAATAGTATGAACTCCTAATTAATGATGTTTTTTTCCCTGGCTTGATCCACTGGGAAAAATCTTAGTTTCAGGTACCAAGTGTTTGTGTGAATCATCAAATTTTCTGCATATTTATGTATATAGTTATTGACAAGAGGCTGTGCTGTTGCCAAGACTGACTAACAGTATAAATGAAGCTATATTTGTAGGGAACTATAATAATCTTACTGAAACCAACTGGTACAGCTGGTAGGAAACCAATGCACTTGCAGGCTGACAATCCTTGCTCCAGATCTGGAATGGATGCAGCATCCTCAGGCTAAATACTCATTGCAGACAACTGCTCTGAGTTTCCACTTGATTATGTTAAACAGTCAGACAATTTGAGCAAAAATTTGATGGGCATGAGAAGAGCAGAAGGGCAGGTTAGGAAAAAAGGGAGATGATGGGGTTGTTTGCCCCCATGGGACAAGCAGAAATGGAAGGGGTAATTATCAGCTTGAACTGAGAGATAGAAGTGCCACCGGTTAAAGGGAATTAAATATCTTTGAATTTTGTGAGAGCTAAAATAAAGGAAGGCATCATCCAGCACAGAAAAGCCTAACATGAAGCTGAGGAATAGGCTGATGTATATTTTGGGGGGAGAATTGTCTGCTAATCAGCCTCTGATTTTGTCTTAAGGCCCAAACCCCAGATCCTTGCTTGAGCCAAGCACTATCTGCAGGCAGCAGGCTGAACTGGGCAGCATTTCCTCACATGAGGATATCAGTGGGAGCACTGGATTATCTGCCTGTTTGGCAGGCTGGATTGCTTTTGTCCTGGCCCAATTTATTGATCCCATTTGTGGCATTTTCTCTTCCCTCCTCAAACAGCACTGCTGCAGCACCCCGGGTACAGCACATGTGGTGATATACACAGCAATGGTGATTTTCATGAAGAAATATTTAATTTCAGATTTCTTAGCATTTGGATGGATTTCATTTGTAAAGGGGCTATATTAAATAAAAAGAATTCTATGTCTATTCTTCTATTTTACAGGAAGCCCTCTGAGATTTTAAATCGAGAGATGATTTTCCTCTGCCTTTGAAGGGCACGGTGTAAACATGTTCAATAGGTTCATTATTTACAATGCTGCATCAAGCAGCAGATGTATTTTCCCTGGAAAATGTAGTCAGTAATTCACTCACTTTTGCTTCTGTGAAAAGCATTAGGTAGAGAATGAAATGAGAAGAATTCTTCTCCACGTGACACCTGGAGAACAATCAGACATAAATTTGAGCCTCCACCCCAAGGAAATGCTTCCTTCTTGCAGCGGGCCTAAGTTTAAATATTTAATACTAAATTATTATAAAGTTTAAATCTTCTAAGTAAATGTTTTGTGTTACAGAAAATAACACAGTGCAGAGAAATGGTAATGCTGACTGAATGGGCCATGTGCAGCAGCACAGAGGTCAGAGCCTGCTTTGCAAACCCCTGAGCATCCCCTGTGAGCCTGCAAGGTCATTTCTGTAGAAACAGAGATGGAAATAGAGATGAGGCAGAGACACAATGAAGAGCAAGCTCAGTTTCCCACTTTGTTGAAGTCTTCCTCTGTGGGTTCACTTTGGACTCCTTCATCATTTTAGATTCCATTCTGATAGTTTAGGGTGTAAACCTGGACCCTGTCTCCCCCCACAATGAGGGAGAATTATTCACCTAAATCATGGGATTCAGGCAAAGAACCTGAAAATATCCTCAGGGTACTCTTTACCTCATAGGGCTCCTGGAACACAGACCAGCAAAGGGTGCTGTGAAGACTAGAGGAAAATAAACAGCTACAATAAACAGCAATCAGCATCAAGAACAATCTCAATGACTCTGTTTGTCCCTCTTTGTCTTCTGAATCATAGAATCACAGAATCATAGAACTGGCTGGGTTGGAAGGGACCTCAGAGATCATCAAGTCCAACCCTTGATCCACTCCCACTGCAGTTCCCAGCCCATGGCACTGAGTGCCACATCCAGGCTCTTTGGAAATATCCCCAGGGATGGAGAATCCACCCCTTCCCTGGGCAGCCCATTCCAGTGTCTGATCACCCTCTCTGGAAAGAAATTCTTTCTCATGTCCAACCTAAACCTCCCCTGGCACAACTTCAGCCCGTGCCCTCTTGTCTTGCTGAGAGTTGCCTGGGAAAAGAGCCCAACTCCCCTTGGCTCCAACCTCCTTTCAGGGAGTTGGAGAGAGTGATGAGGTCTCCCCTGAGCCTCCTCTTCTCCAGCCTCAACACCCCCAGCTCCCTCAGCCCTTCCTCACAGGACTTGTGCTGGATCCCTTCCCAGCCTCCTTGCTCTTCTCTGGACCTGCTCCAGCACCTCAATCTCCTTCCTGAGCTGAGGGGCCCAGAACTGGACACAGGACTCAAGCTGTGGCCTCCCCAGGGCTGAGCAGAGGGGCAGAATCCCTTCCCTGGACCTGCTGGCCACGCTGTTCCTGAGCCAGCCCAGGATGCCATTGGCCTTCTTGGCCACCTGGGCACACTGCTGGCTCCTCTTCAGCTTCCTGGCAATCCAGACTCCCAGCTCCCTTTCTGCCTGGCTGCTCTCTAGCCAAGGGTGGAAGGTGTTGGAAGTCAGAGCAGAAGGAGAAGACAGCATCAATCAGGTGATTGAAAGTCATCTCCCAGTGGAATGGATGTTGGACAACACAGACATAGATGCACTGATACCTCTATGTCTGGATGTATGTGGGGAATTCAGTTCTGTGGTGGATGTGATGATTTCCAAAACACAACCTGATCCACAGATGGTCCCTCCACTCCTTTCACCATGCTAATACACATACAATGAAGATGAAAAGTTTGAGTCAGAAAGAACTTGTAGCTGTAAATCTGAGCCCCTTCCCTGTTTTAGGCATAGTCTTATTTTGAAGCCCGGAGGCAGTGCTATTCTCAGCATGGGCATTTTAATCCTCAGTTAGGATTTAAAAAAAAACACAAAATAAACCCTTGTTTTTTCTTATTTTTTCCACAGCTTTATCTCACATGAGTATTTCCCATCTGTGGCTTTCTTCCTTGAAAAGCTGAGTTCTGCCCAGCAGTCACACACGCATTTGAAAACATTGTAGGATAACAAAAAAGATGCTTTTTTTAATCCCCAGAGATTCTGCTTCTCCTGAGCAGTAACTTTCAGTTTCCTTAGCTTGTTTTCCTTATTTATCTCTTTAACCCACATGCTCATTGGTAAAGTTCTGCCTCTTTCATTTTTATTTTCTCTGCTCTGCTTTCCATCAGCGAAACAGAAAAGATTTGTTTTATGCCTTGAATTAATTTCCCATTTCAGGAAATTTTTTCTGACAATATTCATCCTGTAGTTAGTGAGGGTACCAGTGAGAACAGTTGCATTGATTACTTTACTGACAAGTAATATAAAGAGGAAGGAAGATAACTGCAATGCTTTCTCAAGGAATGAGAAATTTTCCTGTGTTTTAAATATAAAGGGAAAGGCAGAATAAAATAAGCTGCAGCAATAAAGAGGAAAATGAATTCCAAGCTTTTACAGATGGCTGCAGCTGTATTACTTAGCATGCATGTCAGCTGTAGGAGAATGCTTAAAAGAGGACATTCAGCTCAATGGTAACAAATCACAAAGCTGACCAAATTCTCTAACAGAGTAAAACATTGAAGTCAGAGGAGTTACAGACCCAGAAAATTTAGCACCTGATGCTTTAAGTCTTTTAATACCTGTCCTAAAATAAAATTGAAGGGGAGATACTTGCTCCCTACTATGTTGCTATTACAGACAGGTTATCAATAACACAATAAAATGAACTCTAAAGAAGATTAAGTGATTTCCTTTTATTTTTTAATGTATTCCTCTAGATATAAGAGTATCTCATGACCTTTCAACAAGAAGAAACTCTCTCACTGGGATTAATAGACTTGGATAGCTATATTCATTGCAATATTTTTTTACTTCCATCTGTAGGGAATGTAGGTTCTGGTGTTAGATTGAGCACCCATTTAGAAACAGACCCCCAATCTTTAATGAAACAGACAGCACTGTTAGAGGGTTTCCCTTATCAAAAACCCTACTGCTGGAATAATTAAGGGATTAATAGATTGTGCCACAACATGCCTGCCCTTTCTAGGGTAGGGCTTACACAAATACAACCTCAGTGTTATTACTTGTTGCAGTTTTTATTTTGTTCATTAGGGGAAACACTGATTCTGAACAAACTCCTGGAAAACACTCATGCTGACCTTCCTTAACTCTGCTGTGGAAGGGAATCAGCAAAAAGAGAGCAGGTAAGATGGAAAAAAAGAAGGGAGGTGTGCTACTACAATGAACTGTTTCCTCCATGTCACCAGAACTCTGCAGCTCAGAGCACTGGGCTGTGAAGTCAGGACATGAGTTGATTTTATTAATTAAGCACTGTTGGGTTGCTGACACTGTTAGTCAAGGGTCAGTAGATGTTTTCATTACAATTGCCATTTTCCAAGTCTTCATAACTATCAGTTTGATTCACACTGGGCTGAGACTCATTGTGGAGGTTCTCAGCTTCCTGGCATCTTTTGCCTTCCCATAATAATCTGTTTTTAAGGTTTTCAGGTTGTTTCAGACATGAGGACTCTGTGAGCTTGGGGGGGCTGCAGGGAGCAGGGGGTTTGAAGCCTCATTTCCTCTTGCTCTGTAACAAACAACCCTGAAACTTTGTGCCTGGGGAGGGAGTAGCAAAGAACAACCTTAAATCAAGCAGAAAACTCTGAGAGCTGTGGAGGAAAGGTTTTTCAAGTCTGGTAAGAAGTGTCTGAGATGTTGGTAACTCCTCTATGAACGCCGTATCATTTTCTAAGAGACAGGAGTCTAGGAAAGAGAAATACCCTCTGGAGTTCATCCAGGAGATGGAGAACAAGGAATTGATGAGCAGATATGTGGCATGACAAGGCTGGAAAACCTTTCTTTAATGTGGGGATTTTCCATAGCTCATGTTCTTCAAGTTTACTCCTATATAGATGTTACTAAAACATCAAAATTAAGGAAAATTAGATTTTAACAGAAATATTTCTGTATTGTATATCAACTGGTAAATAGCCTGATTTCTCTCTCTGAGTTTCAGGTTTAAACAAAAAAAAATATAATCAAATCAGTAAATATATATGTATTGATGTATATAAAAAGACAGAGTGAAAAACGTCTAAACCCACAAAAATTAACCTTCTGTGTTGTAAATACATTCTGAACCCAATTATTAGAACTGAACTGTACTCAGTATTTCTCAGTACTCTCTTTGTGATATTAAGAGCAAAACACAGAGCAGTTTTCTGCTTTTCATTTGATGAAAATTTTTTGTTTTACCTTGAAAAGGTCATAAATATATACATGTATAAACACACACTACAGCTTCCTAATACCTAGTTAGCTTTGGTTGTAAGCTTCACAGTGCTGCAGCCTTATCTAAAGAGGCTTTGAAAATGCTCTGAAAGTCTTATTTAGAGAGAAGGAACATCACTCTACATAGTTATTACAACCACAAAGGAGTCGTGGCTGAGAATGTGGTCCATAACTATAATATTCACTCTCCAATCTAAGCGTGGCAATTAAGTTACTCAAAGTCTCAGTCAGCATTCCAGCTCATGAGTCACAGCAGTTACCTGTAGTTGGAAAATTTTACAGAAGTCACATCAACAGTTAGGAAAAAAAAAATATTCCATCAAGAAAAAATAATTATATCCACGATTTTCTGTGTTGTTGCCCTGATGGGATAAAAAAACCTGCCATAGGTTTATCAAGGGTGGGATTAAAAGACAGCAAAATGGTAGAAATGGGTTGTGTGTGGTTTCAAATGTTTGGAATTTGTTTGGAATGGTTGAAACCCCTTTTCATGTTGATGCCCCATCCCTGGCAGTGTCCAAGACCAGGTTGGATGAGGCCTTGGGCAACCTGGGCTGGTGGGAGGTGTCCCTGCCCATGCTGGGAGTTTGGATCTTGATGATCTTAAAGGTCCTTCCAAACCAAACCATTCTATGATTCTATGACTGATTCTATAATTCTATGCAATGTATTTTAGCATGTAAAGCTTTGAGTCACAGAGCTCCTGAGAAGCAGCACTTGTCTGGAAGGACTGTTCTGAGTTCATCCAAACCCCCAGCAGACTCAGCACAAGCCATAGCAAGCTGGGACCCAAGCATAGCACACAGTGCTCTGCCTGGAATATTTTGTCACTGTACCTCTAAGGCTTCACAGACAATAATTTTCTTGTTCAAATTGATTTTTTTTTTGGTATTTTTAGAAAGGGCCAACAAGAAACCATGAACCCCCAAACCGAAGCAGCACCCATCTTGAGGAGGAAAGAAAATTCAGAACCTTGAAAAAGTTAATTAAAATTTCAAAACATAACATTCAACCAAGAGTATCAAAGAAAACATCTTCTTTAATTTTTCATTTCTAAATATGGTTTAACATTTTTTCATCTCCGCTTTCGACTCAGTTTCAAAAGGGGAGTAATTTCAGGCAAACAAGGAAGATGAAACATTCTTGAATTTCTTTGCTGCCTTGAGCATCCCAGCAGACTCCAGTTGCCCTCATCAGCCTGAAACCATCATTATCTGCAACCCATTTCTGCAGCGTGGTCCCCCCTGCCATGCCAAGGGCTCCAGCTGCCTGTGCTGGCATCCAACCCTGATGTGTCACCTCTGTGTGACCTTGGATCAGGCTGCTGTGGTGGGGCTGGCAGGGGGTTCCTTCTGGAACCAGCACCTTCCTGTAGGTGTCTTGTGGTTTTTTGGTCTTGTACCAACCTCATCCTGACCTTGACCTTGTCTTTACATCCTTTCTTGACCTTGGTCCTGAAGAGTTGTTGGTACCTAACAGTTGACCCAGGTTTCCACCACTGGATCTTTCCTGCTTGGACATGGTGGCCAAGACCTTTTCCAGTGAGAACTTTGCCTCTCAGCTGTCACCTGTGGTTCCCAGCTCCCCCCAACCCCTGCAGGGACAATTTCTGTTTGCAATGTCCTGATAATAGTGAGGGAAAGCAGAACACATCAGTAATTTTGCAATGAACAAATCAAATGGGTACTTGTCACCATGGACACTTTCCTGCAAGCACTTTGGACTCACGGCACTCAACATCTGTTGATTAAAAAAAAGGATTCCAGGAGAGGAAAAGGAAAACAAACCAACCAACCCAAATCCCTGTTCCTGTGTTGCTTAGCACACCCCATCCTTGACTGCATCTGCTACCTGTGAGGAGCTGTGATTGATGTTGCTAAAAAACAGAGCTGTGAAACCTGTGATGGAGACCTTCCCACAAAGACATGGAAGTAGTTTTGTCATCACACCTGTTAAACATGCTCTCAAAAGACAGTGCTTTTACCAAATATTCCTCTTTCCATGTTCTGCCTCATCTTTTAGTTATTCTAAATTGAGCATGAAGATCTGGACAACTGATTAATTATACCCATTAGGAAATATTTTGATGTTCTGCACATTCATTTTGTTGAATTAAATGCAAACTTTGGACTGTAACTTTTTATGAGGAGTTATATTAGGTCTGTATTACAGTTTGACCATGAAGGTATCATCTATTTCATCCTGTTCCATTCAATAAGCTTTTTGCAGAGTCTGGCACTGATTAATTATATGTAATTAGAAATTATAATGGGACTACAGAGGGGAAAAACAATAACATGAGATTTGCTTGGTGATTGGGTTTTTTCCCTCTTAAATTTGAGGAAGTAAACAATGGTAGCAGCAGGTTCATTAAGGGAAGCAGTACTTTTTATGGACAGTTAAATACTAATTGTAAAGATTGTTGGATTCAAGCTCAATTGTATCCTTTTTTCTTTTTTTTTTTTAATTAGAAAAACAGCTAAGGACATCAATTTCAGAGGAGCCACATTCTTCAGTTAGGAATAGCAATTTTAGAGCAGCTACATAGCTTTATATAATCAGATATTTGAGACCCAGGATGCTTGCAAACAATTCCAGCACACTGACATTACTTACATGCAACAAACCATAAAAAACTCCATTTACTTTAGTTTGTTTGATGGTTTGGTTTTAACTTCTTGCAGTTTTGAGCTGTTTTTCTTTTTCTGTTTTATTTTTTCTTTTTTTTTTTTTTTTTTTTTTTTTTTTGTGGGTGTTTTTTGGTGTTTTTTTTTTGTTTTTTTAATTTAAAGCTTAATTTTAATCTCTCGTACAACAAAGAAAGAAATGAGTTTCCCTGTTTTTCACAGCAAAGTTATATACTTAAAAAGAAAGAAAAGGTGCCTGTTGTGCATGAACTGCTTCTTGTCCTTCTCACCAGTATTCTGAATCTCAGCTTTAAGGAGCTGACCTATTTTTCACTTTATTTTTCCTACTTTTCCTCATTATCTCCAACTCTCTATCTGTACATACTAGGTTAAGGCAAAGGACTTGAGGAGTACTGGTACTGAGCAGAAAAGAACAAGTTAATCAGATAAAGAATATTTCCTGGTTATTAAAAATGCTTGTAAACTGGAATCTCACTTATCCCATAAGGGTTTGGCATCCTTCAACTCTGAGATTTTCCTCTGTACACAGAAAAGTTCAGGCAGGGTTTTACAGTCAACAAATGTCCACAGTTTAAAACACCACTTGCCTGGCATTGCTCTAAAACTACTTTAGGTGTTTTGAACTAAAAAAAAACCCCTTATCTATGAAATGGGAGACCCAAAATCTAACTCAGAGAGGTTTCCAATGCCCAGGTCTCTCCAGAAGAGAGTTTGGACTAGGGAAGAAGCATCCTCCACTTCTCCCGTGGAAGTCACAGCAAAGAATCCATGGGATAGAAAGGATCATGCATGCATGAGTTTGGAGCATGGCATTAGGAAGGGCACTGAGATGGAAAAGCAGGAATCTGGGTTACTTGTGTTATGTGAACCATGTAGTGGATACATTTAATTAGAAATAAGGCAAAACAGCAGAAGTCTTGCTCAGTTCTTTGAAAAAGAAGTTGGAAAATCCAGGCCATAATTCAGAGTGGACAGGGATGCTGTTGCCATGAGTAGCACAACTCACCTGGATTGCATTCATAGCCCTATGGATCCTGGAAACCAAGCAGCTCTCCCAATGGAGATAAAAAGATTTCTGGAGAAGGATTCAGTTGGCCACATGTAGACACCTACAGTCAGCCTAAAAGAGATTAGATGAGTTGCATTCCGTAACTCTTGATTGTGGATGGACACCAGATCAGATCAAGACATCTCAGGGAAGATGAGAGGAGTTACTTGGCTAACCAGCTGTCCCCAGGAAATAGTGGTGACCCTGGGTGATTAAATCTGGGGCTTGCAATTGACATCTGGGGTCTCAAATAAGGTTCTCTGGAACATAAGAGAATCCCACTTCTGTTTAATATTTTTATTGATGATTTAGATGAGGGGATTGAGTCCATCATCAGCAAATTTGCAGATGACACTAAGCTGGAGGGGAGTGTGGATCAGCTGGAAGGCAGGAGGGCTCTGCAGAGGGACCTGGAGAGACTGGAGAGTTGGGCTGATCCCAACGGGATGAGGTTCAACAAGGCCAAGTGCCGGGTCCTGCACTTTGGCCACAACAACCCCATGGGGAGCTCCAGGCTGGGCACAGAGTGGCAGAAAGGGACCTGGGAGTCTGGATTGCCAGGAAGCTGAAGAGGAGCCAGCAGTGTGCCCAGGTGGCCAAGAAGGCCAATGGCATCCTGGGCTGGCTCAGGAACAGCGTGGCCAGCAGGTCCAGGGAAGGGATTCTGCCCCTGTGCTCAGCCCTGGGGAGGCCACAGCTTGAGTCCTGTGTCCAGTTCTGGGCCCCTCAGCTCAGGAAGGAGATTGAGGTGCTGGAGCAGGTCCAGAGAAGAGCAAGGAGGCTGGGAAGGGATCCAGCACAAGTCCTGTGAGGAAGGGCTGAGGGAGCTGGGGGTGTTGAGGCTGGAGAAGAGGAGGCTCAGGGGAGACCTCATCACTCTCTCCAACTCCCTGAAAGGAGGTTGGAGCCAGGGGGGGGTTGGGCTCTTTTCCCAGGCAACTCTCAGCAAGACAAGAGGGCACAAGAGGTCTCAAGTTGTGCCAGGGGAGGTTTAGGTTGGACATGAGAAAGAATTTCTTTCCGGAGAGGGTGATCAGACATTGGAATGGGCTGCCCAGGGAAGGGGTGGATTCTCCATCCCTGGAGATATTTCAAAAGAGCCTGGATGTGGCACTCAGTGCCATGGGCTGGGAACTGCAGCGGGAGTGGATCAAGGGTTGGACTTGATCTCTGAGGTCCCTTCCAACCCAGCCAGTTCTATGATTCTATGATTCTATGATAAGGAATCTCAGCCTTTGATTAGATCCAGTCCCTCCTGATACAGGCAATAACTAGCTCCATTCTCTTATAGTTTTCTTTCCTGGTTAGCAAGGGTTTATCCTACAAGCACGAAATGCACTTAGAAGCAGAACAAAGGAAATGAACACAGCTTATGTGCAGAAATATTTTAAAATGTTAAGTGAGTTGCAGAATAACTAGGAGTATAGTCACTTAATGAGGCAGCAGTTCTGATTACATACATCAACTACCTCTGTGCCTCGTGAATTTGGAAAAAAAGTTAGAAATGCCAATTTATTTGAAAGGTGTTTCTATTTAAGTTAATGGTATGGAAAAATCTAAAAGGTTTGTTCCAACAAAATAATCATCTTAGTTTACTAGCCATGAGGAACTTTGCAAAAGGTTTTGAAGGTGTCCCTCATAGTCTGAGATGTATTTATGGTCATAGCAGCTGATTCATAAGTAGGAAAGAAAACATTGTAAAGTTTTATTTATCTTACGCTTTCAAGTTTCCTAAATAGAGATAAACCAAATGGGCATGTTAAGATTTTTTTTTTTTTTTTTTTTTTTTTTTTTTCTGATTAATATTATGGTAATTCAAAGTGTTTCAGTTTTAAATGAATTGTTTGAATACTAAATTATGCAGCTTTATGATCCAGGAGATAAGCAGAGCTCTAAAGATGCCTCTGAGACTTGAAAGAGACAGCATTAGAAGCTCATTATTGCCGGCACATTTAACATGGTTAAAGTAGAGGAAAATAGCCATTAAGTTAATGTAATAGTTAAACTGCATTAGTTTGAAAAACTGCCCTGTGAAATGCTTACAGTGAGGGTCTATTTAAAAAAAAAAAAAAAAATAAAATCTGTGGTGTTTTCATATATTAAAGAGTCAAAACCACTTGAAGAGCATTTTTCTAGCCATTTAACCTGATGTTTATACTTGAATAAATACCCCGTGTATCACTCAGTTGTGTGTCAGGGTATCAATATTTTGTAAAGAGAGAAGAGCAGATGTTAATATGCAGAAAAGATGAGTTCAGAAATCCTGGGTGGTAACAAAAACCAAAATAAACTCCACCTCTCTTTCCCATTAGTCCATTCATGCTCTGGGTCTTCAGAGAAAAAGACTGAAAAGTGACAGTAGTTGCTGAAAGTTACAGCACCTCTCCCCTGATTGCTTTGAAAGACCAAAGGAAACATTAAAACTACCTAAAATGACAGGGAAAAGAGAATAGCTCAGTCCTAGCAAAGTCCACATCAAAGAAACTTAATGATTATCACCAAAGATTTAGATTAAATATGCTGCAAGTTTCCAAAAATGAAGTAATCAATCCCATAAAAGTAAAAAAAAAAAAAACCAAAACAAATACAGAATTATTTGCAAAATGCATATATGATTTAGCACTTGCTCCAGAGTGGCTGAAAATATTTCATGATATTTAATGCCTCTTCCAAAATGTGTTGGTATTACTTATGCAAACTTCATTTAATTCTTATTGCTATTGGAGTTTTCTGCAGTTAATCTAAGTAGAAAAGGAACACCCTTTAAGTAGTTGTTTCTCTCACATCCTTTACAGTAAAACCTAACACAAGTTTATGTCCTCCCAAACAGCAACAGAGCATTAATTCTACATAAAATATGTGCTGTTGAATCACTACACTTACACATAGCACAAAAATTCCATGTTTACATACAAGTAACTAATGGATATCTCTGGAAGGAACTTGTCTATCTAATCTAGCCTTGAATGTTTGGATTTCAAAAATTCCCAAACTTGTGTGTGTTCCTACTGCAAGTACTTCTAGTTAGTTCCACTGGTACTAAATGGAATTTAAATTAGCTCACCTGTTTTTACTCTGACATTTTTATTCCCCTCTTCTTATTCTCCTTTCTGTCCATTGCCTTGAGTATTAATTGAAGAAAACCTGCCCCACAATTTACTAGAGAGCACAACTGCCATGAGATCAGCCATTAAGACCAAGCAGTGCCCACTTTGTGAGTTTATTCCATGAAATCTCTGCAACTTTCCCTCGAATATAGAAACAGCTTCAATTTCAGTTCAGCCTCAAGAGAGCTTGACTGGGATTTTGGGTTGTGCAATTCAGATCTTTGAATTCCATAGTTCTTTGTCCCATACTTCTTCATGCTGTATAATTCTCCACAGACTGTGAAGTAACTCTGTGAACTAAAGGAAAAGCTCTTGTGCAGCCAGTTCTACAAGAGTTCATTTTGTTAATTCCCTCTTTCCCTAAAGTAATGTTCTATCAGTATCCATTCTATATCAGCAGTGGCAAGCAACACCAAAATGATGACTTTATGTGAAAATATAGTCCATATTTTTAATTATTACTGCATGAATATGGATTTTCTCCCACTTGTTCTACTCAGCTTGCAAGGTGATGCTACACAGATCAGATGACATAAGATCAAAGATGATGGGCAATCACTGGATGGAGGGGAAATTGTAATTCAACTTGAAAAAAAAAATCCATTGTGCAATTTAACCATACTGCTAATTGCTTCTTACCTTACAAAGGTTACATTCTTCTCTCTTCAACTAATGCAATTTCCATTAACAGAGATTATGAGGCTCACAAAAAGCTGGACAGAGCAAAACAAATGTGGATCTCTTTTAACTTAAGTACCTGTAAAAATACCATGACCTGATGGAAATTTGATAGTAAATTAGCCTCTCTCATGTTGTAAAGTGCTTTTAGTATTTGGAAGGAAAACATCTCAGCTGTTAATTTTGAATTGAAATTAAGCTTCTGTGAGCTGATTTCTGCCATAGTAGAAAGGGTTTGATAATGAACAAGAGGGATCCTGAAAACAGTTTTCATAAATCAGATAGGGGCTGTGTCACCTTTTCTTAAGCATGCTTAATACTTCCATTCATACAAAGACTGGGTTTTCCCTTCATTTAATTTTGCCAAATTTCAACCATCCATCATGAAAGATTTTACTCCAGGTGTCTGCCCATGGCTCACCGTTTCCTTACCCCTGAGAAATTCAGTGAATAGCTTTATATCTGGCTTTACGGTGTTAAAAATGCATTTCAGCAGAGAATTATGGAGCATTTAATGTGTTCACACCACAGCTTTCATTGACTTCCCTTGCAGCTGTGTCTGCTCTGCACCTGAGCAAATCAGACTCCAGAGTTTCACACTGTGTGCCCAGAAAGATGAGGAAAACATCCAGTTCAACCACCTGTGAAAAGTTTAACAGTTTGACCCCCCCCAAAAAAAAGTTAAGAAAAAGAACATACTGCTTTCCATGCCTTCCTGCTGATGAGTCTCTTCCAGTGAATATAAAAAATGAGACACAGGAATCTATAATCTTAATTATTTGGGGTATCTTAATTATCTGGGGGTGAACTGTTTCCTCTGGGTACACTTCTTTGAAACATCTACATGTCCACCACATCTTGGCAGAACTCCTCATTGGGATACAGCAGGGATGTTTATACAAAACTTGAATTATGTGACTTTATCAGCATCTTCAGCTGAAGGCTTAGTGAAGGGAAGCCAAATCACAGAATCACAGAGTTCTTTTGGTTGGAAAAGACCTTTAAGGTCATCAAGTCCAACCCTTCGTCCATCACTTCCAAGTCCAGCACTAAACTACATTCCTCAGCACCACATCTTTAAACACCTCCAGGGATGGTGACTCCACTCCTTCCCTGGGCAGTCTGTTTCAACACCTGACAACCCTTTTGATGAAGAAATTTTTCCTAATATCCATCCTAATCTTCCCCTGGGTCAACTTGGGGCCATTTCCTCTCAGTCTATCACTTACTTGGGACAAGAGACCAGCACCCACCTCACCACAACCTCCAGTCTGCTCCCACTAAACTTCACTGACAAAGGATTTATTTTACTTGCCACAGCTGCCTCTTTCTGAGCTTTTACAGACATTACTGCTCTGGGATATCTGACTCATTATCAACTGACATACTTGTGGCCAAGAGAACTTTATAATGGAGACAAAGCTTTGAAGAACTTGGTCTTGCCCATACAGTCATTTAAATGAGAGCTGTTTTCTCCCAAGGCTGCAAGCTTTTCTTTTTGAGAGACCCAATTTCAAGGGATAAATGGAGTGCTTTCTTTATGAAGAGAGGCAGCTCCTTTCTTCCTGATATTCCAGCTCAAAGTATTTCATCTGCTCCTGTGATTACTCCTTGTAAAGCATCAGAACAAAACAGATTTTTGCTTGTCTTGTGAAGAACTTCAAGTTCACATCACTATTTTGTCACAAGAATACATTAATTTGATGCAATTTTCCACTTTTTTATCCATTTATTATTTTGGTCCAGAGAGTAACAAGGACACATGATTGCCCATTGAAACTGCACGATGCTGCTGCTGATAATTTGCACACAACCTCCAATATTGTAGTTGCAAAATAGTAACCCTCAACTTCTATTTCCAGTCTTTTTTTTTTTTTTTTTTTTGTCACTCCAGCACACCCAGTGCTACAAGAGTTCCCCACAGGAGATTTTATTACATACAGACAAAACACCATATAGCCAGGCAGGAAGACATTTTTCTATTTGCTGATAACACAGGCTTTATTCCTTGCTAGAAAATGCATTGCTCTTGATTTCATGTGCCAATTTAAGATTCATTAGGGAGCCAGGAGAATTTATTTATTCCGTCTTGGTGGGACAGTATAATGTATCACTCTTTCTTTTAGTTTGATTTTATTTTGTTCCAGAACTATCTTAGTTACACTTGGCCAATACCCACTTGAAGTTATCTCTGACGGTCTCCGAGGCACTGAACTTCTTGGCAGCAAAGCTTTTTTTAGTTGTTTTTCAGCTTCAGGCCTTAGGAGTTACCAAATGAAAGGGCAGAGCAGGGATGAAGCTGCCCTGGCTGCCCCCATCATGTCCATCCATGGCAGGGCTGAGGATGGCCACGTGTGCACACGCATGTGCACATTTACACACAGTGCACAGACACGTGGCCAGCACACAGGTCAACATGAAGGAAAATCACTGTACTCATGCAAACAGAAACCAGGGGCTTCATATTTCCTCCTGGCTGATCGGGATGAACACCTCTCAGTGTAAAGTATATGTATATAAATTATAATTGTATCTAATCTATCTATACCTAATTATCTACATATGATCTATATCACAGATATTTATCAATAATATATATCTATATCTATATCTATATCTATATACCTATATCTATCTATACCTATATCTATATCTATCTCTATCAAATCAGCTATACCTCTATATCTATCTATATCCAGTCAGCTATCTCTATCTCTGTCTCTGTCTCTGTCTCTATCTCTGTCTCTATCTCTATCTCTATCTCTATCTCTATCTCTATCTCTATCTCTATCTCTATCTCTGTCTCTGTCTCTGTCTCTATCTCTAACTCAATCTATATATCTATATCTATATCATCTATATCTATCTATATCTATATCTATATCTATATCTATATCTATATCTATATCTATATCTATATCTATATCTATATCTATATCTATATCTATATCTATATCTATATCATCTATATCATCTATATCTATATCTATCTATATCATCTATATCTATATCTATGTCTATATCTATATCTATATCTATATCTATCTATATCATCTATATCTATATCTATATCTATATCTATATATCTATCTATCTATATCATATATATCTCCTATCTATATCATCTATATCTATATATCTATATCATCTATATCATCTATATCATATCATCTATATCATCTATATCTATATCTATATCTATACCATCTGTATCTATATCTGTATCTGTGTCTCTATCTATCTATCTATCCATCTAATCATACAATCATTAAGGTTGAAAAGGCCCTCTTAGACCATCAAGTTCAGCTGTCACCCCAACCCCACCAGCCAACTAAACCATGTCCTCAACTGCTACATCCACATATTTTTTTAACACCTCCAGGGATGGTGACTGCAGCACTTCCCTGGGCAGCCTGTCCCACTGCCTGACCACTCCTTCTGTAAAGATATTTTTCCAGTCTTCTATAATCCCAAGTTGCTCTTGCACAGCATCCCCCAGTGACCCCCAAACCTGGCATGCAGCACCCTCCCTCAGCCTGGGATGAAAGCCTCTGACTGCTGGTGCTGGGTGTCTAACCCAGAGCTCTGGTTCCTGTTGTCCCAGTTGTTGTCCTGTTGTTCTGGTTCTGTTGTCCCAGAATCCTGGAAGGAGCCAGGGCAGGGGCTTTCTGCTCTGATGGGATTCCTTCTCTTGTTATTATTCCTCTCTTAGGGCAGAGGAGCCTTTAGTGACATAACCTGACCCACTGCTACATCTTTCATAAAAAGCAGGTGACTTCTTGGCAGAGATCAGCTTGGGAAGTTCAAAGTAATTTCTTTTTGGCTTAAAGTCAGCCTTGGTATGAGATGTGATAAAGAATTTGTGTTCTACTTAGAGGTTAAGAGCCACTGTGCCATTTCAGTCAGGATACACAGAGTCAGTGTCATTTTACAGTGTAGCAAGTTAAATAAAAACCAGTCATAATTTTTGGTTTACTTGGTACAGTGTTGTCTCTGCTGAGGGAATGGGAGCTTATTCAGGACCCATGTGGATGCTCATGTGAAGAGGAGACAAAGCCTGGGAGGAGAAGACTGGAGAAAATCTGGGATTAGTATCTTTTCACCCCTTCCAGTTTGATTTGCTCTGGAGTGCCAATGTGTCTGAAGTAGGATTCAATGTACTTAAGTCTCAAATAGATTCCTCTGCAAGCATATATATATATATATTCTTTATTTTTCATGATTCAGTTGTCTTCAGATAGTTGAACTTCACCCAAAAAGCTGTGCAAACAACACTGCTGTGTCATGGGATGTTCACCTAAGACCTCTGACTTATAGACACTGGAAATTAGGATACAAATACCAAACCTTCAGGGTCAGCTCTCACCACTGTGCACCTCATTTTGCAACCTCACTGAACTAATTCAACAATACTTAAATCATCAGATGAAAAAAAAAAGAAACAGAATTCCTTAACAAAATCATCAGATGAAAAAAAAAAAAAAAAAAAGAAACAGAATTCCTTAACAAATTCCTGATTGTATTTGGAAAGAGATACAAATAAACCAAACAACAAGATGGTCAGGACATAAAGTCATCAGCTTTGTTGCCTGGGGGTTTTCTGATCTGCAGTAGTCATGTTAAAATATCTTCTGCTGTGTTTTCTCTAAGTGGACCCCAATCATTGACCTTTCCTGTCCTTGGCTTCCCCTCCCTTAAGTAAATACAGACCGAAACTGCTGTATTGATTTTACATTTTTTTCCCCTCAGGTAAAATTACACCAATAAGTGCATGTTCTCCCCCAAAAGCTTTTTACCATCTCCAGTCCTGATGACTGATTTAATTAAGCTAACTGCTCATTTCTAAACTCCTGTCTCCTCCAGGAATATAGCTTTGTTTCACAGATATTGCCTTTCTTTTTTTTCCTTCCATTTAAAGATGCCTTTGAAATATTCTACCAGGGAGGCTTCACCAGTCTGAATGTCTTTCTGACTGTAAATTTGCCTAGTTACAGATGCAGTACAACATCTCCTGGCAGATAAATGGACCTTTCCAGATTGCATCTTCTCATCACAGATTTAAGCACCTTTTTTTCAGAAAGCTGCATGTTCATCATGTAAACCCATTAGACAGGACAATGAATATGCCTCATTACCAGGCATTGGCAGAGACTAGATGTGATGCTATAGGAAAAAAAAAATATATTAAAAAATCAATTGGGGTGATGGTGGCTTAGCTGCCCCTTGGAGATGGCTTGCTGGGATATGGAGAAATGCTGGCAACAGCCTGAGTGAGTCCTGAAATGTGAAGATGTTCTGTTACTGGGCCCCTCAGTTCAGGAAGGACATCGAGGTCCTGGAGCAGGTCGAAAGGAGGCAACTGGGCTGGTGAAGGGACTCGAGCACAGATCCTATGAGGAGAGGCTGAGGGAGCTGGGGGTGTTGAGGCTGGAGAAGAGGAGGCTCAGGGGAGACCTCATCACTCTCTCCAACTCCCTGAAAGGAGGTTGGAGCCAGGGGGGGGTTGGGCTCTTTTCCCAGGCAACTCTCAGCAAGACAAGAGGGCACAAGAGGTCTCAAGTTGTGCCAGGGGAGGTTTAGGTTGGACATGAGAAAGAATTTCTTTCCAGAGAGGGTGATCAGACATTGGAATGGGCTGCCCAGGGAAGGGGTGGATTCTCCATCCCTGGAGATATTTCCAAAGAGCCTGGATGTGGCACTCAGTGCCATGGGCTGGGAACTGCAGCGGGAGTGGATCAAGGGTTGGACTTGATGAGCTCTGAGGTCCCTTCCAACCCAGCCCATTCTATGATTCTATGATTCTACTGGAACCAACCTGCACACTTGTGGGGCTGCTCATAGCTGCATCCTTGCTGGTTTTATGACTGTGCAGGAAATTTGCAGAAGTCAGGCACATAGCTGAAGCCTGGTTAGATAACTTCTTCCTTTTAATCCTTTATAAATTTGGACAGACCTGTGTTATGATTTCACAATTCTTTGTATTCCTTTAAAAAGTAGATTTCTGGGTCAGAGGCAAACTAGTAAAATTTTTTTAAATTGGAAATATTTATGCAAGTCATGTGTTGCCAACTGTGGAGCAAGATGTCCCAGAGGGAATACAGTAGTATCTACCAGGAAGAGGATTTTGATACTTTATTCCATAACTTTTTGGAGAGAGTTCCTACTACACTGGTCAGTACTGGTGTCAGTGTGGGTCAGTAATATAAACCCCACTGCAAAATTTTGTATGTTCCAGCACAGGTGAGACTGATGCAAAATTCCCCTAGAACGAGGAAGAAGGTGGAGAGAATAAATGCCTCTGTATTTTTCCTGCCAGGTAATTACTCCCCTGTTTTGTTGGCACTGCCAGCAGTGTGTTTCTGTGACTATTTCTGGTTTGTTTGCAGTGCAGATCCCTGTAAGTATGAAATGAAAACCTGCAGGATGCTCCAATATCTCCCCTTCAGGGAGAGCCTAGAAGTGTCAAGGGTGAACTTTGCAATCTTCTGCCTCTGATCCAGCTACATATAATAATAATAATAATAATAATAATAATAATAATAATAATAATAATAATAATAATAATTATAATAATAATGGTGGTGGTTGTTTTGTGGTGATGTTATTGTCATTGCTTTTGCTGTCAGCTTTCAACTGCCTTGACAAAGGAAGAAGGTATTTCCACACAAATCCTGTACCTTTTTCTGTGGAGAGAAGTGTTCTCCTTTTCTACTTATAGCAGAAAATGTGATCCATCCATCACGTTGTCAGGTGCTCCCTACAAGGCAGATTGTCAGATTTTGTTCGAATGAATTTTAGGGAAGCCAAATAAATCCCTTTAAAAAAAAAAAAAGATAGTGACACCTGCCCACTGTACCCTTTGGCCCAATTCCCAATCTGATACAGCTATTTGAAGTTCTTAAAGTTGTCTGGAGCAATATTAGAGTGGAATTCAGCCCTGTTTATAGGAAATCAGTTGCCACTCTACTAACGTTGACAATTTGGGTTTAGTGCATCTCTGCTGGGGGAGATGCAGACCTCATCTGAACTGGGTGACTCTGGTGGCAGCACACTTGTTATTATTACAGCTTTTACTATAAAATCACGCTTAAATTATTAATAATTGCATTATTGCTTTAATAAATGCTGAAGGCACAATAAAACTATGATTAAAGGTGTTTTATGAGGGGAAAATTATAGTGTCTTCTAAGAGCTGTTGTTTCCTGGTAGGCAATAATATGACTGTGCTGTGACACATTTATAGCACTTTCAACCTTCAGCATTAAAGCCACCATTTAGTCACTTCCCAGTTTCCTTTGAGATAGTTCTCCATCGTTAAGCAGGAATGAAGATCAATGTGCACAGAGCTGTACTTTGTAGTCAGAGGAAATCTCTGTGCCTGAGCTCCTGGAACAGCAGGACAAAGCAAAATCTTCCTTTGAGCTGATGTGATAGCTCAGACACACAGAGGGAAGAGGAATGACTCTTCTGGAGGTGAAGACAAGAGATCTACCATCAGAGGATTCTTCCTCCAGAGTCTGGAGGTGGTGGACAGCATGGGCTGCAATATTTCCCCTTCAGTAGCAGCACTATGAGGAGGACAGAGGTGTTTATACACAGCTTATCTGGAGATCCCCACTGTAAGAAGGTTCTACAAGAAGCCTCAGTCTTGCAGATGATGCTGCCATATGTGTTCTCACACTGTATTCCTGATCAAACCCAAGAAGAGAGGAGTTCTACAGAACACAGTGATGAGCACAAGTGCCAGTACAACAGAGCTGCTATAGTCCTGGCAAAAAGTTTTCCAGCATCTTCTAAAAATGTTTTATTAAAAAAAATTTTTATTGTTATTAAAAAAAACAAAAAAAACCCTATCTACTATGTCACACAAACAAAAAAAGAAAGCCTGTGAATTACTCTTCATTACTCTTCTATCAGAATATAACATCACTGATATTTACCTGACTCCTGACAGCTCTGAGGAGTGATGAAAAAGATATAAAAGTCAAGTTTGCTGTTTGTTTCAAGTTCATAATTTTGATGAAAAAAAAAAATCTCATTACAGTTCCATTAGTGGTTTCTACATAGAAGATATTCACACCTGACCTGACATCACCATGCAGCACAAAGGCTTTTGCTAGCACTCAGCAAGGCAAACCAACCCTGTGAACAGTCCAAGTGCTCTAAACACCATCAAACTCTGTTTTTTAGCTCATATTTCTCCCTTCTACATTGTAGTTTATATTGCAGTTACAAACTTAATTAGATAATCTATCTGGATGTGTCGTGTTTCTATTTAAAATGACAGCTTCTCTTAGACAAGGTTATAAAAAAGTCATATCTGTGGGAACTGTAATGACAAAGATGTGGAATTTCTTTTAGCTTTGAGTGATGGTGAGAATTTATCATTTAGGAGACAGGTATAATTTTCTAGCAGCAGTTTGTTTCTGTGTTGCACATCAACATTTGTGCTGAGTCCTGCATTTCTCTTCTCCATATGCCAAGAATAAGGTCCTTTTGCACCAGCTTGTCACACTTGCTTAGTACATTTGTGATTAGTTTAGAATTGATGAGCTTGATGGATGTTGCCACATTTTGTCTTTCCTCTTTCTAATTTTTCTCAAGTGCAGAAACCAGGCACGGATGATGGAAGCTAAGAAGTTACTCTAGGTGAGAGTGGAAGCAATGCCTCCCAATCCAGATGAAAAAAAAAAAAAAGAATAAACTTAGAGGAAATCCACTCATGTCTTACATGCACAGAAAGTGCAAGTGAGCTCAGAGAGTATATTTGCCTGCAGGACTTTTCCTTGATTTGCCCCAAACCCAGTCTGTCCCCCAAGAAAGGACCCACTGGTTCAGAGAATGCTCCTGGAGACAGCACTTTCATTGAAATTACTTTTTGATTTAACCTGGCACTTAATACCTCTGTAGGAAAGGACACGTCTTGTGACACAGACAGAGAAAGATAATGCCCCAGGGCAAATAAATCCCACAGTTAAAAGTATCAGAGCTTGAAGCTAAACTCAGTACATTTTGCTATAAAACTTGGAAATGGACTTAATGCTTGTGCCCTGACTTATCTGTTAAAAGTTATAAACTCATCTCTGTTAAATGCTACTCATAAGAAGAACTGTGTATGGTAAAGCAGGAACAATACCTCATATTTTCATTTCTTGACACCTAATATACAAACTCTGCAATTAATCACAGTCCTGTCAAACAGAGGAATCCTTGAACACGAGCATTTAGGAAATTAGAAAATATTAATGATTATAATCTCAAATGCATGCACTATTTGAACAGAAGAGACATGATATTGACACCAATCTAGCAAAGCAGTGTTGAATGACCTTTTCCTTCCCTTCCCTTCCCTTTCCTTCTCTTCTCTTCCCTTCCCTTCCCTTCCCTTTCCTTCCCTTCCCTTCCCTAACTGTCCTTAACTACATTTCTTTTCCCAGCCCAGACATCCTGTTCTGGGTGAGGATAACAAAAGGTCATGGAATGCAACATTTTTTTGCTTTATCTGCAGAACTTGCAGGTGTACAGAAATATATAGAAAGAGAAATTAAATGCTTTTTTTTTTTTTTTAATGCTGAATATAGCCAGGCCTCTGTAAGTGGGAGCCAGATCCTTGGGTGCTCCGACACTTCCAGTTTCAGAAGAGTCAAAAATCACCAGGATTTTTCTGCTTTCTCACCCTTCTCCATTGCCCAGCCTTAGCTGAGCTGATGAGAAGCTTTCAAGCAAAATGTAAAAGCACCAACACATTTATTAGAGACAAAACATTTCTATCACCCAGAGCTAGGACACTGGTTTGATGCATGGGGGACAAAAGTAAAGGTTTATTTTGCCTTCTCCAGAGAAATTCTGGATCAAAAATGTAGGAATAAGAACAGCAGATGGCTTCCATGACTAAGGACAGCTCTGTGAGCATCATGGATTATAAATACACTTATTAAACAGAATGACTTGGGCTTTGAAGCCAGAGCCAGACACTTTGCTGTATTTCCATTCCCATGTAAATGTTTGAAAGATTTTTATTTTTGTTCCAGAGGAGAACAAAAATACATTTCAAAAGTTCTGCTGATATAAATTTTTCATCCTCCACAGTCTACTTCCAGATCCTCCCCTAGAATATGTGCTTTTAAGCTGTCTACAGCAGTTGAATTAACTTCGACACCTAACAATCTGTGGCTTTCAGAAATAACACCTAGAGAATAAATCTTTTACACGGGTCCAAATGTTTAAGAATTTGGAAGGGAGTAATTGCCTCAGTAATTCCACTATGCAGCTGAACTGCAGAGATTTCCTCTCCAGCTCACAAAGCAGTCAAGGTACCCAGAGTGTGAAGAAAACACCTCTCCTGTTTCCACTGCTGCCTGGAATGAAGAGGCAGCTGAAAGGGGTAATTTTAGGAAATCTCAGAAGACTTAATGGATGCAATCATAGAATAAGTGGTGCTCCTTTGTATATAAAACACCACCAAGAATCTACTGTCAAAGATGGAATGTTTTCCTCTGAACATCCTTCTTGGGCTCCAAGAGTTGAATAAGAGCTCTGCAGATCAGCATCTCCGTAGCCCTCTGACAGCTGTAGCATTGAAATATGTCTGGAAAAGGGATCAGATTTAAATAATGAAATGGGACTTACCCATGACCTTCCACAGATATTGAAAAGTGTAAGGAAATACTACTTTAAGCCATAAATGTACAGTAGAGATAATGCCAAGAGAATTAAACAACCATCTGGTGCAATTATTCATGTCCTCTAAAAATAGTTTGCATGTGAATGTGGCACCATATTTCCCTATATAATTCAGACGTTTGAAACTACAGGAAAATTGCAGAAGATGACAGGAAATAAAAGCTACTTTTTTTTTTTTTTTTTTTTTTAATGCATATTAATGCAGTCTCTTCCAAAATAGAAGGCACAGGGGAAAGTGAAGGGAGTGGAGGGGAACCAAGGGTGAGAGAGGAGTGTAGGATTAGTGTCTTCAAAGCAAACATACATGTGAGAACTAAATAATATTCATAATAACCCTTCCCTCATGTGCTGGTGTTTTCATGATACTTTGTAAAATAGTTATTTTACAGTTATCAGATGAGGAACCATGTGAAGATTTGGGTTGCTGCTATAATCTAAGTAAATGCTGTAAAGAAAAAAAAAACCCAAAAGGCTCGTGGAGTAATACAAATATTGATAAAAGAGCTTTTTATGATACAAATATATCATTAACTTGTGAAGAGGGGTAATTTGTGCACACACAGGGCTGTGACAAGAATCTCCCCATATTTCCAGGATCACCAGGCACTTACAGAAAGCAGGAACATTGCATGGCTTTAACCTCTCCACAGGTTTTTGAGCAAGGCACAGACTGAGCCATCTTTGAACTCCCTATTCCAACAACTGCAATAACAAATTAAATTAGCAGAAACCTGTCCAAGGATAAGCTGCAGAAATTGTTCTCCCTGCTCCTAATTACACGTTTGTGTTCTGTTACATTAGGAAACAAAATACCCATTTATAACCCAGGCAGCACTCTGAAACAGAAAATACTCCTGGGCAACTTGAGAAGAACCCAGCAGAGGTATTTTTGACTGATAATTTCTGACTAATGCACATAAGTAATGAATTTACAAAGAAGGCAAAATTGTTCCTCTTTACTCACACCCGATGACTGGTATTAGTGCAAACAGGAACACCAGAATGGGTGGTGAGATTTAATGGATATTGATTGTGAAATAAATACCTGCAGTAGGTGTTGTTTGATGCCTCATATCCCAGGACTGCATCCATGGAGGAGCCCATGAATACCACTGTGTGCTCTGAGGGCCAAGTTTCCTGTACAAATATGAGCAGCAGTGATGTGAGTTATCTAGAACTCCCCCATATCAGATGGAGGTACCACCTCTCTGCGTCAGAGAAAAAAAAAAAAAAAAAAAAAAAAAGCAAAATATTATATCAGTAAAAAAATGTTCAGAATGAAAACTACCACAGGAGCCAAGAGTGGACAGGAAAACAACAGGTCAAGGTTCTTTCATTGCATTTCAGTGTATGAGAGCACCATTTGCTTTAGTTAGGCTCCAGGAGACAGAAGCACAGACTCATAGAATGGGTTGGAAGAAACCTTAAAGCTCATCCAGTCCCAACCCCCTGCATGGGCAGGGACACCTCCCACCAGCCCAGGTTGCTCCAAGCCCCATCCAACCTGGACTTGGACACTGCCAGGGATGGGGTATCAACCAACCTCCCTGTGCAACCTGGGCCAGGGTCTCACCACCCTCACAGGAAAGAATATTTTCCTAATGTCTGACCTAAATCTCCCCTCTTCCACTTTGAAACCATTTCCCTTGTCCTCTCACCCCACCCCCGTGCCCAAAGCCCTCCCCCAGCTTTCTTGTAGCCCCTTCAGATATTGGAAGGTTGCTCTAAGGTCACTTTGGAGCCTCCTCTTCTCCAGGCTGAACAACCCCAATCCCTCAGCCTGGCTTCCCAGGGAGCTGCTCAGCCCTCTGAGCATTTTTGTGGCTCTGCTCTGGACACTTCCCAGCATCTCTGTGTCCTTCTTTTGTTGGGGACTCCAGAACTGGACCCAGTACTCCAGGTGGGAGATGCAGGTGTATTTTGATGTCAGCTCTCAATTTGATTCTCTACATTTTAGTTGCCATCTAAATTTTTAGCAGCAGCCTGATTTTAAAATTCTCAGAATCCTGGTCAATAGAGAACCAGCATTTTCCTTCTAAATCTATTAAGTAGCAATTAAAAAGCAGGTAGGCAGCCTGATAATAGGATTAGGGGAAAGAAGACCTCAGCATGTCAAAGTCACATCATCCTGCAAACCACATCTAGAAATTTGGCTGTCAATACATTCCTGACACAGTACTAGAAAGAGGAGGAGACTCAAGATTGACACAAAAATGAATAATAATATTATTTAAATTATTTAGTCTCAGAAAGTCAGGTTGCTATAAATGTATCCCCACACCTACTTATTTCAAGTGACTATTTTTGAACCAAATTTCTCTTGGTTTTGTCTGCCTTTTTAAACTAAAAATGAATGCAGACTAATTAAAGAAATTCTATCAGGTTTTTGTTTTCTGTCATCCACCAGGCTAAGACCAGTGCCCAGGAGTTGGCACTTCTGTGCTAACTAATAGAAGTTGTGCTAATAGAGAGTCTACACACAGTTGTAAAATTACTAAAATTAGGGAAATTAAGTAATACCTATCTTGTCTTCATTTTTTACAGTGTTTTATATTACATTCTTATAAACACATTCATTAGCTACTGGGAGCTGCATTTTTAACACATGAAATAGATACTAGAAATGTTTAAATAAAAAGTGTAAGACCATTGCAAAAGGCTGACATCCATTTCACCAACTTTTCAAGCAGCTTCCTTAGCCAGCAGCATTCCTTCCCCTAGTACTGAACATTTATTTTGAAGACATGACTATTATGTCAGAAAAAAAAAAAAGGTTTGAAAGCAATGTATGTTTTATGAAGAGATGTGATTTATCAAAAATAATGTCAGGGCATTATGTTTGATGAGCAAAGAGCAATGCAGGGGTGTATTATAAGAACAATAAAAAGAAGCTGCAGCAGCATCCTTTCTGCATCCTTCTCAATCAAAAAAAACCTCAACAAACAAAACAAGCAATATTCTTAGGTTAAACCTATTAAAAGATACATATATATTAAATAGCTGTGTATGCTAAGAGTTCTCTAGAGACTTAAAGGGAAGCAGTAATGTTGGGAAAATATTTTACCTAACCTGATGCTTGTTTTCAGTTTAACTCCTGTTTTGACTCAGTGCAGCAATCAAACATTTTCTTGAAATGCTTGAGAAGCCAAAGCCCTTTTTGCAACTGAGATTTTCAATACTCTTGATGTTAATAATCAGGAAACAACACCTTCTTTACTAATGACTATTAAAATGCCTCATGTATGCACAAAAATCAACTGAGCTTTGTGGGATCCTTTCTAGGAACACTGGCCATTTGAGCACAAGTTGTTTATGTCAGGTGGGGAAGTTGTTATCTGACAGTACTTACACCATTTCTGGGCCAAATTCAGAAAGACAGGAGTTGTCTCTCCACGAGCTATTAATAGGATGCAGTGGCTTTTGGAACGGCTGCTTAAAGGTAAGGAGACTTTTAAAAATAGGTTATGTTTAGAAAGGCTGTTTTAAAAATAGAGTAGCTTCAGAAGGAGTGAGATGTGAAGCAGAACTGAAACTCTCTCTGCTTGCTGAAATCAAAGAAATACAACCTAAGGTAGGTCAAGCAGGAGGCAGCTTAAAACTCAGAAGATAGAGAGAACTTTTTACCACACAGGCAGCATGATCACCAAAAATTACAACCCTGCATGTTTAGTACCAGGGCCCCTTCATGATGCCAAAGTGCCAGCAAGAGAGAGATGAGCAAATGAAAGAATAACAGCAGCTAATTTTGAATCCAGCCAAGCCTGAAGGAGGCATATTGGAGGCATATTCTCCTTTTTCCATGCAACTATTGAACCAGTGGGGTGCTACCAAAGCTGACTGCAGTGAACAAGCAATAGCAGCTGCCATTCCTTTCCTTGCTTTCATCAGAGCTTCCCACTGCAGAAAAGACAGCACAAAGAAGTCTAAAATTCAGCTTGGAAGCAACTGCCCATATCACTTGGGATCTGCAGTATGGTGGCCTCCTGAGGATTGTATCAATCTGGATGAGATGAGACAAAAGTTATTAATTATTACTAAAAGTTAAAGTTTTATTTTCTCTAGAAGTATTTGCAGTTGATAATGAAATAACACCAGAATTCAAAATTATATTTTGAATATATATATACTTACTCTGGATATCTTATTCTAGATATAAAGTAGCAGTTGTAAACAGGAGCAAAGGGCCTTAACCAAACTGAACAATTCTCTTTATGCACTGATTTGCCTAAAAGAATTTTCTTTGAGCAATTTTCCTGAATAAGGGATAGGTTGTATAAGCAACTGAAGAAATTATTCTCAATATCTGGCAAAGAAAGTGGAAAGCACTCTCTCATTTTATCTTGGCTCACTGTACTCTACTCCTAATACATTAGGAGTGTAATACCCTCAAAATGTTATGTAGAAGAGAAAATATTCTATTAAATGCCTTGTACTGCCCAGCAGAAAGTGGTAAGGACCCTGGAGTCTTCTTGCCCCATCTTTATTGCCCCCGTGGTTCTGTCCCAAACCATTTTTCAAAGATTCTGTTTTGGTTGTCGTGTCACTTCAGCCCTGGGATGTGATTGTAGGGGAAGCAGAAGGTTTGAATTTTATTAAGAATAATTAAAGTTAGGGCCTTGACGTGCCATAGACAGAGATGAAGGCTTGAAAGATAAATTCCTTCCTCTCAGGATGAGCCACAGTTCCATGATCTGGATGTTTAACTGGGAGATCATTCAAATATCAACCTGTTTCAATGCTCCATGGTTCTTTTCTGCAGCTCACCCTGGGAATGCACCTGTGGAGAGACATCTTCTGAGTCTGCAGAGCAGAATACAAAGTCTCAGGGGAAGTGCTGGAGTCACCACCCCTGGAAATGTTAAAAAATGTGTAGACTTCAGGACACAGCTGAGTTGGCAAGATGGTGTTGGGTTGATGGTTGGTGATGTAAACACTTTGAAAATACAAAATATGTCTCTCAAATCAGTATTTTTTCTGCTCTTTTTAAAATATACCAAACATCCTCAATTAACAGATTTTTCCCCAAACTTAACTAGCTTCTGTTTTATATCATGCTTGACAAGCTCCTGAAGATAAGACTGCTTATCCAGTTGCCTCCTGGTACACGGTCCAGACAAAGGTAATAAATTGAACAGGGTAACAAGGACTGAAAGATAATAATAAATAAAAGAGAAGTTCTTGAGATGGCAAAATCTGTTTTATTCCTAGCAAGTCTGTGTGCCAGTGATTTATGAAAAGACAGAACTCCTTCTGCTGTATAAAACTCCAAGAGAAAAAGGAGAAGCGAGCGGCTCTTCCCCCCCCCTCTCTCGGCACTTTGGCTTCAGCTCCGGGACAGAGAAGCGGCAGGAGCGACAGACCCTACGCACCCGATCACAGCCAGAGGCCAGGGCCGGCAGACGGTGATAACATCTTAATTACCCTCCTTCTTTTCTCTTCTTAACGACTCTTCCCTCCAAAGTAACTAATTGTGTAAATCCTAAATAAATCCTTTTAACTCGTTAAAATCATAAAGCCTGGTTATTTTTGTAAACTCACGCGTCGTCTGTGAGTAGTGGCTGAATTTTCCTCGCAAACAAAATATAAATAATAACTTGGATCGTAACAGTTGGACTTGATGATCTTAGGCAGCTTTTCCAACCCTAATGATCCTATGGTCATTCCTGCATAAACCATTTTGCAGGATGGTCTCTTCTGAAAAAGGGAAGTATCATACCAGAACCCTAAATTAAGTGCCTCATGGATAATATTTTGCCAGCCCAGAAGGAGCACTCAGAGGATTTCAGCAGCAGCTCAGCAGGATGCTTCCCTCTATTAACTGCCAGTCACAGAAGAACAGCAAAACTTGGATATTATGATTTTCTACAGCAAAGCCATGTTGTTGTTCAGTTTGCCATAGCCATGTCTCCTCAAATACACAAAATCCAAGAGATGTATCATAGAATCATAGAATTGGCTGGTTTGGAAGGGACCTCAGAGATCATCAAGTCCAACCCTTGATCCACTCCCGCTGCAGTTCCCAGCCCATGGCACTGAGTGCCACATCCAGGCTCTTTTGAAATATCTCCAGGGATGGAGAATCCACCCCTTCCCTGGGCAGCCCATTCCAATGGCTGATCACCCTCTCCATAAAGAAATTCTTTCTCATGTCCAACCTAAACCTCCCCTGGCACAACTTGAGACCTCTTGTGCCCTCTTGTCTTGCTGAGAGTTGCCTGGGAAAAGAGCCCAACCCCCCCCTGGCTCCAACCTCCTTTCAGGGAGTTGTAGAGCTATTGGCTCTCCTGTGAGATCACAGTTTTGCTCTATTCAAAAAGTCTTATGTTAAATGACACCTCCTCCCTTAATTTCTCAAAGCCATTTCATGTTTACTTGCTGGCTGTACTAGATTACAGATGCAGTCTTTCAAACCAACAACACTGCCAGATATATTACCTCAACAGCCTAAACTGAGGAGAAAATCCACAGAAATCCATAAAAACCTGAAGGAGAACAACCATCATATTTTAAATACTGTAAACTTTGTGTACAGGTAGAATTACACCACTCAGCTAAATGTCACCAGGCTAGCAACTGAGCCATTGAATCCTTCTGGTTCTTAGTCATTAAGAGATTAACCAAAAATACACCCAGGCCTGGGTTCATCCTGCCTGACTTTAATCACTTAAGTGAGACACTTAAGTTAGAAAATTATATTTCAGAAGTAGTCTTTACAGGTAGTGGAAAGAGCTCAGCAGTTCAGAGCTTTAGGTGGCTATTTCACCTTTAAGAGGTGCCAGCATCCTCCCATCAGTGCCCAAGGAGAAGAAACTCACTGAGGTGACTGAGGTGCAGGTGTGGGTGCTCTGCCAATGGGAGGGATAACTTTAAAAAAACTGCATAAATCTGTTGGGGACCCTTAAAAAAACTACATAAATCTATTGGGGACCCAGCTACACTTCAGATATTCAGATGTTCAGATATTCAGATGTTCAGATGTTGATCCCACAGGGAGACATCACTGCATCAACTGAAAAATCATTCATCATGGGCTTAAACAGTTTGGTAAAATTGTTTAAAAAATCTGAGATTCTCAGCATTTAGGAACTTTGAAGATCCCGTGCAGCATCTGTGCTCTGGCCATGTAAAAATTTGCTGTAACCACAAAAACCTCAGCATGACACAGTTGAAGAGAGTGAACTTGAAGTTGTTTGTACCTTGTGTCCTTGTTTTTACCAGCAGTGATTATTCTGGCACCACTTTCCAGAGCCAGCAATGACTTGGTAACTAACAGCACACTCTATACAGATTCTAGGGCTGGTGTGCAAGGGAAGACTTCTGTTATTAGCTTGTCCTTGTTGGCACTTTGTCACTGGACAGCTTATTTCTGGTTTATCAGAATTATGAAAGTCTCTGAATTCAAGAAGAGGTGAGCTAAGACATTATTAAGACAACTTGACACTGGTTTTAACTTTTAGTAACTTTGACTTAATGCTAGGAGCATGTTGCACAGCATGGGTTTTGATGTGACAGCTAGTTCTTGGGTTCTGAAAAGCTTTGGGGATGCTAAAATCATGCAGAAACCAGAGCAGAGTTCAACACAAACTGATGAGAAAAAATAAATCAGCTCACGGGTGCTTTCTCTTCATCTCAGAGCTTTTGTCTGGCTCCCTCTGCAATGCAGGAAGGCCGTGGTGATTCCAGCACACAAAATAAACACCATGTAGACCTCACAGCTGTAGAAAAAGCACAAAATTCAGAAGTCATGGAAACAGAAAACAAAGGGAGAACAAAGAGGTTCCTTGGTGATCTTATGTGGTTCCTTCCATGGGCTCTGCTCCCTGCCCCCAGGATTGTTTATGCATTTTAGCACTGAAGGATCCACAAATTAAAAAAATAGAGAAGTGAGACAGGAACTGACCTCTCCCTGGGCAAGGCTGTGTGTTATGGGGCTCTGAGCTTCACTCCCAGTTGTTTACTCTCTTCTCCCTCTCTGGCTCTCTCAGTTTTGGGTTTTTTCCCTTCTGCACAGTGGCAGAGCTTCAACAGAGAAGCAATGAGTAAACCACTGTCATCCTGGCCCTGACCCAGGCACGAAGGCACAACTTCTGAGCTATGGGAAATGGAGATCTGACCCTTCTCCAGATAAAAAAGGGCAGAAAAATGAGTTTTGTGCCTCCTCTGGAGTTCAAGAAGAGGTGGACAGCAACACTGATCCTGTCCCTGTTGGCTGAATTTTAAAAGAACTACAAGACAGCATCCAAACCCAAAGAGGCAGCTCGAGCACTTCCAGGCTGGAAATGCCTGTTCATAAACACCAGCTCCAGTAGTTAACTGAGCTGCTGAAAGCTGGAAAAGAAGTAAGAACTTGTCTCTGCCTGCAGCCTTTCCTCCTAGCTGGCTGGCTGGCTGGAGAAGGTGTCCTCAGTGACAAAGTTTGGATGAAATTTCACAAAGCCAGCTCAGAGCTGTCAAGCCCAGCCAGCAGGCTAACTCTTTCCACTCATGATGGCCAGAAGAGATATTTTCTGGAATATGTCAAATCTAACTGCAGCTGCCAAAGACCTCAAAGCTGCCCTGAGATGTCTGCTCTCCCTTTTTTTTTTTTTTTTGTTTTTTTTTATAGTTCAGTTATCTCTGTGTCAGGGCAGCAGCATCACAGCTCCAGCTCTCTGTCTTATCGTGGCTTTAGGGGGTTTTAGAGCTCCTCACCAGTGGTTTATCCTAGAATCATAGAATGGGTTTGGTTGGAAGGGACCTTAAAGCTCATCCAGTTCCAAACCCCTTCCATGGGCAGGGACACCTCCCACCAGCCCAGGCTGCTCAATGATTTAATCAGCTGCAATAGGAACTGTGGTAAGGAGGTGTAAATCTAAATTCTGTCCAATTGCCCCTACCCCCAGGGGCAATAACCACAGCAGAGAGGGAGGGAGGGCAGCCAGCAACAGACAGAAGGATTTTAACTTGCTCCAGCTCTACATAACCTTGACTATGGATGTCTTTGCTTGCCTTTGGACTCCAAAATTCAGCTTGCTACTGTGCATCTATGGCTTGGAGGGTTCTAAGGAAGAGAAAGGGCTCTGCCACCACCACAAAGAGCTGGTTGATACCAGCTGGGGCTAAACCATGCCACTAAAATGTTCATGAGAGTGTCAAATGTCAGGTGCTACATAGCCACAATTTTTTTATCAGGGTGTTATTATGTTTCTCCAATGGGACAGGCAGCAGATAAAAAGGCATCAGGAGAGGTTGTTCCCCTCTGTATCACTGCAGCTGTCACAGCTTTTGGTCTGAGTTGCTGCTGCTGCCAGTTAGGGGAGAAAAATTCCAAGATACAAGATAAAGCAGAGCTCTGTTACAGATTAAGAAAAATAACAGCTTTGGTTGTTGTTATTGCAGATAAATTGCAGAGCTGGAATACCCTGCTGCTTTTCACAGAATCAGATTAGAAGAAAAGTCAGCTGGTGAAGAAAAAAAAAAAAAATACTAGACTGGCAATTCTTTGAGTAGATGGTGTTGATTTAATGTTGTTAAAAGTCACTCAAGAGAATACAAACTTCAGATAAGACAGAAAAGTGGCAAGGGCTTGTGATGAGTTGGTGCTTTAGTTCTCAGTGGTTTAGAACTTAAAAGTCATAAACTATTAAACTTCCAGGTGCTTTTCAAAGACAACTTATTTCCCCAGAATTTAACATAAATTGCTGAAGAAAAGGAGCTCTCAGTAGGAAGCATGTGAAGGCAATATCAGGGTTATGCTGCAACTGTATTCATAGGGATTATTAAAAAAATAAGAGACCACTCTTACATTAAAAATCATCTCCTTATTTACAGCATCCAACCTCTCCACTGGCCTTGGACCTCATTCTTCCCAGTGCAACTCTGCTCTAGTTATTCAGGAAATAACAGCACAGAAAAAAGAAAGTGATGTATTGGGCTCTGAGTCACATAGAATGTACTTTTGGCTTCAACATCTGAAGCTTTGAGATGGTTAAAAAAACCTCTGCAGCTTTATGGTGGCATTAGAGCTGGCACAGGCCCCTGAATGGGGACTTTCTGAGCCATTGTTGCTCTAAACAGGCTGAAGGTTTGGTGAGTGATTAAGGGAATATTGATCATGGCTCAAATCCTCAACAGTATTTAGGTGCCATATCCCCATTAAGTAAGATTTAAGTAAAGGGCCTAAATAGCTTTAAAAACTTGGGATTATATTTTTATAAAGCAAGCCCCAACTTCTGCTACCTGCTGCCACTCCCATTTTTAGCCATAGTTTTGTGTCTCTGTGTGAGAACACATTTCACAGTTTGGGCTGGTTTGCTATTTTATTTATTTGCCTATGTACTTGCAGGGTGTTGGGGTTTGTTGTTTTGGTTTTGCTTTTTTGGGGTTTTTTTCATTTTTTTTGTTTTTTTGGTTGGTTGGTTGGTTTGTGGGGAGTTTTTGGTTTATATGTTTTGGGGTTTTGTGTTTGTTTTTTTTTTTCTGTTTTGTTTTTTTAAGTCATGCAGAATACCAGAGCTATTACAGATGTCTTAGAGAAATTTTCCTCCTGGCATCTCCTGGGGGATGGCAGCCAGCAGACAAACTTTGGGGTGTCTTTAGTGGCTTGCACCCCTGAACCAAAGATCAAACCACTGTTCTTTAATTTAGCACCTAGGAATCCCAAAACAAGATGTCCTGCTCCATGAAGGGATGCTCCATGCCATCAGAAACAGGGAATCTGTAACCCTGAGTGCAGGTCCTGGATTTTTATCAGGGAAACTGAAATTTTGTTTGAAAAATAGAAATTCAGTCCTCAGCTCTCCCAAGCCAGAGTTCCTGCAGGTGTGGGCTACAAATCCTGATTACTCAGGCAATATCTCATCCTGCTTGGTGTATTTATTCAGAAACTCCTGAAATATTATTTCCTTTTCAAAGTCTTTGGAACAGCCAACAAACATAATCACCAGCTCTTGTTAGCCTTATCTCAGCACACTGACAATAGCTTCTCAACAATAAAATGTTAGTGGAAACTGCAACCAAAAATAATGCATTGAAAAATAAGTTCAGTTAGCTTTAGAATAAAAACCAGTCAGAAAACTTTAAAGTATGTGACATTTTTTCTTTTTCATTTAGTTACAGATGTGACTATGTCTGTGAATAAAAGGAAGACTTTATCTACCTGAATTGCAAGGCAATTTTTTTCAGGTGTACAGTATTTTCAGTCATCCTTTTTTAGCAATATTATATCTGCTATCTTTACCATTGTTTGAATTCTCATGTACAATATTATTTAAAAAGCAGCAGGAAAGGATTCTTCTCAATAAAACCTGGTTGAAGAAAATGTCAGTAAAAATGTTAAGAAGGAATAAAATGATTCTATTATTCTGAAATACCAGCACACAAAATTCTCTTATAAACTTATGAAAACTGAAAATGGTAGCAATTGTAAAATGTTGGGGGTTTTTTTGTGACAGATTGTTTTTCAATGAATAAAAATTGTATGCAAAATCTTTGGCCATCCTCATAGTGTTCCTAATGATAGATGTGGAGCCGAGACCCTCAAATAAATATTTTGTATGCCACAAATCCATTAGAGGAAATTTATCCCCAGGTGAAACAAAAAAACCTTTCGGCAAAAAATGACAGTGAGATGAGATGAATCCAGGAAGCCTGTAACTTTTAATGAACACAAAAATAGCATTGTGTCTGCACAAAACATCCTTAAGGGCTTGTAGGCAGGTATAATACTATTTATTCAGTTAATCAGAAAAAAATGGCAAGGACTCACGTGCCCCTCTTCATGGCTCTATAAGAACCAGCAAACTCCTTAGGAATGCTTTTTTGTCCCCAGTTATATCTATTTGTTGAACCTCAGCCAAAGCTTCCTAAACTCTCTCAGAGACTGGACCATCATAGTTATAAAAAAACAACCAAACAAACAAATTAAAAGCATGATTCCTGAAAATCCTGTACCATAACCCAGAAAAAAAAAAAGATAAATGAGAATAGAGAGGTGTTAGTTCTAAGCAAACAAACATAGGGCCAGTTTTGTCAGGGAGCTGTAAAGGAATAAATCTACAAAGCTTAAAATAAAATATTGTCAGGGTCAGGGCAGAACTTTTCCAGCTGTCAGAGGCAGCATTGGTGAAACCACAAAATAAAAAAAATGGAAACCTGGCTGACTTGAATGTGCTTGTGGAGGTGGGAGGAGAAGAGCATGAAGTCAAAAGACAAATGAGAAAATGGCACCAAACCCAGAGGAGCAAGTGGGAAGCTGAGTCTGCAGAAAGCCAGGTGAGGATCCAGCTCTTTATTCAGGGAAGCAGGTGAGTATGAATATCCATTTATGCACTCATTATAATGAGAGGCAGACATTTGCATTAGACCAAATTAAACACATTTCAGTGCCATGTATTTCCCAGATAGAGTTCTTCTTAAATGAAATGCCACAGACCAGCTACAGCTCTGCTTGTCACTGTGCTTCTGGATGCTCCTCTGCCTCTGGCACCAGGTGCCCAAGAATCCCTGTCCCCAAATCACTTCCAGTGTTCCCCAACTGGACAATCCCAGGCAGCCTGGTGATGGATCTTCTCCAGCACTCCAATAGCAATGAAGGGAGAGGGTGAAGGTTCTTTTCACCAACTTCCATAATTATTTATATATAATATATATTATATATATATATACTGTATGCATACTATATATATATTGTATATTATATATAATATATATTGTTTATAATATTATTATTTATAATTTATAATTATTTTTGGAAGTTCTGAGGCCTCATGCCACAATATTTGTGTCACCAAATGCAGCTTGTCACAAAATCCTGCAAAATCACAGAGCAGATTTTTAATGAAAATGGAGCTGAACAAATTTCACCTTGAGAGAAGTCGTGTCCAGGAGCAGGGGATAGCTAAACAGTCCAAACCACATAAACTGACCTCACAGAATTGCAGGTGAGCATCTTCCAAGCCAAAATCAGACCTATTGGACTTATTAAAACTCTGAATTCCATTCTCATGTAGGTATTTAATTCAAATATACAAAGGAGATAGCACACACAGATTTTGTAGGTCTTCCCTACTTGTTTCTCATTCATAGGAAAGAAAACTTTTACTATGGTGTCTGTGCTTCACCTGCATGTTACACTTCAGGTTCAAGGGTGCATGATCTATACATTTCCTTGAAGAAGTACCAGCTGTTACAAACAAGAAAAGAAACAGAGTCAACACCACAGGACTTTTAGAAATGTCAGACTTCAGTGAGCCTAAAGATTTCAGAGCTTGTTCCAGTTTCAGCTGCTTGTCCTGCTATTTTTAACAAAGTTTGTTGCCATGAGGACATTCATACATAACCTTACTCAAATGCAAAGTTACTAATAAGAAGCCACACTATTTTTTATTTTATTTTATTTTTTAAAAGTACCCCAGTTATGATAAACTGACTGCAGATAACCTTTTATTCCCATTAGGGACTTGTGCTGATAAAGTCCTGCTCCCCATCCCTGATGCCCTGGGCACTGCCTTGGCCTCAGCCAGGAGACTCCAATGAGCAGAGTACACAGAGAGGTTTTCAGCAGGATCCTTTGACAGGATGTGCAGAAGTGCCAAAGTATCTTTGTCCAGCCCTTTGAATTCACATACAGCTTGAAGAAAAACCAAAATTCAATTTTACATAAGAAGGAGGTCATAAAAATCGATGACCTTTCTCTTCATAATAACTTTGTCACCAGCATCATCTGCTCTCCTGCCTGGCTTCTGCTTTCATGATGTCTCACCCTCTATTTTCCCCTAATGTTATAACAAGTTGGGAACACACCAGTACAGTTATTTTCTGATGTTACACAGAGAACAATCAACATGAAAAGAACAACCTAAACTTAGAGGGATAACAAAAAAGCAGTGAGAAAAACAATTGAGCTAAATAATTATGTGAAGAAAAGTAATATATCTATTCATAAAGTCTCCTCACTAAGTCACAGAAGATGTAGCTCAATTTTAAAATAGAATTTCAAAACACAATAAAAAGTGCTATACTAAAACCCATCCTTATAACATGTTGAAGAAGGATGAGGGGACAGAATAAACACAAGTGGTTTCATTATTAGATGTTGAGTGACTTGAGGACATTGCTTAGAGAAACCTGTTTGGAGAAAGAGAGGGATTTGAGTATGGAAATGTTTATGATAACAATAAAACCACTTTGATTTCAATTTCGTTCCAGCCAACAGAATAATCAAGCAATCTGGGCAGGGTTTTAAGTGTGAAGTGGCTGTGGCAGTGTAAGAAGTGTGTAATTTCTTTGATGTTTTACTCCTGGATGTCTTCGAAGCCAAGAAGCACATCATGAATATTTTTCAGGATAAGGAGAGCACTTGCATGCATAATGCTGTCTTCACACATAACAAATAAAAGTGTTTCCATTTGTCTGTCCATTTTTTCAGCAGTGGTTATGATAGACAAAGAAAGAAAAGTGTAAAGTCCTTGAGGTGTTAAATCCCAGTTCTTCTGGACTACCTTTAACAGCTGAGATATTTGCTGCATCCAGGTGGTCCTTTGGTGGTTCAAAAGAGAATTTTTCAAAGAATAGCAACATTTGAAAGCAGATGCTCCATATCCTAGTTAATCAAAACTAAATTATACCATCAGAGTTAATTAAGCATTAAAGAGCATTACTGAAATCCTGGAAAATTAAAAAAATATATATTCATATTACATTTGTTGATGCAGTAATTGCAGCTATCACTGCCAGGTAGATGAAAGAGGGGATTTTTTCCTGGCTGTTTTACTTAGGAAATTCAGTCAGCTGTTCCAACCATCCAGCCTCACTTTGCACAGCCCTATCTTCTCCCTACCCTCCCAGGCTCCTCTTTTATTTTTCATACACTCCCTTCTCTTTGGTACAGGCATTACTGGCTGTAATCTCAGAGGTGGTAATTCAAACTGATTGTTCAAATAAAAACAAAACTGCTCACTAAACAAGCAAATAAAGTGATATTTTCATTACGTAGAAACTCCCCCTCTGATCCCAGCTGTGCATGGAGATGATAAATGAGTAAAGGGTGTTATCAATTTCCTTGCTATGGAGGTCATTGCTACAAAAGGCTCTGATTCTGCCATCTAACCCTGCCCAGTATTTATCCACTCACTGAACAGATCCTGCTACATTCTGCTGTTCCTAAATACTTCCAGGATAAATTATGAGAAAGGCAGAGAGGCACATTCAGCTACTAATTCCCTGAACAAATCTACCTCCATTTCTTTCCAACAAGGCTTTTTAACATTCTGCTGAGGCATCTCTAATTTTCTATGTTGTTAGTTTCTTAGGAATGGAGTAATATTTTTTTTTTTTAAAGGCATTTATTGATCTTCAGAGGGGTTTATTGACCCTTCAGAGAGACTCAGTGACTTAGGAGGGAAAAGGACGCTGAGATAAAATAAAGCAAAACCCAAATGCTCCCAAATAAAATGGAGTAAAGAGAAAGAAAACCTGAGTGATGACAGATGTCAGCAATAGCAACCTCCACTCCTTTGTGCCTGGGACTGGCTCCTCCTTTTCATGGAGTTTGATAGGCAGAAGAGCTGTTGATAGATCAGACTTGTCTGCCACCAAAAAAAAACAAAGCACAAGAAATAAATAGAATAACAAAAAAAAAAAGAAAAACCAGCAAACAAAAATAAAACAGTAGCAGCAGCACTGCAGCAGGACCTTTGTTTCCAGAGAAAGCTGGAAAGTGTCCAAGGAGTTTTCTCACCTTTGCCTTTGGACATTGGGATCCTCTGGAGAGAGTGGGCACAGAGAGCCTGGGAAAGCAGCATGGAGGCAGCTACAAGATCCTGCTTAAACCAGCACAGATTTCCCCATTATCAATTCAGCCTCCTCATCCTGAGGCACTAGACATGAGAAAAGGTGCTGCACTTGCCTTCTGGCATCTTTTCCATGAGATGAGAGCAACAGAATTGGATACGGATGTATCTGAGGGAGGAAAGCAAATAGACTTTTTCCACTTGTAAGGCCTATTTTCAGCATAAAAGTTCTGAAGAGCAAGCTAGATAACTTCAGCTTTTAACACAGAAACTCAGATTCATGTAGCCATGTAAACAAGAGTTCTAAAACCTGAAATCTAAACCCAATGGTAGTGATGCAGTGAGTGCTGGTGTTTGTTGATGCAGTTCTCACACATTTAATTGTCTCTTTTGCTTTTTAATATCATTATAGATACAAAAGAACAGACGAAACCACTTGAGGAAAACTCCAGTACCATGGTGTGGAAACCAAAGCACAAACCAAAGTTTTAGGTTATGGAGTTAATGCCCTATTGATCATCTTTAAAAGCCCTGCTCTTCACATAAAGTCAATTTAACTCTTACAGTTGTAAAAAATCCACTGTATCTTCTGGTATCCTTCATATTACAACTATGATCAGTTGTTCTGAGTCAGTTACTCTGAATAACTGTCTCTAGGCAAGAGTACTTATTTCCATAGCAATACATCATGTTGCAAACACCACCCTTCCCATGCAACAAGCTGCATGAGATGAGAGCTAAGTCACAAGTGTTTCCCCCAGAGGGGCCAAAATTGCATTACAAATGTGGAGATCAGGTTTTCATAACTACTGCCCCGTCAGCAAATTAAATTTTAAAAGCCTCCACACTCAGATCTTATCTGCTCAGTAGGGCTGAGACAAGAGTTTTACTACAAAATAAATGTTCCTCCCGAATTTGGTCTCTCCTTTACATACTCCTTGGTTGCTTCCTCATTTTATGCTCTGGAAGTGAGGAAAAATTAACATATAAATGCTCAAATGATCACAGAAACCAAAGGCAAGTGAAGGATTACCCTCTTAAATAAGAGGTATTTAAATATGAATTGCACATCATATAAAGACATTGTTCACTGTCAGGGGAAAGGATCAGATTCTTTAACCTTTAAGGCTAAAATATATACCCTCATTTGATGTAGAGTCAAATGAGGACATGGGAATATAAAACATGATTTAGGGGGATTCTAAGGGTAGTAAATAGAGAAATATAACAAAAAAATCTTTGTTCACACTCACTTAGACCAGAGTGGTTCTGGGCTGTCCTCGGAAGGGCAGGTTGGGGAGACTGAGGGACAGAAGTGCAGTGAGAACAGAGAGAGATGAGAGCTCAGCCCTCTGGGAGCCCAAAGGCTTAGAAAAAGTAAGAAAGGGAGATTTGAGCTCTTCCTTTTCACTGAGTTTGATAGGCAGAAGAGTTGTGAGAAACCAGACTTGTCTTCTCCCTCAACACAAACACAAGAAATCAATAGAATAAGAGGGGAAGTTTGAACACAAGAGGGAGAACTCTTGGTCTAAACTCACTCTGCTTTTGTTCTGGGTGGGACATTCACTACACCCCAAAACACAGGGTTTGAAGCCAAGAAAATGTCTTGTCTGAAGAGATGCCTGGCCTCATCCTGCCCTTCCCCTGGAGGGAGCATCAGTGAAGTCTGGAGAGAGAAGTCAGTGCTGTGGACATGCTCCCAGTGCCCTGAGGAATCATCTCCAGACTCAGGAACATCTTTTGAAATGAAACCTACAAAGTGGGTTGTGTTGCTGAATCTCTCTCTGACCTAATTGCAAGTTGCAGAAGAGTAAAGATGGAATCAGACCTCCCTGCTTTCATCTGGGACTGCTCAAACCCAAGGTTCTCACCTCTGAAGGGAAGCAAGAAACATCTCCTCAAAACCATGACTCCACGGTATGTAAAGTTACCTCCAGGAGGTGAAAAAGAAGGAGCAGAGAGGTTAAAACATACTTGTATGAAGAGCAGTCCTGAGATTTCCTGCCTTCAGCACTGAAGCAGATCTGCTGTGGAAATAAAGCTTCCAAGTTGATGGGAAAGGTGCTCTGGAGACCACGTAACACCCATCAACACCACCTCTGCACTTTTTTCCTTTGCAAAACTCTACCAGATCACACTGAAAGAGCTTATAAACGTGGCAGTGTGGCACTAAACCTCCAGCTAGGAGTAAAGCCAGAAAAATGAACAGATCTAATGAATTCAGAGTCACACTGTTTCTGTTCTTTCCAGTTAGAGACTTCATTTGTGATACATTTACCAGGTACGTGCCTAAAAACATCTATTAACTATAGTGGCACACCAGTTACTGGGACCATCTGCAGTCATTTTGCTTTTGTTTCACTGGTTTTTCATCAAATTTCTGTGTCATTCACAGCAGTTCCTGGCATTTTCTGACACGTTTCATGTGTTGTACACTGACAGGTCTGCAGATTTTCTTGTAACCCAGCTGAAACTTCAGCCGACGTCGGTGGTTCTGAGCTCAGCAGCAGCTTCAGAACTGGAGGGGCTCAGAAACAACCTAGAGCAAAACTTAAGTTCTATCAGCAGCAATACTTGCAGATTTTCCCTTCTTTCCTCCCTCAAAACACAAAAGTAGGAGCTCCAGTTCAGGAGATGGTGGCCAAGGTAGCCAATATTGAAGGTAACAAAAGTGTCACGACTCAGGGCTGAAAGGAGACTGGGTCCACAAATCCCAAGGTGTGAAGGTGTAACCATGAAATTCAAGCTGCAAAAAATATATATATACCAAGAAATAGTACCTTGGTAAGAAAGAAATACCCTGGGATCTTCATTTTTGGCTAAATTTATTTATTTATTTGCAATTCTTAGAGTGTTTGTGTCACCAGGTTAATCTGTAATTTGGCTTTTTGGGAGTCAGTGTGAAGCGTGGGGTTTTTTTAATGACTCTACATCTATTCTAATATAAAAAAGTGAATGTTTGGGGGTTTTAATACTAGTTTCTGTTGACAATAAAAAATTATATTCCTTTATTGAAGTCCTGTTTCCTTAGATATTCTGGTGGTAAAAGATCTGAAACCAAGGGACCAGGAAAGATTAGTCCTTGCTCTAGGAGCCTGTGCCTTGGAACTCCATGTTTTTAGTTCCTCTAGAGAAAAAAAATGGAAATAAAGATTAAAAGCAAGTGATGATTTTTCCTGGTCCATCAGAGTATCTGTCAACCCAGGCTTATCATATGAATGTCTGGATTTTCAGGTAGTTAGAAAAAAATGCAATTAAAGTTCCATTAGTCGTCTTCATAAAAAATAATAATTTTTTTTTTTTTTTTCACCCTAAGTGAAATATTCCAGCTTCAATAACTTCTAAAGAAAATCTATGAAGTTCTACCATATATATATTTAAGTTTAGAATGTTGATTCAAAACAAATCAAAATATCCACTTTATAGACTGCCAAAATGAACTATTTCCTTTTAGAAAATAATACTTCAGGTGAGGTGGAGCTATTTGCCAAATTTGGGGTAACTTCACAAAATGCTGCAACCAAAAAATGCAATTTTGAATAAATATTTTTTTTTTAAATGTACCTATTGCTATTGTCTACTGATTGATTAAGCCTGAGGGCTTGAGGGAGGGTTTTTAATTATTAGTTTTGCTTTACTGTGATATCAGCTCTTAGAATTAATTGCTTTGCAGTCTGATGACCTGAGCTCTGTACCCTGCTTGTGCTTCAGAAAGGTGCAATGCAAATGTGTTTAAATAAAGAATTTCAGTTCCAAATAAATTTCAAATAAAAAAAAAAAGTTGAAATAAAAAGATCCATTGCTTTAGATATGATTTTATACACTGCACTTCTTCTCAGAGAGTACATTTCCCATCCTGTATGAATCACAGATACCTGCTCCTCACCCAGAGAGGCTTTTGCCTCCCTAAGGCTTCAAATTCCAGTATCCTTTGTGGTTGCTGCCCACAAGCTTACTGATATCATAATTATTCTAGATGGGATGAACCCAAATAACTCTCTCCAAGTAGATAAACTATTAATGACTTCCTGGAGATTCCAAACACAATCCCATTAAATATTAATTGTGGAACAACTTATTACCCTACTGAGAGCACCAATAATGCCTCCTCGGTGACCACGTGGATTCCGAGGGCAGCTAATTCCAGGCTGATGGGAAACAGAGGAGTTGAGTGGGGAATAAAAAGGAGCCCAGTGAGGCTGTCTGATGGCTGTGGCATCCCGTGGAAATCCCCACAGCTTCACTTGACTTTGCTGCTATCAGCTGAGGCCACTTTGCAGCCAGATATGAAAAGTCACTTGCTGCAACATCAGTAAGGAGCCAAACACCTCCAAAGGGCTGACCCCTGGATTTCTGGATGCTCAGTGAGTTATTCAGTCTTTAAACTGCCTCCTTTTCTTCTCTTCTTTACCAAGACCCAGTCTTTTATTTCTCTTATGCAGGAAACAAATGCAGCCCAGGGTAACTCATCCTGTACTGCTATGAAATCTGCTGCTTCACAGAGAAGCAAAAAACCCCCAAGAATCAGCTGCCCCCAGGATGCAGTTTGAAAGCTTCTGCTGCTCCCTGTCCTGCAGGGAAAGGCTGTGCCTGGATCACAAACCCATCTTCCCCAGGTAGGGATGGGGACACTGATCCTTGTCCTGTAGGATCTGCTCTGTTTCCTCCTGGAGCTTGGATCAAACCTCGCTCAGGCTTTCCCTGCTACAACATCCCCAGTGAAGGTGAAATCACAAGAATCTCCAACTGTGATTAACACCTGGATGCTAATTGAGAAAAAACCCACAAAACACAGCAACACACCCATGCAGAGATAGATAGTCCTGTGTTTTCCTTATAACCTCACTGCATATACAGAGGGGGAAGTCAAGGGTCTGAGGAAGGCACATGTGCAGAGGAAAGGGACCTACTGTGACTACAGAATCTTTTTTAAACTGGTAGAGTTATTATCATGATAAACCCATCATGACTACCTGAAGGACTGCAGCAGTACAGCTGCAGTTGGATATTTTAAGCTTTTGTGGAACCTGGAGGTTGATTTCTCAGTGGTGATGCCAAATGCAGCAGCACTTAACAGTGGGTGCTCCCGACCCCCTGGCACCAAGAGATTATGGTTAAAATTTTTATTGTGTGTTTTCCAAGCCTGCTATTTGATGAATGTACTGACCTAGCAATACTGAATGAAGCTTAGAGGGCATTTAAGATCCACTATCTCAAACAAAATTAAGAGTTCAGCTCTTCCGAAGTTGTTTCAGTTAAATAAATAAATCCAAAGATGTTTCCTCATCTTTGAAAGACCCAGGGCCGAGTTATTTCCTATAAATAAATAAAGAAATGGAAGGACCCAAAGATGTTTCCTCATCCTTGAAAGAGTCAGGGTCAAGTTTTCCCTCAAACATTCCAAACCCAAGCACTTTTGTTTATCTGTCACCCAAACTGGGGGTAAAATGAGTAGTTTCCCAAATATCAGCTGCATGATCTGGACCCCTGGCTTATGTAAAGCATAAATTGACATAATAATAAGGATTAATAAGGACTGACAATTTTTTAAAAAATACTTTCAAGGAGGTAGTGTTAAAATATTGCTATGTTAATGGGTTGGTAAAGCAAGGGGGATGTGTTAAAGAAGAAATTTATAGTGACCTGGTTGCATAATCAAGAGAAATTCCTTAAAAGTTGTGTTGATGTGCTTGGGAAAAACATTCCACCTGTGCCTGGATAGGATCATATTTGTTGGGGATGCACTGGTTCCTCTTCTGGCCCAATGTTATCTCCCAAGAACATCAACCTGCAATGGACCAGTGCCCAAACCAAGCAAAAGGTTCTAGTTTTGATGTTTTAAAAAGATATACAGAATTAATACAATATAAGCTATGTTTAAAGCACACACAAGTAGGAAACTGAACAGCAGTAATGGTAGGAGCAAAAAATTAAGAAATATCAGTAAGAAAAACTAGAGGAGTAGCAATGATTGTTGAATTTTCTCATTAAGCAAGGGAAATCTATCCTTTAAACAGCTGTGAAGGGCAAAGAACATTCATCTCCTCTTTCAGTGGAAAAATGGAAGGCAACTGCAGCAAAATGAAAGCTTTGGCAATCAAACTGAGCAAGAGAGAATAACCTAAATCCAATTGTCTGAGGGGAAACTGCTGAGAAACTTTCTCTCTGAGCATATCCATTACTGTTCATAATTAACAAACCCTTCAAAACTATAGAAATTTCAAAGGCCTGGAGGAGTGCCAGGATTAAAAAACTGAAGAAAAGCAGCGGCTTTGGGAGTTGCAGAGGACTTATATATCAGTTCCTGGAAAAAATATGGAACCAATTTTGAGACTGTCAATTAAATTTAGAGAGACTATGGAAATGCCCAGCATCAGTCAGCCTGATTTCATGGAAAGTAGGTCTGTTCCAATCAACTGTTCCCTTTTATGTCAGGATTTCAGGTCTGTCTGATAGACTCAAGTTATATTGTTATATATTTGGATTTCTCCCCGACTCAGTGCCATTCACTTTTTGGTTTTAGCTATCAAGATCTTATATCTCAAAGACAGTGCAATGAATTAAAACTTAGCCCTCTGACAGATCTGAAAATGCAGTTGATACTGAGAAAACAGCCAGGGATGGAGTTTTAGCAATAAGGCCACAGGGAATTGATTCTTGAAATTCAGTTTTATCAGTAACTGAGCTAAAGCTACAAGAATTTTACTAGCACAGTAGCTGATAAGATGAAGAAGTAGACTTACTAGCTGGGTTAATATTACAGGGAGACCTGAATCACTTGTTTAATGATCACAAAGCAATAAAAGTACATTTTGTATAGTCAAATATGGCATAAGGCAGCTGGGCACACTCTGTGTATGAGTTTCTGGCTTGGAAGTCAGTAATCCAGAAAAGGAATTGGAGGTCATCAGAGTTAAATGCCTCAACCTGAGTCTGCAGCACAAAGCTATGATGAGAGGGTCTTGTCCACTTAAAAGGGTGATTTCAAGGAGAGGAGAGAAACTTTGGGTTTTTCCACCTTTCTGCACAGCATGGGTCATGAATTCCTTGCTATGGTCACCTGGGCTGATCTCTCCTCATTAGTTCCCTGCCATGGCAGAGGCCCCAAGCACTGCTTGTACCTTTGTTCCTCTTGTCCCTTTGCCAGCAGCAGACAGTGCTGGGCTCTCCTGGTGCCTGAATTTCACATTATTCAGGCCAAACATCCAGCAGTATGGATGGGTATGGGTTCAGTATGGAAATTCCTAGGTGAAAAGGTCATGAAAATGTTGGATGGGTAAAGGGCCTCCAATCCATCAGCAGAAGCCAAGCCCTTCAGCCTTCCCAAGCTCAGGGATAAGGTTTAGGACAACTGCACTAACACACCCAGGGCTTTCCATATCCAGGGCAGGGAGAGTCCTTGGATACTTTTCCCCATCCTATGGAGCTTCCTACATGTGGGACCTCAGAGTGCCAGTACCAGGGAGCCTTTTTGGGGGACCTGTCCCTCCCAGGGAAGCCAAGGCTGAACTGCACAAGGGTTGGATGCTATAAAATGGGTACATTCTGAAACCCCTTTACCAGGATGAACCTTTAAACAAGCCTGAGCTTTGAAACTAGTTCTAGCTTTCAACTCTAAAATTTGGTTATATATGTATTGTGCCAATATTTGTTTCAGAAATTTATGCTCCTGCCAGGGACAGAACACATCAGGCTGAGAGCTCTGCTCCTGGCTTGCCAGAATTTGTGGAGGAATTTCTATTCTTGACTGGAAGGCAAAATTTGTGGGCATATCCTTAAGACCATATTCTTTCTTTGTAGTATCCTAGTTTTTAATCATATTAACAATGGAAGTTCAGATTACTGTTCACATGTTTAAGAGCTTTCCTTCAGGAGCTGGTATTTCATATATTTAAAAGGCATAGAAACAGCATTTTCAGAACAATGCTTTATTCCCATGTTTCTCCTATCAAGTATTCATAAAAATATGCTTCTAGAACAAAAGACACAGAGTTCTGTGCCCAAATTCAGACTTCAGGTGATGCCTCCCAGAACCCTGGCTGGTTCCAGGGGTGGATGTCACCTGTCCTGCTCACAACATATTCCTTGTTTTCCCTTTCTGACCCATCTCACTCAGCTCCCCTTAGCCTCATGCTGAAACCAGCAAAGAGTAAACTCCCAACCAGATGGAGATAGAGGCTATTTCCCCACAGGGAGCCTTCCTACCTTTCAAGATTCATATCTATTCCCTACCTGTTTGCTTTATCCTTTAGCAGCATATTTTGATGTGGCTCCTTGAAGTCAGAAAGCATAACATGAAACAGGGAATCTAAAAGTATGTAATTTAAAAAAAAAATAATTCCTGGAGTTCTCTCATTCTCTCCATCTCTCTAAAAGAATTGCATTAGGTGTTTGATACTTGACATTTGTAGAAAGATCACAAGGTTGCTTTTTTCTCTTTTTTTTTTTTCTTTCTTTTAATAAACCAGAAAATGAGAGAATACAGGGAGATTGCGACAGGAAACTTGGTTAAATCATTAGCACAGACCTCTAAAAATGTGTTTCAATACATAAATCATTTTTGTGTGATCTTTATTATCCTCCTAGGGCCTGAGTAAAGAAGAGATGATAAAACACCTGGAGTATTATGAAGATGAATAAATTGATCTTCATGAAGGACTTATGCACTACAGAGATGAGGATCTTAAAAGTGGTGTCTGATGGACATTGCTTGAGCTGGTGCAGAAGCATAAAAGTCATGATTTTGCCCCATTTCTTCTGAGAGAGGGGACCACTTGTCTCCTATAGATTACACAGAGGCTAATTTTGCTAGAGGACAGAACAATTTGGGAAATCTGGAATATTCAAGGATTCAGTGTTACTGCCAAGACATGGGGATGCGAAGACAAGAATCTGGCTTCAATTCAACACAAGGGAAATATCTCCAAGATGATATTTTTAAGGTCATCTTGGAAAGATAGCAAAATACTTGTTCTTTCAAAAAAATCCCCTATCTGGATGCTGGTCCTTGACCAGTTGAGTTTCCAGGCGTAAATCTTTATGTTTATTGAATGTGAAATCTGCAAGTTCAGTTCCTTAGCAGCGAATTGGATTCCTCTGCTGCAGACTCTGAAGCAGGAATTGCTATGGATTTATGGGGAGTTTTGAGCACTTTCAGAAAAATGCATTGAGAACAATAAGTCAGTAGCCAATAAAGCAAGTCTGCTGCTGATTCTGCATCACTGGATAAAGGAGGGTTGAGAATCCAAGGCTTCCCTTTGCCTCTGGCCATGGGGTTTTTTGGTAAATCTGCACAGACTTCACCTGAACAGACTTCACCAACTTCACAGCCCCAGGCAAACATCAACATGAATTGACACACAGCTTAAATTCCACACTTAAAACAGCAATTCACTTCAGACTGGCCACCCAGGAGCTCAGCAGTCTATTTCTCACCTATAAGAAATATTTTGAGCCAGGAAATGCTTGTGACTCTTCTGTCAATTGCTCAAAGTTCATTTTTGGTGCAGCTCAGCACTTTCTTTCAGGGAACTCTGTTAGCTTCTGATCAAGTAACCTTCTGTGTTTAATCTGTGAAGATTTAGGAAACTGGGAGTTTTGAGGCTCACGTGACTTTAAGCAGGGTTATTTCAGAAATTATGACAAATTTCAAGACTACAAGCTATGCCAAGAGCAGTCAATAAATCAGCAAAATGACACAGCATGAGCAAGATGATGAACAATAATGAACAAAAATACACTGAATATGATGAACAAAACTGAACAATACCCAGATATTCACACGAGTCATGCTAACCTGAAGTTTAAAGTGAAGGCAGAAGAATGCATGGAAGTGTAGAAGATGATAATATTCTATAACATACACATTTTGAAAGTAGGCAATTATATTCCATGATTTTATTAAATTGCACAGTAATTTAAAAATACAATTACATTTCAAATGAATAATAGAAGAGAATAATTATATTTCATTATGTCAGCTGGGTTGCTCAGATGAACACCGTGTACTGCTGGAGAGATACAGTAGCTCAGAATCTCATAATGTGATAAGTTTAAGAAAATCATGATTATCAGCCCCATGTGCTGGGAGATATTTTCTTACTGCTGCTGGCAACTGACATATTTAAAACTCATTAATTGGATGTGGGATAGAAACTGGGGAAACAAAAGGAGCTGAAAAGACAGCACTTATACCTCAAAACCCTCTTTCTTTCCAACTTCACCAAGAAGTGGAACTTTTAGTGTTTGGTTATATAGTTATAGATTAGCTGAGCTACTTAAATATAAAAAATAAATATATAAATATAAAATATTTTGCTAAAGCACCTATTCTTCACCCTTTGATCACCTTCATGGCCAGGACCCTCAGGTCCCTTTCAGCAAAGCTTCTCCCCAGTCACACAGGTTCAAGCCTGTCCTGGGCTCTTCAGTTTTGTTGTCCCAGGTGCAGAACATCACATTTTTCTTTATTAAACATCTTCCTGTTCTTGCTGGCCCACTCTTCCAGCCTGTCCATGTGTCTCTGGAAGATGTTTCTCCCTCCTGGTGTGTTCACCTCACCACCCACTTTGTGTCATCAGCAAAGCTGGTGAGGGTGATTTCCATCCCATCATCCAGATCATTTAGGAAGAAATTGAACATCACGGGGCCCAGTGTTGGTCCCTGGGGATGAACTTGGCTCTTAGAGGTTTGATCTCTGCCTCTCCCATCCTGAATCTTCACCTTATGGTTTTTTCTGCCTGATCTATTTGCCCTGCAGCCTCCCAGGGATTGATCCTGCCAGGGGCACATGAACATAATGGCATTGCCCAATTTCTGATGTCTCTGCTAAAAAACATTCCCCCTTATGGAAATGCTGGTGGGCAGGAGAAGCTTTGGATAATTTTAAAGACTTCTGAGAGGCCTCTAAAGTAAAAATACTATTTATTTACCATTCCAAAACCATTCAAAACCAGAAACAAAGCTCCTGGAGTTGTCTTTTACATTTCAGGTATTGGGCCTGGATCTGGGAAAAAACCCTGAGGGTAACTTTTTTCAAAATTCACACCATTACCAGGAATAGATTTGTTTGATGTGAAGAAATCTGTCATCAGGTCTGGGAAGTCACATCAGGTGCAATTCAGAGCACCTTTGACCCCTGCTTTCTGCCTGTGGTTATGATGGTGCAATACACAAGGTTGCTGCACCCCAGCTGTGCATGTTGTGAGACAGCCAGCAATCCACTGGAGTAAACTCATCTCTTGTGACATTTTATTTACATTTTATTTACACCATCCGGAGGTCAGTTCAAGATTCCTTCTCAAAATATGTGTATTTTCAAGGTTTTTTGGTTTGTTTGTTTCTAGTAGCTCAAGGAAGGGAGTGTTCCTAATCTGAATATATTTTTTTTTTTGCTCAAAATTTCACTCAAGCTGAGTCTGCAGTCCAATCTCTTGCTCCTAGTTATGCTTCACTGTAGCATTCTGAATAATTCTTCATGCTTCTTGCCAATAATGCATTTGTGGTTGAACCCCACTCCTATTTAAAAACTCTTGGGTGTCAACCTTCAGTCTTAAACAAAAGCAATGGGAATATTTTGATTGTCCCAGACCAGCCCCTTTTTTTATCAGGGAACAGCAGCTGATGCTTGTGGAAGAATAAAGCACATATATAGTCTGACCCTTCCCTTGACAGGTGACAGTGATCAGGAGTTAAGAGACTCCTCAAGCTGGAAGTTACCTCTGGGCCATTGTATTTCCTACAACAATTATCCATGAATTTGCCTAATACCTTTTTGAACCAATTTATAATCCTGACCTCCTTACAAATTGCAAGTCATCATTCAAATTACATATGAAGGGGGAAAAAAAAAAGTGCTTTCATGCATTTAAAGTCTGCTTTTACACTAAATCTCCTTGTTCCTGACTGTGGCACTGAACAACCATTTCTTTATGCTCTTCACGTGTGTTACAGACCTTTACCATATACACTGCTTTTTTTTTTTTTTTTAAATTAAATAGGTCTAGCTCTAAGGAAGCTTTTCATATGTTGATCATTTTTTTGCCTTCCTTTGTGTCTTTTTAAGTTAGGAAGGACAGAACACATATGGTAAATAAATTCATTCTGTTTTCCAAACTCTTTTTCCAGTTTTACCAGTTTGTTTTCCTGGAGCTTCAACGTTGACTGCAAGGTTGCATTAGCAGGTACACACCTCGGAATTAAAATGCACCATGAAAGAGAGAAACAAGGAAACTTCAAGACAGGAAAGGTGTCAAAACATTGAAAGCCTCTCAGTTCATGGGACAGGAAAGTGACAGCAACGTGGAAATGAAAATTATTCAAGGCCAGAGTTCCCCTCAGCAGCATTAAGGATGTGTTACAGCTGTGAAAAGCTGTGGATATGGCTTCTCAAGAACTGAGAGACTGAGAAAGGAATAAATTAACAGCTCCCATGCTCAGCTGGAATAGAAATGTTACAAGTAAGCACTGAAATCCATGAATCACGTGGGTTTACAAAAATTACCAAATCTTTGAGCCAGCAATCTTAGGGAAGCTCATTGTCAGCAAACTGCATCCCTTACTTACAGCAGCCCTGCTCATGGCACTGTAGTTGCTCACAAGCAGAAATCTTTGCAGCCTCAGGCCACATTTGTCAGATTAGTGGCCAATTTGAAGCAGTGAAGCACGGAAAGTATTTATTCCCCTCCCATGCACTGGCATTTGAGTCAGTCCCCTGACATCAGCACCAGGAGGGCTCAGTTTCTGCCCCACCTCGAGCAACCTGTAAGGGAATAGTTTATATATTCAGTTCAGTGAGTGGGCTGGGATTTAAATGCTTGGTCACATCCTGCTTTACTTATGTCACATATAGTTTGGGGGGATTATGGCTTGGGATTTATCTGATGGGCCTGGCAGCAGATCAGGAACCTCAGCTCAGCAGAATCATAGAATCATAGAATTGGCTGGGTTGGAAGGGACCTCAGAGATCATCAAGTCCAACCCTTGATCCACTCCCGCTGCAGTTCCCAGCCCATGGCACTGAGTGCCACATCCAGGCTCTTTTGAAATATCTCCAGGGATGGAGAATCCACCCCTTTCCTGGGCAGCCCATTCCAATGGCTGATCACCCTCTCCATAAAGAAATTCTTTCTCATGTCCAACCTAAACCTCCCCTGGCACAACTTGAGACCTCTTGTGCCCTCTTGTCTTGCTGAGAGTTGCCTGGGAAAAGAGCCCAACCCCCCCCTGGCTCCAACCTCCTTTCAGGGAGTTGGAGAGAGTGATGAGGTCTCCCCTGAGCCTCCTCTTCTCCAGCCTCAACACCCCCAGCTCCCTCAGCCCTTCCTCACAGGACTTGTGCTGGATCCCTTCCCAGCCTCCTTGCTCTTCTCTGGACCTGCTCCAGCACCTCAATCTCCTTCCTGAGCTGAGGGGCCCAGAACTGGACACAGGACTCAAGCTGTGGCCTCCCCAGGGCTGAGCACAGGGGCAGAATCCCTTCCCTGGACCTGCTGGCCACGCTGTTCCTGAGCCAGCCCAGGATGCCATTGGCCTTCTTGGCTACCTGGGCTGCCATCCATCACAGTACAACCTCAAGGGCTTCCCCTGACCTTCTTCCTTCCCAGGTCTCACTGCCTGCATCCCTCCTGGATCAGGGAAAAAGGTGTCAGTCTGTTGGAAATCTGTTTGTACACAATGAGGGAAAACCTTGTAAGAGAGCAGGAAAAGCTAAAACTGCTTACAAAGTTGAACATGAAGCAGAAACATGTGATACTGTGCCATGAAGAAAAGGATGACTCTGGAAAATAATTTACAATTGTGCTATTTTTAAGGAAAATAATCCATTCACAAAAGATAAATGAATGGAATCAGGCTGCAATATCATCATTCCCAGCACTCTCAGAATTATGTCCAGAGCAGCCTGATATTCTGGTTTTCTTAAAGCCCTCAGACTAGCAGAAAAATATGCAGACATTTTAATTTGTGCTGAATAAAGAAGAAAATAAATTCACTTGTTCTCAGTCTTTCTGCCCAAAACACTTATAAAACCCTGGATATGCAAGGTGCAGCAGGGCCTAGAGGAAGCAAAATAAAAGAAAAGCAGAATGCACTTCTTAGAGTGATATTTTAAAGCCTCCTTCTCCCCACTTCTCTTGTCTCCAGACTCCTGATCTTGTGACATTTGGCAAGGCAAAGCCTGAAAACTCTGTTATTACTCAGTGAGAAAATGCAGCAAATGGCTTTGCTTCCACATTCACCTTCTCTTCCAGAGCTGTCTTACCCTGCAGCTCACCTCCTCACAGGGTGGTGGAAGAAATCCTGTGTTTTGAAACCAGATGTGGTGAGATTGCAGTCAGGCAGGGAGGGATGGAGTGCAAGAGACTGGGAGGAAGGAAAGAGGAGGTCAGAGCAATATGAAAGATGCTCTGGAAGAAGCCTGGCTTACTTGCAGTCAGTTGGATCTGAAGTTTTCTGAGAAATAGCATCTCAAGTGTGCTTAGAGGCCTCCCACTAAAACTGTGTTTCTAGTGCTGCTGTTGTCTCTTGTAGATGAGCTGCAGAAAGTGCAATTGTGTTTTCTCTGCCATGTCACAGGGAAAGAGCCTTCCAGGGCTTGTTCTGACAGCTAGAGGAAAAAAAAAGACAGAAATGTCTCTACCTCAGCAATATTTCAATAATCATTACTGGCCTGTTTCTCATCAGGTCATCTTTTTGTTTGTTTGTTTCTTCTCACTCTTTTTCTTTTTTTCTTTTTTTTTCTTTTTTTTTTTTTTTTTTCATATTTGCTGATACAGTTTTCAGAGAATAAAAAAGAAACTGTTGCAGGAAAAAAAAGTGCAGTACCGTGAGAGGGAAGAGGAAAAGATGACAAGTTGTGTAAAGCAAATATCACTAAATGGAGGAAAAATACTTCTATGACAAGTATACAAAAAAGAAAAAATACTTCTGCAAGGGCAAGCAACTAAGAGGACATTTTCCTTCACATCTTTTGTCCTTCATTGAAGAAATGTGGAAGGGCCAAAAAATACCCCCAAACCAAACCAAACAATAGGCTGGTTTTATATATTACACACTAAAATATATGAAAAAATCCTGTGGCAAAGCTCTGTCTCCACTGAAGTAAATAAATAAAGAAGTTGCTGATGACTCCGTGGAATTCAGTTCAGCTTTTCAGATTTATGATTTTCTACAAATGCTAAGAAATATTTGGTGCTGCTCTTCTGCTCCACAGAACTGAGATGTATGAGATCCTGCTCTCTGCCAGTTCCACATTTTGTCCAGGTCAGCACAACCTCCCCTACATCATGTAATATCATTCACATGAGTAATCCTGTTGAATTGAAGAACACTTCCTTGAACACAGTGTCAGGAAGCACCACTACAAATGTTTTCTGCTTTACAAGCTCTTTTCACTGCAGAAGTGAAGCCAAAACACACATTTCACTTTTAATGTATTTGCACCAGCATAGTATGAGATGAAAAGGAACACCACACATTCAGGAATCATTGCTATCCAGCTTTTGAACAAGAAATTTCACTTCAGACTTATAAAGTGGCCATCTCATCCTGCAAAGGCTTTGGCTTTCATTAAACAGAAACACAATGAATGGCCACTTACATATTGGACTTAAAACTTTTCCTCCATTTCCTCCATTTTCCTCCATTTCCTGCATTAAACTTCCCCTGAACACACAAAATTCCAGCCCCTTACTGATAAGCCTAAAGAAGATAATTTAAGATTCCATATAGTTGAGACCTTAAAACTAACAGACATTTCTGGGCAGTGAAATAAAAGGATGATATTTATAGAAATAGCACTGAAAGTTTTAACAGGCCTTGTTTTGAATACAGGTCTTGACCTTAAAAATAAGTAGACAACCATCATCTCCTCCTCACCCCCCAAAAAACTACACACACACACACACAAAAAAAAAAAAAGCAAACAGAAGTACCAAATGGTTTTATATTTGCTTGGCCATCAGCTAGCATGAGGATTAATGATTGCCTATTGTTTTTCAGCAAACTTCTTTGTCACAGTTCCCTTTCCTTCCTTTCTTTTTTTTTTTTTCCCTGGCAAAAGCAATCATCAGCCCATAACATTTCCAAAATGCTCTGAAATATTGCTCAGGACTATGACTTTTTCCAGTTCTTCAGTTATTGCCAGTGGTTATCTACCCCAAAGGAAAAATATTTGAAAAATATTGTCCTTTGGAAGCACTCTCCTACCCGAAGACTCTGTTAAACAACATATTCCTCTCTGCATTTCCCAGATTCAGGGTTTTTAAGGTTCAGAAAAAGCACTCACTTCAATGATTCCTTTCTCATCATTGTCTCACTGTTAAGAGCAGGAATGATGCTAAGCATGAGATTGGTGTCTTTTCAATCTCTGCATTTTAGATTATAAATTCCCAAGGGAAAGGAAATAAAATTTCAGTGACACTTTTAAAGCTGAGAGCCTCAACACTGTTCACGTAGATGTAGGCAAATCAAAGAGCTATCACTACAGATAAAAGAATCATCCTAAAGATGAGGTTGCAGGAGGTAATAAAAAAGAAAGAGGACAAACTATTATCTTTGGATTACCTGTGATTCACTAACATTTCACCAGAGTGGATATCCTTAAAAACCTAATTTCCCTTCATAAAACTCCAACAGCAACTACAGTGTACACTGACCATAAATCACAGGGAAAAAGCATTGTTAGATGCAGGCAAAACTCAGCCTCATAAAGATAATTTTGCATTAAGGATCCTAACTCAGGCTTATTCTCTTTTATTTTGTTAAATATTGCTAAACTGCCAAGTGGCCACTGCAAAGCATCCACCCAGAATAAAACTGAACACTAACGAAAAAGCATCAACATAAAAGCAAACAAATGGATGAAATAAAAATATTGAAGACATTTTAGAATTAATATTGTGCAGAACAAAAGAAATCTTACCTGAATTTTCAGTGCAATCAAACATTAGAGTGAGAAAACTTTTTCACAAACAATGCATCAGCTAAATGTTTTGAGAGTATTTCTACTACAAATCAAAACCCTCTTTGAAGGTTTTATTTTTCTTGCCAGAAGGTTGGACATAGTTACAGGGGTTGCTTTTAAGCTTAGTATATTCTCTACTCTCTCTGTCTCTTGATTAAACATATTAATAAGTCATTAAATGTCTCAAATTTCTTTATAAACAGCAGGAATATTAATAGTGCTAAACAAGACTCAATGGTTTCATAGCATTTTTAGGAGTTTTTTCAGCTTCTAAGTGCTGGTTTTCTTCAGTGATAATATGACATTTTAGTACTTTTGTTCCTTAATTTGGAAGATTTCTCCAAAAAGCTGTAAATTCATGAAAAATTTCTCCAAAAAAGGAAAATTTAAGTTTTTATTCTTGAAAATACCCATATGCTTATGTCTCATGAGAGCTTTCTTTGCAAAATGAATTCCTCAAATGGGAAAAATCCCCTGTGGAAATGTCTCAAATATCTTCATCGAGCTCAAAAAAAAATTATTTCTGTCAAAACAGCATTTTTTGATGCAGGTCTGAACCAAATGGCACTTTTTGCACTTCCCCAGTGTTTCTCTTTGTTACAGCATCTCTTCAGACCTTCATTTACACAAAGAGCCACCAAGGTCAGTGCAGGACACACACATACAAGTTCCTTCACTGAAAGGGTTTATAAACTCAAGAATTGCTTGGAGGAAATGGTCTCATCCCAGTTTTAGAGGTAAAAACAAAGACTGAGTTGTCAAAGATAATACAGGAAGCCTGGGGCAGCCTCAGGACTGCAACCCACATTTCCTATGTGCCAGTGCAGCTCTTTTTGTCAGAAGTTTCTGTCCCACAGCCACAGTCAGAGGTGCTGACACCCAAACTGGTTTATTACTGATCATATAATCATAATATATATGTGATACATATATATAAATATATATAATATATATTATATATATCACATATTACATATTATATAGTATATATTATATAGTATATACTATATATAATATATACCATTTATATATTATATATAGTCTATATTATGTAATATATATAATATATATTTATATATATACTTATATATATTAATAATATATTAATTATTTATTAAGTTATTTATTTATTAAGAATGAATATGTTTATATATATTATATATAATATATGTGCAATATATATAATAAATATATATAATATATAAAATATATAATATATATATATTTATATATATAAAATAAATATATATGATAAATAACTGATATATAATAATAAAATATATTATATAAAATAGATTGTATATATTATATCTATTATATATTATATATAATATATATTATATGTTATATAATATATAAATTGTATATATAATATATATTTACATATTATATATATCATCTATTATATATTATATATTTTATATAATATATTATATAATATTATATAATAGATATAATATATATATATAAAAATATATATTATATAATATACCTATCACTGATCATATACAGCATTATGCCTGTGATACAGAATTAGCAGCTGCAGACTGCACACTGTCTTACAATCAGGAGAGCCAAAGTCAACAGTCTGTACTTTGTTTAATGTAAATATAGATTTAAGTTTCAACAAAAAAAAAAAACCTGCTCAGGAGGGTGACACTGTGCTTGGAACCAAATGACCTTTCTCCTGGAACACCCAAAAAAATTCACAGCACACCTCATCCCTTTCCTGCTGTTCCATCTTTAGCTCCCCTCCACGGCCCCACACACCCAGTGTTGGTCTTATCTGGGATGTGCTGACATTTCCAGCCCAATGGAAGTGTAGGTGTTGTTTTCACACTGTGTTCTTCCAAACCTTCAGTTTTCACTACAGGCAAACCTGTTCCAAGATGCTGCCTGCAGCACAATGTGAACTTGCTGTCAAATCAGTTCATTTATGGGTGAGAGTTGAGTTCTACCCTCTTGAGCTCAATATTTGCTCCACAGAGAACTATGGGTAAAGATCTGCATGGCTGAGCTATTAATAAATTACAGAATTTTTATACCTCTCACAATTATTGCCTGCACCTTTGCAAAGCAAAATCAGTTATGTGCTATATATAGAAAAAAATACAGGTGAAAATGAAGAGAAATAGTAACAATTAAAGTCCCATTTATTACCATTTGTTGTTGCTAACCATAAGTCAGCATCATTTCAGACTTGTATTTAACACCATGGCTAAGCTTTGAACAAAGCAATAGTCCTTGGATGCCCTCCTGCTTTAAATTTCTCACTATTTGGGCTTAAAAAATGAAATATCTATAAACTATATGCTGATGGGATTAGTGGGTGGAGGGCAATGTTCTCCATAAATTTGAAATCTACAACAAGCTTGAATTTTCAATACTTACAGATAAATTAACAAGGCCTGGTAAAATTCCTTGGCCTAAGTGCTGACTCAGCAGGAAAAGTGCAGATCCCTTCCAGGGGCTAGATGGGAACATCCTATTTTCTCAGAGCCTTGAAATAGGGAACCAGAGGGTTCAAACAAATGACATCATATCACAACATGCAGGGTTCTGACCTCAGCTCTGAGTCAGGGCAATTTGGGGCAATTTGTTGTGCTAAAAGAAGAAGCTGTGAAGCCATTAGTGGATGCAGACACAGCCACAGCCTGCATGGCAGAGCTCTGGCATGGCTTTCTCTCTGGCTACCCTGTCACTTGCCAGCCTGGCTAAACTGCTTCTATCTCCCTGCAGTGCTCTGCAAGTTTTGAAGAAGCTGATAATTTGCTTTGCTTTTTTTCCCTGTGTTTATTTTTGGTTTGCTCTGGGTTGAGTCTTCAGCTGAAATTTAGTACCAAACTGTGTTACCAGGAGGTAGCAGTTGCTTGAGTTACCACTGCAGAACCTGAACTAGAGGCTGATAAAATAGCTAAAACCATGGTGAATAATGCCAAGTTCCAACAGATCACGTTCATTCAGGCAGCCAACATGTTAAACATTTTTTAGCCTTGACTCCATGACAATATTCCATGTGCAGACCCTTCTGCAGACAGCTGGGTGTCCTCACTTGGATTTCAGGATGTCAGCACACCCAGAGCATCAGTATCCATCATCCTGCTCAGAGGGATGCCCATGCAGTCACCACCTTTGACAGAAGCAGGAGATCCTGAAAATCTTTCTGGATAAATCTTATCCTTGTAAGAATTAACCCAAAATGACCAAGGTGCTGAGATTTTATTGCCTGCTGCACATCCTCTGTAGACAAAGAGATTTCAGCCATGAGCTGCAGAAGTTTTTTATACCAATATGTCAATTTGAAATATTGAATTAATTAATCTACTGTATCACTTACAGAAGTCAGCATCATTTCAGACTTGTATTTAACACCATGGCTAAGCTTTGAACAAAGCAATAGTCCTTGGATGCCCTCCTGCTTTAAATTTCTCACTACTTGGGCTTGAAAAATGAAATATCTATAAACTATATGCTGATGGGATTAGTGGGTGGAGGGCAATGTTCTCCATAAATTTGAAATCTATAACAAGCTTGAATTTTCAATACTTACAGATAAATTAGCAAAGTACAAATCAGAGAAAATCTGGACTTCATGCTTCATGTAGCCATTACATTTGATAGGTAGCAATGACAGAGAATATTTTCTGTGTTATGGTACTGAAATTGACTGATACTCTCCAATTCTGCAGTCTAGTAAGAATTCATAAATGTTGCCAGATGGAAAGATGAATTGATAAAGAAATGTGAATCCAGGACTTTGTTTAGTACCAGACAGACTTATATAAAAGTCTGTCTCAATATTTTTTGATCTTTAGGACTAAACAGAGCTTAGAAACTCAAGTTTTGTATTCCACAGGGCTATGGACTACTTGCAGCAACACTAGGTTATTTTCCTGCTTTAAGAATTGTTTCAATATTTCAACAAAAATGTTTTGACTTTTTCCTTCTAATGCCTGAGGACAAAATAAAAGTCTTCTGATGAAAAAAAAAAAACAACTAAAAAAAAAACCAAAAACCCAAGAACCAAGCAACCGAATGAAAAAACCTGAGAAAAACAAATAAAAAAGATCCCTAACCCAAAATAACCAGCACCCTATGTACTTGGATGCTGATACTGGAAAGCAGAGTTCATTTTGCTACTGGTTTTGATACAGTAAGGTCAGAGCCTTGAGTATTGCTCTCTCAGAAAGCTGACTGCACTAATGCAAGGCTAACATGGACTTTGGAAAAGATGATTTCCCTGTTTTCCAGGGAAATAGATGGTTCCTTAGAACTTCCTACAGTGAAATATTTTTACCTTTCTCAGTCACAAACCAAAAAGTCAACTCGCATTACCATGATCTGTGATTTGCTTCCTTTCTGCTTTGTTTAAAGGAGGCTCTTGCTGTGCCCTAAATTAGCTTTGCAGCAACTTTTAAACAGGAAAAAGATTTCTGCAGGTCAGGGCTGACAGCAAATCACCATGCAGGAAACAGGCTGGGGAAAGTCCTCCTTCTGAGGGATGTTTGCCTTGGTTTCCCTTTGTGTGTTCTGCTTGGGGTTGCAGAACAGAGCTCGGGGAAAAGTAAGTGAAGAATTTTCTGCACTGGGAGGTCTGAGAATTCCCAAAGACAGAGGGGGGCAGGACAAGGCACCTATTATCAAGTAATCTGCAATCAAGTATGTCTCTTAATTGAAAATGGAACTTCGTGGAGCAGCATAAATGCCCCAGCAGCTTGGCAGAAATCATTAGAGTAAATCACAAGAGAAAGATCCCCATCGACTTCAGCCTGGGATTCCTGGTCCCACTGATCTCATTGAGCACTGGAGCATGCAAAGGGCTCCCAGGTTCCAGTAATCCCAACTCTCTGGAAGGAAGGGGAACTTTGGAGTGATGCTGTGTGTGCCCCAGGCTCCACGGAGGCAGGTGGGAAACTGGTTCATGCTCTGACAGCAAAAAGGAAACCATAGGCTGGTGAAGGGACTCGAGCACAGATCCTATGAGGAGAGGCTGAGGGAGCTGGGGGTGTTGAGGCTGGAGAAGAGGAGGCTCAGGGGAGACCTCATCACTCTCTACAACTCCCTGAAAGGAGGTTGGAGCCAGGGGGTTTGGGCTCTTTTCCCAGGCAACTCTCAGCAAGACAAGAGGGCATGGGCTGAAGTTGTGCCAGGGGAGGTTTAGGTTGGACATTAGAAAGAATTTCTTTCCAGAGAGGGTGATCAGACATTGGAATGGGCTGCCCAGGGAAGGGGTGGATTCTCCATCCCTGGAGCTATTTTAAAAGAGCCTGGATGTGGCACTCAGTGCCATGGGCTGGGAACTGCAGCAGGAGTGGATCAAGGGTTGGACTTGATGATCTCTGAGGTCCCTTCCAACCCAGCCAATTCTATGATTCTATGATTTAGGATGAGAGGGGAGGTGAGATACCAAGAGGTGAGCAGGGAACTTGGGGAGGGCTGTCAGAGATAAGTGAGTTTTGGGGCCAAGGGTGAGAGAGGAGACCAGCAGAGGATAATGAGGCTTTAGCATAGTGAACAAAGTGATGGTGGAATTCCTGAAGAAACACAGGAAAGAGGGCAGATTGAACAGCACAGTCAGTGCTATCAGACCAAAGCTCCAGTCAGTCCTGTGTCCTACCTCCAAAATCAGCTAAAGCACATGGCTTGGATCCTCCTCTGGTTCAGAGAGAGGAACAGATAATATTTCTTCACACTTGTCACCTGTGGCTCAGGGGACTGACACACATCCTCCCAGATGAGCTGCTCACTTGCTGGGAATTGCCTCACTTTGGAGCAGGATCCCCATTTTAGGATCCTGACTGTCACCCTACAACTGCAGGCAATCCCCACCTCCCCACAAGGCACTGAGAAGTTATCAGGGCTCAGCATTCAAGAGTTCAGCCAGAAGTCATAAATTTCTGCAGAAAAAAGTAGGTTTTGGAAGGGCAGTTTTCATTACAAACAAGCATCTTGTGAAGGACTCTGCAACAACTTTTTAAATCATTGTTGCTGGAAGCATCTCAGGGTTGGGCACAAAAGTTTTCATATCTTTCTTAAACCCAAAAGAAAGGCTGAATGTTTTAACCCACAATCTTAAACTTACTCAAAAAAAAAAAAAAAAAAAAAAAAAAAAAAAAAGCCATCTGCAGGACCCCAACATGAGGGACATTTTTCTTTGCTAAATTCCAAGCTGCGTTTAACCTCCCCACTTATTTTTCTTGGCTTTCTAGAGAGCTTCTGAAAAGTTATATTTACAAGGAATTTTTGCCAATAAAACAGTTAAGCCTTTCTGCAAGAAAGATAAAAATAATCACGCTATGAAATGGCTCAGTAAGTGGTATAAACTCAAGTTTTATCCATGTAATTAATGAGTAACTTCAAATGGGGAAAGTTTATCTCTCTTTAATATTCTTTTATGTGGCAAAAAATTTTAGTACCACAATTTTTCTTATGAAAGGGTGGCATTTTATTCTTGTTCTTATTTTCTCTTTTCCATAATTTCTGAGTTTCTGGCCTCTCCTGTGAAGGACCTTTCTCTTGTCATTCAGGATCACTCCTTTAATATCTAAAGCTTGTTTAAAGATGGTGTTTGGGTGCTCCAAAGACATTGGATTTTTTTTATTCACCTGGAATCAAAGTTCCTGCACTACTGTGAGAGGGTCAGATAAAAGAATGAGAGGAACAACAAGAGCATGTATACAGTCCCAGAAACAGAAATCCTATCACCTTTTCACAGTCTTTTGTGATCCTAGTGATGTGCATCTCTCCATGTGAGTATAAACCCACAGAACTTCACCTCTTTGTTCTTCCTCTCTTGTGCAAGCATGCAGTGACCAAGCAGAGAGTGGCACAAAACCAGTATTGTGCTGGGAATGAACAGAAAAGGTTAGGTCAAACCAGGATCAATAGCAGAACTGTGACAAATGTCACCTGTAGAGAGTAAGATGAATTTCCTAAACCCTGATCTCCCCTTCTGCAGCAACAGGCACGTCAGGAGCAAACTTCAAGTCTTGTCTTGCAGTTTGTGCTGCACATAAAAAAATGATCCAGTAACAATGAATAGTTTCTGTTTTGAAATCACCTCCAAGTTATCAACCCTGAAGAACCTTCTTCTGCTAATGGTGCCATGAGAATTATCATTGCATACACAAAATCCAGAATCAATTGTACTAAAAGCTTTTGGAAACACTTTGGCAAGTGAAAGTTCTGTACTACTGAATACATTTACAGCAAAGCAATTGGTCATCTGGAGAAAATAAATAGTTTCATAGAAGCTGCTACATTACAGGACAAATAAGTATTGTTCAACCTCTCCAGAAAAGTCCTCGGAATATTTTTTATGTTGCTGGTGATAAAATTTAGTTTTGTGGGACATATGTTTGAAGAGGAAATGGAAATTAATGTTTATAAAATTCCTAGAGGAATATGTAGTGAGCCAAAAGGGACAAACTGGCACAAGAAAGACAAACCTCAAGAAAATTCAAGTAACTTTTTAACAACATTGTTAAATGAGTGAATAATGGCTCAGAGCTCAGGTTTCCTCCTCTGAAACCAATTTCCTAACTTCTGGTACACAACCAAGCTTTCCTTTGCATTCTCACCTCCCAACCTGCCAAATCTGGTATTTCTTCCTGTACAATGACACAGCAAGGCAGGGAGGTTCCCTCTGCTTTCCCACGCTCTGCTACAAGATTCATAAGAAAAAACTCTCTGAAAAGGGGAGTGCTGTGGACTGGTGCAGGTCTGAGGAAGGAATATGTCAGCTCTAGACTTTTTCCTGGGTGAACTGCTTCATGTACTAAACTGAGTGGTGCCTCTGTGGTGGCTGGAAGCCCTAAAAAAAATAATAAAAAAAAAAAAAAAAAAAAAAAGAGAAAGCAGGTCAAACCTTTCCATTGTGGTGGTTGGGGACCAGCTCCAGGCACTGGTTGGGTAAGCTCAGAGCACACTCACCAGACCTTTCTGCTCTGAGGAGTTTCAGTTGGTTTGCAGTGAAACAAGTCAGGTAACCACTGGAGTTTCCCATCAAATAAGGAGTCACAGAGCTGGAAAAGCTGCATGGCAGAAAGCCAGATTTTGCTTGCTTAATCACTGTGTTGGAAGTTGACATTGAATTCCAGTTCTAGATGCCTCAGGCCTTTCTGAATGGAGTGCCTTTGTGGTATTTGAGCATGACTCTGAGGATTCAGAATTTCCTGAAGACTTTTCTCAGTCAAGCCACCTATGAATGAAACTACAACTTCATAGGCTGAGGAATCAGCAGAAAGGTGCAGGAGAAGCAGTCTGTATTCAGTCTGTAAACAACCTCATAAACCAAGTGTATCTCCATTTTTCTGATTGGGAGGGGCCTAGCCAGAAGCTTAAATAAATATTAATTACAGAAATTGAGACTTGCATATGAGCAAAGGTGAGACAAAACAAGATAGTTTAATCAAGTGAATTTAGTAAGACAGAAGATGGCAAGCAGGGTACACAGTAAATTATTAACAAGGAGGAGTTGGATGATCATCAAATGACCAGAATACAGCCTGGCAGGATGTAGGGCAAGAAGCTTCCAATGAAATAAAGAAAAAAAATCCTTTCAAGGGCCTTTATATAACAAATATGTCTACCTAAAAAGAAAAAAGCAATTTTTCTTTCCCAAGATAAAAAAAAAAAAAAAAAATTGATCCTGGAACCTTTACATGGTTTCCTGACTCTTTTTACCATTGGTTTCCATCTACACCAGAAGAGAAGATTTTGCAGGTAAGAAACTCATTAGTATTGAATTCTTCCAGGCACTGCAGCAACTTCTTAGGAAATAACAGGTTGCATCAGGACTCACATTAATTACAGACTTGGCCCATTATAAATTTCATGTGTTACCTGTTACTTCCCAGAGTTCCCTAACACAATTTTTAACAGCTATATTTGCTATTCCCTTGACAATCTAAAATTTTTCTTCCTATTCCTGTCTTTACCTGAGGGAGATAGAACTTCAGTGAACCTAAGAACAGCATTCAGAATAGGGAATCTAAACACCCAAAACGGACAAAAAGATATTTGGAAAAGCTCTGATAAGAATAAAAATCTTTTACTCCCTGCACCAATGCATTCAGGTAGCTTTGTGCACAAGTAGAGTAGAAGTGTAAGTTTTGTAGAGCTTTATCAGGCATACAGTACTTGTATCTTGCAAAAAAATGTTTTCCTGGTCAATGACAAAAGTAGAAGAAGGGTGAGGTTTGATAAAAAAAAAAAAAAAAAAAAAAAAAGAAAAAATGAAAAAAAAGAGACTTGATTGGAGTTTGGAAATTTAAAGCTTCATTACCAGTGTTAAATTCTACTAAGTATCATTTATCTTTGTTTCTCCTTTACATTACAATATAATGAAAATGGCTCATAGCTTAGTAGTTCAAAGTCAACTTAAAGTGTGCAAAGGAGAACAGAAGGTTTTCCATACATCTTTTTAGGGCTACTTTTCAGTTCTAGCCATGAGTGATCAATACCCACCTGTAACGCAAATCCTGTTGGAGGATGGCAAGTTTTATGAGGATCAAGAACATAAATATTTGTCTAACTGATCAGCTAACAGGTTTAGGGATGCACAAGAAAGCTTCTGCTTCAAATTGCAGATAAATTGGCATGATATTGCCTATTTTCTGATTGAGGATCAATTGCAGAGTGCTCATCCTCAGCATTTTGGCTGGAGAGCAGCCAGGCAGAAAGGGAGCTGGGAGTCTGGATTGCCAGGAAGCTGAAGAGGAGCCAGCAGTGTGCCCAGGTGGCCAAGAAGGCCAATGGCATCCTGGGCTGGCTCAGGAACAGCGTGGCCAGCAGGTCCAGGGAAGGGATTCTGCCCCTGTGCTCAGCCCTGGGGAGGCCACAGCTTGAGTCCTGTGTCCAGTTCTGGGCCCCTCAGCTCAGGAAGGAGATTGAGGTGCTGGAGCAGGTCCAGAGAAGAGCAAGGAGGCTGGGAAGGGATCCAGCACAAGTCCTGTGAGGAAGGGCTGAGGGAGCTGGGGGTGTTGAGGCTGGAGAAGAGGAGGCTCAGGGGAGACCTCATCACTCTCTCCAACTCCCTGAAAGGAGGTTGGAGCCAGGCGGGGGTTGGGCTCTTTTCCCAGGCAACTCTCAGCAAGACAAGAGGGCACAAGAGGTCTCAAGTTGTGCCAGGGGAGGTTTAGGTTGGACATGAGAAAGAATTTCTTTATGGAGAGGGTGATCAGACATTGGAATGGGCTGCCCAGGGAAGGGGTGGATTCTCCATCCCTGGAGATATTTCAAAAGAGCCTGGATGTGGCACTCAGTGCCATGGGCTGGGAACTGCAGCGGGAGTGGATCAAGGGTTGGACTTGATGATCTCTGAGGTCCCTTCCAACCCGGCTGATTCTATGATTCTATGATTTTCACCTCTGGATAACCAAGGTGGATAACCACCTGCTAAAAATTTCCTTTTCTCCAGGTATCTGCAGTCCTCCCAGTGGTGAGGAACAGTTGTGATGCTATAATGGCTGTGATGCTGGCAGCACTTATTCTTTATGCTTGATTTTTAGAGTCAAAATAAAAAGTCAGCCTTCCTATAGAAGGCAAGTTGGGCTGCTTCTCCCACTCCTGCAGCAAGGAATTAATAATATGAATGTTTTAATGATTAATGTCATTCTCAGTCCACATGCATCATTCACATTTACTTCTTTCCTTCTTAGATGGAATCTTCTAGCACTGGGATTCCCTGGGATTTTTTCAGTCAGATGCCATCCTTTCAGCTCCAACTGAAGACATTTATTTTTTTCTAAAATATAAACAAATAAATAAAACCTCTCACTTAAGCAATGTCACTACCCAATTTTCAAACACCCTTAATCTTGAGATGAAGTTTTAGGGGAAAGTGTGTCAGGAATAAGAGAAACAAAGCATACACACCACTCTGTAAATAAAGCTTTTTCTTGGAGCTGCAAAAGAAAACCAAAGGAAGGGAGATGGCACACTGGAGACTGGAGTGAGTTTTCTGAGAAAAAGAGTTAAAACTCACTCAGATTTTAGTATTACAAGATGGTATAAAGTCTGGCAGGGAGATGTAATAGAAGATGACAAGACAGTAGATCAAGATGAATAATATTCCATCATTATGAAGTAAGTAGCAGGGGAAGCAGGAAAGCCTTTGGCAAAGCTTATGGATAGCTCAGCACAGAGGAAGCATAAGAGGAATGGAGGGTGTCTAAAATAGTTCAAAAGTTTAAGAAGGATCAAAAGCATAAGTGTGATTCCTGCTGCCAAGTGGATTCTGAAAGCACTCGTGTGGGATGAATACTACATAACATTTACAAATGTATTATTTGGCAAAGGATGGTTTGTGTCTCTGACTTAGAGAGGATCATCTTGGACCAGCCTACCCTAAATTAAACCAAAATAGCAAACTAGGGAATGATGAGACAAAGGTGACAGAGATTCACTTGAAGGTCTTTTCTAAGCAATTAGAAAACTTTTCTATAAAGGATTATTTTAGTGTGCTAGGGAAAAATACTGCAGCAATCTACAAAATGGGGAAATTGGAGACAATGATTTTTTTTTTTAAGAAAAGAAAGAAATGGCTTACACTGCAGCTAGAGAGGTACTCATTCTGCTCAGCCTACCTTCTTTCTCAGCTAATTGGTATATATACCCATTTAAAATTATGATTTTTGTAATAATGAAATATTTAAGAAATTTATAAAACCCAGTGCAAGAAAAGACACATTAAAAATTACTGAAGAATGAGAATACTGAACAAGAGAGACACCTACATCATTCAGAGAAAATGAAATGAAATTTAATGGGACTGCTGTTAACTTTGCAGTTTTAAGTATATTCTAAAACTGAACACAGTGGAAAACACTTTGAAAAAATCTCTAAGGGTGAAACATACAGAATCACAGACATGATTCAGAAATTTTCTGTTTGTTGGAGATGTGGCTATATGAAGACAAAAATCATACTTTTTTATTTTTCTGTACAACTAACAGCAGTGCTCAGTCTCATGTTGTCACACACATAAAATTACTCAAAATGTAGGTGTGACAAGAGACAAGGAGTGTGCAGCAGATATTCATTCAGGTACATTTGTTCTTTTATTGAGATTCTCATAATGAACTATGTAAAGCAAATTTCAGTGGTATCTGAAGGAGCACAATTTCAAAAGCAGTAATATACCAGTATTAACATTTTTTTTTTTTTGCAGGAAAACCTAGCTATTGGCTAATACTACTATTATATGTGCTTACTCAGGTCATGAAGGATGACAGTAAAGTTCAAATTAAGCATCTCTGACTACTCAGCAAAAAGTATCACATTGAAATCCTTTGATCCATGAACTATCTTTCCCTTTATCTTAGGTGGCTTCAGTACTATTTTGTTCATGCTGTATTTCCTCATCTAATAATGGGGCAGGTCATTAAACTTGAGGTCACAGTCAAGGTCTCTGGGCACTGTTTTGTTGTCACTCCACTTCCTGAAACCTTCCAGTGGGTTAAATTCACTTTCCCCCTCCACTCAATACTGAAAGCAGGAAAGAATTTAATTTTTAGTGACATGCACATAGGTACAAGATTGTCAGCAATATTGTGTGCAGCTTCCTAGCACAAAGCAACCTCTAAGATCCTCCTCAGCATTTCCCTTACTCTGTGATCCTCTGGGCTGATGGCACCCACAGATCTTTCCTCCACAGCTCAGTGCTTTTCTCCTGGCCTTGTGATCTTTACAACTTACCTCACTTTCTCATTCCTTGCTTTCTGCCAAAGCTAAACAAGGTGTCTACAACTCACTAGTTAAAAAAAAAATAATAACATCTCACCTACACAGACCTCTTAATCATCTCCATCACCTAACCTTTATTTCCAATGCCTTTCAAAAATGTTCATCTCCTTCTTATGTCTGTGCCAAAAGCACTGCAAAATCAAAGAGACCTCTTGACTCTCCTACAATTTTCACAGGGAAAAATGCAGGATTTTCATCATTCTCCACTCTCAACTCTTGATGTTCCCACTAAATAGCATGATGTTCCATATATTGATACAAGCACCTGGAGAGGGCTGATGTGCTGCAGATACAAGCTCTGTACTCGTAACATGAGGAGACAATTTGAGTGGATGCACAGAATTACGACTTGAGAAATCACAAGGGGGAAATATTGCCTTACTGCTTACTCTCTCCTGCTCCTACAAGTACAGCAGCCTCGAGCAATCACTGGGCTGTGGTTGTGAATGCTGATCAGCTCCCAGTTAGAGAAAACCATTTTTATAGTAATAAAACTTATCATAATTTAAGTCTTCAGTAGCTAGGCGTCTGTCTTCAAAGCAGTCAAATAAGGAGTGGCTCTTAGCTAGTAAATATAAAATCTTGGGAATTATCTGCTTCTTTCAAGCAGAATGCAACCTGAATGCTCAAGACATTAACTCAGATCTGTAAGGAGAACTTTCTTGTGCTGGCCCTGCCATTTAGCTTTAGGAAAACAACTTTTAGGGAGGCCTTTTTAGCACTACAGAGTTTCTCACAGGATGAGCCTGAACAGGAGATGATAATTCACACAAAACCACACCTTTAACTGCAAAACTTCCTGACTCAAAAGGTAAGCCTTGCACTTGCTGCACCATGCTGTAAAGTTGAGACTCACAAATGACATCAAGCTTTACTCTGAATGAGTAGTAATAGAAATAAAGCAAACACAGAAGGTAACTGTATAGGGTCAGATAAAATCTCTGATGTCATTCTTTTCACTGCTGATTTCCCTGGCAGTTTGTATCATTGGAGGACTTGATTCTTGCTGCTTCAGTTAGATTGAAGCCCAAATATCCCCTTACATCCAGTCCTGCCCATCACACCAAATGTCACAGCACGTGAAAGGGTTAAAGATCTGACAAGATATCTCACAGCACATCCCATTCTTCTTCCAGACAATGCCAAGTCATTCAATATTTAAAAATTAGGGCAACTGTCTTAGTGGCAGGGCAAATAATTCTAAAAACCCCACACTTTTAACAATGGTAAATCAACCAGGTGACTGTAATCTCAGTAAATGTACAAAAATACACATATATGGAAACAATAATCAAACAAAAAGCAAGTGGCTGAAATTCTATGGTGTAAACAGAAGACAAGAAATTTGTGCTCCAAAGAAATTAAATAGAAGACATTTGGTGTGATTCTGGGGAACAAGATTCCTCAAATTACACACAAGAAAACAACCTGAAGCCATTCCAGGGTGCAGCTGATCCAGCATGGGAGAAGGAAAACTTTCCAGCCTGCTGCCCCACACTTTTAAGTTTAAACTGAGCCAAAGGAAGGTGGTGTGGCTAAGGCAGAAAGTGGAAGCTGAGATTTGAGGGCCTCATGCTGTAATCCTGGATTCGTTGGCTTCACCTCACATTTCAGTAAAATATAGACATAGAGTACCTTTGATAAAAATAGTTTTAAAAACTCACTGTTCACTGAAACCTTTGCCTCACATGGACCTTGCAGCTTCCTCTGACTGACAGATCCTTCACTCTCAGCTGCCAGGGAATCTTGACCCTTCTCATTGTAGCACACCCGTTCTCTTGAGGACACTCAGCCTGATGTGAGCCACCCAAGTGCCTGCCTGCCCCTTCCCTCAGAGCTTGGCAGAGTGCGGATAATACTCAAACCTTCAATATTGCATGAAAACAAGTGCACAAGTCAGGATGCAGCTCATCCCACACAGGGGAAAACAAAAAATAAGGCACATTTTGAGAGGGGGCCCTCCCAGCAATAACATTCAGAGGTTGTTAGTAATATGCCTTGGGTCAAAAACACAGGATTCCTTGCATTATTGACGAGGCCAAATACTTCTAAGCAGCAAAATGAGTGCAGAAAAGCAGAATGGAGAACATCTCAGTGATCTCTGCTTGGAAATAACATGCTCCTTCCATAGGAACTAAGTGTTTCCTCATAATTATTTTGCTAAAAGTCTGCAGCCTGGCAAGTGATGATGAAAGTTTAACACCTCACTTTCAGTTTCAGAGTAGTATTTGTCCACCAAGGTCCACAGAGGATAAAAAAAGAAAAGGGACATCTCCTCAGCTTCTCTTGCTTCCATTCAAAGGCAAGTGGCACTTTTGAATTCTGATCACATCCAGTTTTTAAGGAAGTTGGGTCGGTGTTTTGGAAGTATGGGACACAGAGGTGGCTCCTGGGAGAAGTTGCTGTAAGTTCCCCCTGTTCCAGTTCTGGTCCCACCTCTGCCCAAGGGTGAGCAGGGATGGGAAGCTCAATGTGCCTCTGCCAGGGACATGTTCAAGAAAGGGGAAAGGAAACTACATATCTATATTATATATATAAAAGAGACCTGAAGGGCAGAGGAGAGGAGGAGGTGAGAGCAATGCCCAAGCAAAGACACCGAGGTGGGTGAGGAAGGAGGGGGAAAGGTGCCCCAGCAGAGATGTCCCCACAGCCCATGGTGAGATGGCGGCTGTGTCCCTGCAGCCCATGGAGGAGAAGGTGGAGCAGTCCCTGAAGGGGAACCGTGGGGTAAATGTGGAGCTGCAGCCCCTGAGGGGACACAGAGAGGCCCAGATGTGGATCTGCAGCCATGGAGGACCCTGTGGCAGAGGAGGTGACTGCTCTGGGACTCTGTGGGCACCCAGGCAGGAGCGGTTCCTGAGGGACTGCAACCCAGGGGAGAGACTCATGGCCAAGGGCTTCCTGAAGGATGTGAGGAGTCCTCCCCTGAGGGAGAAGAAGTGGCAGAAACACCGTGTAGGGAACTGACCCTGAACCCCTCTCTGTGTCCCCTGTGCCCTGAGGGGAGGCGGCAGTGAAGCGATCCAGGCCCTGAGGAGAGAGAGGAGAGGGGTGGGTGGGAGGTGTCAAATTCTGTCCTGTTTTCTCTTTCACATAGATTAAATTAGGTTTTTTCCTTCCCTGTGTTTTTTGCCTCTTTTTGTAATTGTGGAATGCAAACCTCCTTCAGCCTTTGGGTGCATTTTCTCCTCCCTGTCCCTTAGTGGGTGGGGGGTGAGGCAGCCAGGCCTGGCTGGGACCGGCTGGGCGGGAACCTGACAGTGTTGGTAACTTTCTTTCAAAATCAATTGTGGACTTCAGATGAGGCTGACATCTTAAATATGAGAGGTTTTATAGCCTAAAAGTGAGGTTTTAGTCTCTAGAAATGAAACTGTCTCACTCTTGCCTCACCTGGGCTGGAGCAGGAGCAGCACCTGTGTCTACTGAGACTCTGATCCAAACCATCTTCCTACCTAAAAGAGTTGGACCTGATGATTCTTGAGGCCCCTTCTGTAGCAGACGGAACCTTCCTTGGGGCACAGCCCTTCAAAGTCAAGCAGGTGTTCTTGTTGGGGTGCACAAACAGTGCTCTGATCTTGCTGCCTTTAGACTCAGCTGGCCTTGTTCGGTGCTTCTGCTCCGGACTCAGCTCACCACCTCCTCCTCAGGCTGCTCCAGAGTGAGCTGGGCACGCACTCTGAAGCTCACCTTTTATTTGGTTGCCCAATCTTGCTCATGTGCATTTGGGCACAGGTGGGCTTGGCACAACCTCACACCTCCCACCTCATAATTGGCCACACCTGATTGCCTCATTTCACTACACTCCCCCCCCCCCCCTTTTTTTTTTTTTTGAAAAGAACACAAACAACAAGCAAGAAAAATGATACGATGTCCAAACGTGCGAGTTCAACAAGGTTATTCAGTTGGAGCTGCTGGACGATGCGCCGTTGTTGGAAATGGGTGCCGAGTTGTCCGTTGGAGATCTGGTTGTGGCAGGGCGCGTCCATTTACTGGGTACCCAAAGAGAACCGGAGTCTGTGGAGACACAGCCATAGCCTCTTCCAGTAAAAAGGAACAGGGCCCTACCCACTGACCTGTAGAAGGATCCTTGTAGTCAATTTGTACTTTTGGCATGCGGTTGATTTTTTGGGATGAGTAGTGTAGTAGCACGGGAGGTTGTTGGGAATCGTGGCTTAGGCTAAGAAAGTTCAGTGTAAAAAGCACTTTGCTAAGCCACATGTGTGGGTCTATCTCCGGCTCTTCTGGTTTCTTGTCGGTGTTGGGTTGCGCCAAATTGGCTCCCTTTTTCCTGGTCCCTCTGAGCAGGGGCTAGACCGTGGTCTATGCCCCATTCTCCACCAGATGTAGCAGACAGAACCTTCCTTGGGGCACAGCACTTTGAAGTCAAACAGGTGTTCTAATTGGGGTGCACAAACAGTGCTCCATCTTGCTGCCTTTAGACTCGGCTGGCCTTGTTTGGTGCTTCTGCTCCAGACTCAGCTCACCTCCTCCTCAGGTTGCTCAAGAGTGAGCTGGGCATGCACTCTGAAGCTCACCTTTTATTGGTTGCCCAATCCTACTCATGTGAAGCTGGGGTCAGGCCTAATTGGGCACAAGTGGGCTTGGCACAACCTCACGCCTCCCACCTCGTAATTGGCCACACCTGATTGCCTCATTGCCTCATTTCACTACACCCTTCCAACCTGGCATTCTATCATTCTACCTCTCTTGCTTTTACATGCTATTTTAGTAGCCTTTCTGAGTCTGATTTGTGCAGTTCTGAAATTTTTATTCGTGTGAGTAACCTCTACCCCTCAGTGCCAAGGCATTCATTTCATGAAACTAAACATCTAAGACCATCTATGCTCACCAGTTATGAAGAATTAAGTCCAAGCAAATTTTTTTTTACCCAGAAAAAACTCTTGGTCTCATTCAACCACTGCTTCACTCAAAAACTCACTTAATTTTAGATAAAGCCATGCTGCCAGTCTATTGGCTGAATCTGATGCTTTCCTCTTTCCTCCTTCAGCTTCATCTCTTCTAAAACAGTATCCTGCCAAATCCTTTCAACCATATGTTCCTTGAGTATTTCTTTACTTTAGGAAGTAACAGATGCCCGCCTTGGGAGAAGAAAAAATCACTTTATTTCTGTTACTTGGTTCCAGTAAAGTAGCAGAGTTATTTCGCTTTAAGGAAAGGGCAATGAAGCCTGAAAGGACACTTCTTTTACCTTTAAGAAATATTACATAAGTGGTTTGTACTGAATAATTTATGAATTTATACAGCAGAGTTATTCAAAATAGCTCAAACTGTACATTCATCATAACCTTTTCCTTCAGTTCTCAACTAATTAATGCTTCTCAAAATTCCTAATTTTAAGTTTCAGGAAATATCCACGTTTGGAAAAGTATCTCGTTTTATACTTTCAATGAAATATACATGAACCCTTTTATGAATTTTAATGAATCTTTATTAGCTTTGGTCAGTTAAAATTATTCATTAACAATTTATAAACACTTAAACCAAGCTCTATTATGCAGCATTATGAACTCTTATGAGAGTGTTTCATACAAAATAGGCATGATGACAACTTTAAAACAGAGAACAAAAGAAAAATCTGTAGACTGTCTGCTAGCTCAGAAGCTGATGAACATGCCAGTAACACACTTTTTTCAAATTAAGCTTTCAACAGGCCCATAGATATTTGAGTGGGTCTGCAAGGATACAGTAATATCTAACTGAAAATTAACTCATCTTGGAGTTATTGAATTAACCTATAGCAGCCCCACTGTAAAATGCAGTCTGGGATTGTGGTTCAGTTATGTTCTTTCCTTCGTGTTGGAAAAAATAATTTTCTGCACATTACTTAGTGGTCTTGGATGCTTCTTGGTAAAACTGAATTGGTTTTTCCTTGCAAAAGTACTCCTTGCTAAAGGATTAAAAAAAAAAAACAAAAACCCACCAAAAAAAGAGCATTTATTTTTCTTTAAATTAGGTCTGCATGGAGGTTGAAGCCAAAACCTATTGAGCCTTTGGAAGTCCTTGGTGTGGTTTTTTTTTGATAACCCAGCTGTATCCATGTCCATGTTATTGTTACTTCCTCAGCACCTGCAGGAATCAACCAGGACTTGTTCTGTTCTGGGAAAGAAGGGCAAAACTCTTTAAGGTCACTCATCAAGCAGGTACACAGACTGAAAATAAACCAAATTTTCCTACAGGATAGGGATTAAACATCTGAGCTGCTAGACTGCCTTTCCCCAGAGAGGAAAGGGCTGGCCTGAAACAGTGATCCCTCCTGGAAAGCAATCCTGAGCATCCATAAACCCAGCTCTGCTGATGGGAGCTGTGTCTCAGCCTCCAAGAGAGAGAGTGATGAGAACACTCACTTTCCTCTTCTAAAATTTGGGATATTGTGAACATCATCTAAGTAACATCTAACTGACCCCAGGTGCTCTCAGGTTGTGAACTGCACTGCACCCCTGCATGGGGCATTTCCTCAGGGAGAAAATGCCTTCCTGTACATCAGCTTTCCCAGTTCCATGGATGAAATTCCAGCAGAAGGAACCCAGAGACCCCGTTGTCTGAGCTCTGCCACTGGCCCTTCTCTAGGCCATCTCTAAGCATGCACCAAATAGGAGCAGCTGAGTTCTGCAGTGCCCATGAAATCTGCCAGAGGAAGGAATTTCACCCAACATTTTTTATTGTCAGAGGAAAGAGAAATTGGGAGAAAGTGGCATTGTGCTGATAAGAGCGTATGAAGTATGTAAGAAAATACAATTTGTTGAGGATACAGGTAGATGAAAAACATCCCCACTGACAGAATGAATTCTGTGGGCACATTTTACTTTTTGTCAGGTCTCTCAATCTGCTTGATCAATAAAGTGCATTTTTTAAACCACTCCAATCTGTTCTATCCGCAACATCTTAAAACCAATTCATCGGTGTTTTCCATAGACAACACACCACAATTCCCTCTCCTGTGCCTAATCCATCCACAAAATACATTTTGTCAAACTATTCAATCCTCTCCCTTGAATGGAGCACATTCCATCAAACCCAGCCATCTGCTCTTACGACAGAATGAATTCTGTCTAACGTGATAAGCAGTGTATGAAAAGAGCCATTTATTCTAACATGTATGTTTAACAAAAGGGAACACTCCTTATTTGGCAAGACAGATCTTATGTTCTTTATGAATTTTAAAATCCTGCAGCAGCGAAAATGGGTGGATGAATACTACATGGCTTGTGAACAGAACAAGCATTATTTACAAAACGTTTCTCCAACCTCTCTTTGGAAAATTCAGCAACAGCAGTGGCAGTATTAACTAACTTCATCCTTTGTAAACTTGAATGAAACTACTGAAAAATTGATCTTGTTTATACTCTTAAAAGGTTTATAGTGATTAACTGGTACAGAGGGAGCTGTGTAGAGGCAGCTGCAGCAACAACTGTGGTTCTATACTGAGAATTTCTTAAAATATGCTTCTTACATTCAGGCTGCTTTTTATCAGATAATGAAACCTCCTTTATTCCCTCCCAAAATGCCAGCAAGCAAGCTCAATTCTTTTCAAAAAGAAAGAAAATGAAACATGACCTTAAAGACACACATTAACATTCCTGACATCTGGTCCAGTAGTCTGGTTTTTGCTGTATGCCAGGGATATTTAGTGGATTGCAATGAGCTCTGAAATTGTAACCTCCATGTCATTTGTACTCTGCTTCTTCTGCCATGTGAATCACCCTTGCCAGAGGTTTTCTGTATGAAAAGTCTGGACAGGAGATACACACACAGCTTGAGTTAAAGGTTTGAACAGCATGAACTTGATCTGGCTGTATTAATTCACCATTCACAAGTTATCCTGAACCTAAAATGTTTATCAAAACACTACGTAGCTCACCTCACAGCATACATCACATTCTAATATTCTGTTTCAAATGTTATCACTTGGGATGAACTTTCTTCTTTTTTATTTTTCAGTAATGTTTTTGTGAAACAGCTGCTTACACTTGCCCAAAAATATAAAAGCAACAGGACTCCCTTATGAAGCCAAAGTGAAAGAATTGTAACCTTAACCAGGACAGAGGTTCAGCCATGAGCTGGGAAGGGACTCACTAAAAGCAATGTTTGTGATAAAAAATGAACTCAGAAAAAAGGTAACTGAAAAACTGAGAGGGAAGAAGCAAAAAAGCCCAAATATTTTGGAATATTTGGAATTATTAACTAAGAATACTGGAAAATGACCTTGCAAAAAGTTGTGTGGTATTTTCTGAGCTGAACAGTATCTGAAAAGGAACTGAGAACTATGAAAAAATAAACCTCCCTGTTAGGAATTTCCTGCAAAGGAAAGCAGGTTTTCTACAGTCTTAATAAACAAGAATAATTCTGTTTCTCCTCTTTCTCAACTATATGATCCTGAAATTTTGCTAAAGTCCTCGAGATAAAAACATATTTGAGTTTTATAATCTTTTTTTTTTCAAGAATAAACCAAGAAAAATGCTCCCCTAACCACCTGCAACCCCAGCTGCTTTAATTACACAGACTCTAACAGCACATCTGGCAAAACCCAGCGTGCTTTCCCCAGGTATAGCCAAAAGAGTTTTTGAAAATATGGAATCTATTACATTTTCACAGCAAAACAGAGAGTAAGACTATGGTGTTTAAAATAGACACCTACATATGTATGCATACATGTATAGAACTGCAGCACAAACATCTGGTATCACAACATTACTCAAGACCTAAAAACAAGCTTAAATGATGTAGGAAGCAAATCTTGCCTACTTTTTAAGCTGACAGAAAAGCAACCCAACAGCAGCTGAGGTGCAGGTAAGTGCTGGAGGCACAATGGGAGCAGCAGAATCATAGAATCATAAAATTGGCTGGGTTGGAAGGGACCTCAGAGATCATCAAGTCCAACCCTTGATCCACTCCCGCTGCAGTTCCCAGCCCATGGCACTGAGTGCCACATCCAGGCTCTTTTGAAATATCTCCAGGGATGGAGAATCCACCCCTTCCCTGGGCAGCCCATTCCAGTGTCTGATCACCCTCTCTGGAAAGAAATTCTTTCTCATGTCCAACCTAAACCTCCCCTGGCACAACTTGAGACCTCTTGTGCCCTCTTGTCTTGCTGAGAGTTGCCTGGGAAAAGAGCCCAACCCCCCCCTGGCTCCAACCTCCTTTCAGGGAGTTGGAGAGAGTGATGAGGTCTCCCCTGAGCCTCCTCTTCTCCAGCCTCAACACCCCCAGCTCCCTCAGCCTTTCTTCCCTTGAGCATCTTCAGGCAGTGTGAGCCTGACACCAGCATCCAGAAGCACAGAGATGATGTGCCAGGCTGTGATGACACTCACTTCACTCACTTGCTTCAGAAACCCCATTGTCTGTAGGATCCAGTCCTGAACTGAGCTCCATGGAGCACCATTCACCTCCCTGCAGGATCAGGGCTTTTGTGTGCATATGTTTCACACAGAAGTGCTGAAATAAAATGCAGTTCACCTGTCTGACACTTGACTCAAGAGGGTCAGAAAGATTAATTGGGAAAGTACTACAAAAACATGGGATGAAAGATGTGGTGTATGACGAGCACAGTGAACTGGTTTTTTTCACCAGCATTTCATGGAAAGCTACATTAAAAAGCTCTTCAGTGCACAAATAAGGCTGAATTGCTGACAAATGCACACAAATTAGTTCTCCATCAATTGTGTATGCCACATCTCCAGCCTGCAGGACTTTGCAAGCCAAAGTCCCCTTGATATAAACACTGAATGGGAAGGGAAAATCATACACAGAAAAAAAAGCAACAACCCAAGAGTTGTCAGATCATAATTTTCAATTTTCCAAATACACACTTTTGGGGTTGTTTTTTTTTCTTTTGGGAAAAAAGCATTCACTCTGGTCAGAAAGATGTCCTTGAAAAGAGTTTAAATAAAAATATAATTGTCAGTGTTCTTAATTATGTACTAAGCTCAGAAATGGAAGGTTCATTATTTTAGCTGCATGCATCCAGGATAGTGGATTATGACTATGCAACATAGCCAGGTTTCATAGAAATTTACTGTGCAGCCCAAGCTATTATCTTTTTATTATTCATATCTTTTTTAATATCAACTGCAATACAACCTCCTCTCCAGCTCCCAAATACAGAATCAGCCTTTACATATGTCTCCAGCCTTTACATATGTCTCCATTTACTCAAAAAATATTCTGCATGAGTATTGGATCTGTGGTGTCACTGCTGGTTTGCAATGTAATTTTTGAAAGAAAATTTAGCTTGGAAGTCAGAAAGGGAATCAGAGAGCCTAACCAGTCTTCAGCAGGCTATTGTTTCAGGCAGCCTGAGTCAAAGAACTCTAATTCTGTTCAAGCAAAAGGAGATTTGAAGTGAAAGATTCCCAAATGAGGAGTCTATCTCAGATCTGGCAGTGTCTTATGGGAGTGAATCTAACCTGTGCTCTGATGTGCTTTTGACTGGTCAAAGGCAAAACTCCCACTGGCTCCAGGCTGTAAAAATCTTACCCTTTGCTGGCAGTAATACAGTTTTTTTAGAAGAGGCACCTCAGCCAAACCAAAACAAGATTTATCCGTGTGTAAAACCAGTCTGATGTTGTCCAAATAAAACACAGGTCTGCTATTTCTTTGGCTTTTTATGTTAAGGCTCAGATCAGATATTGTTACTGCTGGGAAAGAGACCCAGGCACGTTTTCACTGAATTTAAGGAGTGAAATTATAAAAACAAGATGTTTTCAGCTCTGCTGACTATTCTAGCACAGGACCCTTGCATAAAAATTTAACAACAAAGCATCTGAACCATTAGTTACACTTGGTTTCATAAATTGCTTTTGATTTTAGAAGCTGAGTGAAGCAGGAAAATTAATCTCATGATTCATGTCAGGCGTGGATATTTTGAGTCTTTTTTCTCCATACATAAGACTCTTGTCCAATTTGAAGTTTCTTCTGCTTCAGTCAAAATTTTAGCCATGTGAAGCCAATGGTCTCAAATGTCAAAAAATCCAGCCAGCCCAAAACATTTATATGGTAACAAGAATAAAATGGATGTTTAGACACCTTGCCTTGCCCTGTTCTGATAAGCAGCTGAATTGTCTTCTTTCTTTTGTCTTTAAATTTACAAAACTTATTACCTCATTAGTTTATTGTAAATAAAGAAAAACCAGTCCCTATTTCTAAAACTTCAAAAACATCTGGCTCTGCAAAAAAAATCTCTTCAGAAATACCAGAATACACCCATTTAACCTCGGAAGGATATGAAAGTATCATTTTGGAGGTTGCCATATTCTGCAGAAATGTAGTGAGGTTTGTTTTTCATCACCCTCTGCTCAGGGCTCCCCAGGACAGTGGTCAAACAATTATGCTATATATGTTTTGAAGTATGATGCTTCCAAGCTCTGTACTATCAAAAATTGATATGTGATCTGAAAACAAAGTATCACACCAGTTCTACTGAATCTCCAAATGATAAAGACTCTTGGTCATATTTTCTCACTTATTTTCCCTCAAGAAACAGATAAACATTTAATTCAGTGAGAAATTGTATCAGCTGAGGAGTCTGAAGGTGATTTAGTCACAAAGCCTTATAATGATAACAACTGCTTGAGAACTGACCTCAGTTTGCATACCTGTGCTGAACTAGAAAAAAACAAAGAGGATTTTAACTTTAGTCTGCAGCTTCTTATTAGATGCTCTAAACACTTGACTATCAAAAAATGCATCCAAAAAAATTAACCAAGATCATTCCCTTCCTATTTGCAAAGAAATCCAAAGTGTCTGTCACTGGGTCATAAAACTGGCAAATAAAATATTCAGCATGATATTTGCCACAGATTTACATATGACAATACTTGACAACATAATTCTCAAATAACTGTGTTTTGTGGGTTTTTTGCAGCTTCTGAGGGCTTGAGGTTTTTCTTCCATTGTCTTTTCTCTTCTCCTGAATGATGTTTATAATTAGAGATGTTGAAAAACTGGGAAGGATGGTTGCAAAGTATCTCTTCTGAATGGCAATTACTGAGCTTCTTTCCAAGTGGCCCTTTTCCTTCTCAAGACCCTGTCTGCAAGTAGATTTGAGAACTTTGTGCAGAACATCATTCATAACACAACCATTGCTTAATTTCTGTGCAGATATCACAAATAAAGAAATATGGAAGGGGTTGCTTTGGACAGCAAGGGGAAGAGGAGCAGCTGGAGCAAAGGCTGAGTACCCTACCAGCAGTATAAAGCACACCACGAAGAGGAGGAAGAAAAAAGTTCTTCAGAGTTTAAGATGTTCTTATAAAAGGGCTTCCTGTCAGAAAGCTCTGTTTTTAATCAAAAAGAGTCACCTCTCCAGAACTTTACACTAAACTTCAATAGTTTCATGCAGGTGGCTTTTTGCCTCATCATAAACATGAAGAACATCAGTCAAAATCCTAAGTACTGCTGAGTCACAGTGAACCCATAGAAATGGGCTTCTTTCCTTTCTTGAAAAGAATATCAAATGTTAATAGTACTCATGAAGGAGTTGAAGTGATACAGAAAATAAAAGTTGTTACCTGTAAATGGCTACTTCAGGGCTGTAGCACTTCCACTGTGCAAAACATAAAGGGCAACTACCAAACCCTTCTGAAAAAAAATAGCAGGAGGGATCTTGAAATGAAAGGGTAAGTACATAACAGGTAATTACAGGAAGATGAGTGAAGATGAAATAAATTTGTGATACAAGATTGCGCTAGATTTGATTTCTGAATTTATCCACAGCACTTTGTGTGTGAGTAATTTTTCTCTTCTTTTGCAGGTTTTAATACCTTGAACAAATAGCGATTTTGAAAGTCTCTCTTCCCCCAATTCAATTATTTTTAGAGTATCAAAATATAGAATTTAGCACACTATCAAATGTATCACTCTAATTTCAGCTTATTTTCTGTAAAGTTGTGGATGATACAGTTTACATAAAAATTAGAGCTTTAAAGCTATCTACCTCATTTTTAATACATAGAACTTTCCAAATAGAATCAGAACTGCATTATAATTTACTACATATACTGCAGAAGTACTTAATAGACTTCCTGTTAAACCAAATCTACAATACACTGTAAAATTATCCTTCTCTTCAGGAATTTAATATACTGAAACATGCTGAATGCATGAAAACTCTGACTGCTCTTAAGAAAGCATTAGCACAGAAAAAAACTTATACACATTATATATATATATATAGCAATTATTGCCTATATTTGTAGATTATTCTAAAGTGGTCCTCTAACACTGAAAAAAAAAATTATAGCACTATTTTGTAAACCATCCATTTTTCTTGCAGTCTCAGAGCAGAAGAATTTACAAGATGGATCTGAGTCAAGTCACACCACTGTTATTGCCACCTTTTTTCCACGTAAGAAGTGTTGAAACACTTCAGAGAGTCCTTGGAATAAATTCACCATTCCTCTAAACTGGTACAAAGACTTTCAAATAAACCAATTTTAAGTCAATTTACTTGAAAACAGGATGTACCGGAGGCAGATCTGAACCTCTATTTCCTCTTGAGTGTTTTTTGCTCTTTCCTTCACAAGTACAATTGTACCAAGTGACTCATCTACATTTGATGCCATGAAGAGAGTAACAAACTCCTTATCAATGTTTTGGGGCCAGGCAGGGGTATTTTGGAAGTGTGGGGGACACAGGGGTGGCTCCTGGGAGAAGCTGCTGGAAGCTCCCCCAGCTCCAGTTCTGGTCCCACCTCTGCCCAAGAGTGAGCAGGGATGGGAAGCTCGATGTGCCTCTGCCAGGGACATGTTCAAGAAAGGGGAAAGGAAACTACATATCTATATTATATATATAAGAGACCTGAAGGGCAGAGGAGAGGAGGAGGTGAGAGCAATGCCCAAGCAAAGACACCGAGGTGGGTGAGGAAGGAGGGGGAAAGGTGCCCCAGCAGAAATGTCCCCACAGCCCATGGTGAGATGGCAGCTGTGTCCCTGCAGCCCATGGAGGAGAAGGTGGAGCAGTCCCTGAAGGAGAACCGTGGGGTAAATGTGGAGCTGCAGCCCCTGAAGGGTCATGGGTGGGCAGATGAGGATCTGCAGCCCCTGAGGGGACACGGAGAGGCTCAGATGTGGATCTGCAGTCATGGAGGACCCCGTGGCAAAGGAGGTGACTGCTCTGGGACTCTGTGGGCACCCAGGTGGGAGCAGTTCCTGAGGGACTGCAACCCAGGAGAGGGACTCATGGCTGAGGGCTTCCTGAAGGACTCTCTGCCTGCCTTGGCGTGGGGGAAGAACGTGATGAGTCCCTCCCCTGAGGAGGAAGGAGTGGCAGAAACACCATGTGGGGAACGGACCCTGAACCCCTCCTGCCCATCCCCTGTGCCCTGAGGGGAGGCGGCAGTGTGAAGCGATCCAGGACTGGGGAGAGGGGAGGGGGAGAGGGGGGAGAGGTGTTAAATTCTTTTGTGTTTTCTCTTTCTCATAGACTAAATTGTGTCTTTTCCTTCCCAAGTTGAACCTGTCTGGTTTTTGCCTGTTTCTGTAACTAGGAAATGCAAACCTCCTTGTCCTTTTCAGGATTAAGGAGCCTTTGGGTGCATTTTCTCCTCCCTTGTCCCACAGTGGGTGGGGGGTGAGGGAGCACAAGTCCAGCTGGGCCAGAACCAGGACACAGTAACAATCATTCCTTTTTGGTTTTTTTTTTCCCCAGCCTACAAGAGCCACTCTTTAAGCTATACGGGTTTGTTGATATTTTATTTCTCTGTGTGTTGAAGAGAAAATTGCTCTGTGCGAAAAGTGATTACCGAGGAAATTATTTGGAAGACATGGTACATAGTTTGCTCTCAAATATCTAAGCCATGACTTAGAGGTTTACAGGAATATCTCTTGACTATGCAGATTGTGATGAAAACACAAGCCTAAAGCTCCTCATCCCAATTTGGCAGACACATTTCCTACAGACTTCATCAGAAAAAGGGAAAACAAGCATCTTATGAAATGAATGGTTTGGGGTTTTTTTCCTCAGAAACTGCGTATCAACAAATACACAGTATTTTTCAAAATATGCTGAAATATCGACCAAAACTCTGACTAAAAGCAGACCAATTTTATAGGAAATGTTGAGGACCAGCTTCAGGAACTGGTGTCTAGCACAGACAACCTCTCAAATAAATGAAAGATCAAGTTATGAATTCATATTACTGCTGTTAGAAAATCTGTTTCCTTATATTTTGGCATATTTATAAAAACAGAATCTGTACATTTATTATCCAGAAACTGACAGTTGCTGTTGCACCACTCAGCAAGCTCAGGCAGTGCAGGTACTGTGATAACTCCTTTACACTGCAGAAAGGAAGTGAATAATTACAACTTCTCAGGCAGAACATAAGCATCCAAGTGTCAGCTGTCAGAAAGTGGGCCTGAACATTCATGTGATCAAGAGTAAATTGGATTAGATATTTTTTTATAAATAGAGGGACGATTTTTCCTGTTCCAGCTGGAACTTCATTGCTGCTATATTAACACACATGTAAGCTAAAAGGAGTTGCTGAGGAATAACTGGAGGAGCATGAGCCCAGACACAGATGGTTGCAGTTTGCATTTATTTTTGAGGAAATATCACAAGGCAGCCCGTCTGATGGTGAGGAAATAATGTTTTTGGAAGCTAGCATATACTGTGTTTAAAAAGTCAGAACCAGAAATATCCTCCAAAGGAAGGCTGGAGGCTGAGAGATGTGTGCAACCTCTGCCACCTCAGCAGCTCTGCTCCCTCCATCTGCTGAGGAAGAGCCAGGCAAGGATAACAACAGCCACTTTGGCTGTGGGCAGATAGATACAACCAGGCCTTCCAGTGCTAAAGAGGATAAAATTCCCTTTTGTGCTCTTCCAGCTATTTAATCTTCCTCCTAGCCATTTCACTGACATCTTTTTGGTTTTGTACCAAGTTCAGTCAGTCAGTCTCTCCTGTCAGGCTGACACCACTACAGCGATGTGCTCTGATTGTTACCTGAACCGCGTTCCCTGCTTTTGACCTCTTTTTGGTTTTTTACAACCTATTTTTGTTTTCTCTCCTGTAAAGAGTTCACCTCCTCACAGAGGCTACGTGTCACTCCTTAGTTCTTTTCATTTCTTTACCTCTGCTTGTTTAGAAACTGAGAGTTTCTCTTCTGAATCTTTCTTCACGCTTTTATTTCATCTGACATGTTTTCCCACTGAAACACAGAAAAATCTTGAAAAACATTGGAGCTCTTTCATCTTTAGCAGGTTTTTTCCCTTCAGTAAAAACAAATTAATATATATTTTCCTGTTTTTTAAAAGTAAACATTATCACTTTCCACTTTTCTTGCTTTTTTAAAAGTAGAAATAATTCTTTTTAATAAAGATTAAGGAAATGCTTGTATGTGGCAAGGCCACCACTATTAGCTCTATAGCACCTGTGATTGCTATCATAACTGATTTATTCCATTATAATTATTATGTGCACTCTTAGGGATAAGAAGATTGTCTTTCCACTACCTCTAGACTGAATCTGAGACTGCTCACAGGCTAACCTGGATTTAATTCGACATTAAATACTTCAGAAGCACACAGAGATTTTCCTGAAAAAAACCCACACCACCAAACAAAACAAGAAAACCCAACAACAAAACCCCCTGCAAGCCACAAGAAGTAATCAGTGTTATTTCAGATGTTCACAGTTCAGTCCTGGTCAGTAATCCAAGGTACAGCAGAACATAATTTCAATGAGCAAATGAAAGGTGCAGTTAAAATCATTACTTCCTTTGTCTTCCTGTTGGTAAAATCAACCCAGAAGTGATCTTTTTGCAGCAGTTTTCAATACATGTAATAGCTAAAGAACCTTATCAGGGTTGTAAAGAACAAAATGCTAGCAATGTTCCAGGGAAAATGTTAGGCTTTCTGATCACTTAACAAATGATAATAAGGGTACATTTTGAAACATGCCACTGGTATCTTGTGTATTTTAATAATGGCTCCCTCGACTGTGTAGCTTGTTAAAACTCCTTCATACTCTCTGACAGAAGTTAACAAAAAGAAGCAGCACTTTTGCAGCAAGAATGGCCAAAAAAGAATATTAACATAAAAATTTTCACAGGAAATTACACATAAAAATATTTCAAAAAAAAAATCTCAGGGTGTCTCCGTAGTGAACAAAATCCACACTTATTTTGTGACACTAAACACGCAGTCAAAGTTCATCATGGAATATTCATCTAAGAAAGTTCTTTGGATCTGGTCCAATACATTTTTGCAAGTGACAGTGCATCCAGGATTTTGACTATTATGGATCATAGAATGAAGAATAAGTTGAAACTATTTAGTATCATACACTACCAAAATGATAATTAGATCATATTTAGAGGTTGATGGCTCTGCTAACAGCATGGCAATAAAAAGCATGTCTTTTATCTTAAAAGTAGAGTGCTTTGCACTAATTTCTATGAATCCTAAGTGCTGTCATAATATCACCCAGATTTTATATATGTGCATTTTTTATAAGTACAATCTACCTGTCTAAATGTGTAATGGATGGCTCTGTTATGATACAGAGAATCTTTTTCAGAGCACCAACACAAAAGTAATGGCATCATTTCAGATGCACTGTTCCTCTAGCTGGAGAAATACCCCCTAGCTCACCTCAGAATGGTGATACAGAAAAATTTCAGCTCTCTGTACTGAAAACTCCAGTCCCTCAGTTCACCGTATATGTGTTTAAGGGTCAGCATATACTTGACCAACTTTTGGGTCAAGTCCCAGGTGCTCAGTGTCACAAAACACTGAACATTATGCAATACTGTGAGAACACTTGCAGCATCCCCATCATTTCCTCCTGACTGCAGAGTCCTTGCAACCAGAGCTGGCTTGCACTGACAGATCCTGATGTTTGCAGTCACATCACCCTGTGTCTCTTTGTTTATTTTGCTAATCAAGTTTATTTGGCTTGAGGAAGTAGTAAAAGTGGTTGTCAAATAGCTGAAGCTTGCTGATCACTTTCCAGACATGAAAGCATAAGTTTTATGTTTTTCCTCCTTTGATTGTTTGGATTAATTTAATATTTTAAATCAATACTTTAGGATTATCTGCAAACTAGAGACCTTATCCAAACTCTGCTTAGTCTTTCTAAGGGGTGTCTACCTTTCTGTTGGATGGCAACAAGCTCATTGAGTTCAGGGCTCTATTAATGAAAGGCATAATAGCTTCATTTATTCAGCTTTATAATCTTCTAAGGCAGTGCTGACTGTAGGCTGAATAAACACTGGGTTTATGATATTGGTAAACTCTCAGGAGATAAAAATTGAGATAAAATCTTCCAAAAATAATAAGATAATAAGATAAAAATAAGATAAATAATAAGGCAAACACTTGTTAAAATCCTTCAAAATCAGACTCCCAGCTTAAATTATTAACCCCTTAAATACAGGAGAAAAATAGGAATGGCACAAATAATTCTGTTTCTTAGTCACTCCTTTTTTAGTTCAAGGTGGTCTTGATGATATTCTGATATTCTCAAGATATGACTGTGCTACAAAGGAATGGTGAGATCTGAACATGCAGAGCTCTTTGAAAATTGCTTATCCATAATGATCAGGCAGCATCTAGGGCTTTGCAGTATAAATTATTGGGTTCAATTATTGGATTGAAAGCACAGCTTAAAGTAATCATTTTGTACATGGCTGTGTGACACCATCTGAGCTGCACTGCCCTCACTCACCACTTTTAACAAGAGTGGTTAAGCCATCTCAAGGAAGCTCAGACGTTCAGAAAATAAACTTCAGCTGAACCCTCTGTTGCTCCCAGGGAAATGCCAGTTGAATTTTAATGCTCTCATTCACAGACTGTCTAGATCCACCCAGTTTTATTTCACAGTTCTCTGGTCTGTATCAAACCCTTCTAGCAGCCACTATTGACTGGGAAGAAAAAAAAAGAAAAAAAAAGGAGTCTCAAAACATCATACATACATCTTCGTGTATCTTAATCGAATTATTGACAACCAAACAGAAATAATCAGCCTCCCAGCATTTCAAAAGCATGACAAAACCTTTCTGCCATACCTTTTTCACCCCTTTTACTACTAAGACAGTTGTTTTTGCTGTTACGACCAATACACTGGCATCCTTATCAAAGCTGTGTCAGCCTCCTTGTATTTCCTCATGTTTCCACATGTTTCTTGCCTTCTCAATTGCACGTGGCCTCCCTTATCCCAACACGGGGGTTTTGAACAATCTCATCCTGCAATGCTCTAAAGACAGGAGCTGTGAATCTGCTTGTGAATTCTACAGGCAGAAATTAGGAGCTTAAAAGTAATGGGGAAGGATGTTAGAAATTAATTCCCTCAGGCATTTCCCACCCCTCCTCTGAGGATGTCTGTGTCTGACTCACCAGCACTGAGTTTCCATGAGCTCCTCTTGGTGTTGTCATTTCAATACTGATATAACTAGGACTACACCATATGCTGGCATTGCTGTGCTGGGTACTCTTAAATACAGAAGTGACGTGAGCTGCACGTATAAAGCCATATTTTTAGTATACAAAACGACAGCACAGGCCAAATTTTAAAAAAACTCTTTGTTCTCAACAGGGTACCAAAACAGGAGCCAGATTCTCAAGTTTGCAACTTGCAGCTGCTTGTACTGGGACACTAATTGCTGGGTTTTTCAGAAGAGTTTTTAGTCAAAAATACTATGATCTTTGGGTTCTGAAAATCAGCTATGACACTGAGTGTTGAGATGCTGCAGTTTTCCCAGGGACCTGAGATTTTTATTTCTCATAAATCACATGGTTTGGGTTGGGAGGGACCTTAAAGCTCATCCAGTCCCAACCCCCTGCATGGGCAGGGACACCTCCCACCAGCCCAGGCTGCTCCAAGCCCCATCCAACCTGGACTTGGACACTGCCAGGGATGGGGCAGCCACAGCTTCCTTGGGCAACCTGGTAAATCTAACAACTCGTGGTTCTTCCTCACTTAAACTGTGGATATCCATGGGCTTCCTGAAGTGTCTCCTGAATACACTGATCTAGAGGAGAATCCATACATGGAAAACCTTCTGTGGGAGCAAGAAGTCCAATATGATCCTGGTGTGAATGAAATTACCAAGTCCTAGCTACCAGCTCTGGTTACTTCACTGAACTTCTTTGGTAAACATTGTTTAAAATGGAATTCTCTTTGTCTACACATATGATTACTACATGTTATTATGTCTAAACAAGAGAAAAAGGTTATATATAAAATAAAATATTCTCCTACTTGGTACTTTGAAAGGGTGTGGTTTTACTTGACAACTGGACATGCAAAGTTAGTCCTTCCTAAATTATCAATAAGCATGCGACTAGTGCAGGTATTGTAACATTTAGGATAGACCCCTGATCCTTTAGATGGAAAGATAATTTTAGAATCTGCCCATCTTTTTCAGATCTCTCTCATCTCTAACATCAGTAACAGGTTTTCTACCCATAGTGTTTCTTCAGAGTAAGCAATAAACTCAAACAACTGAGATGTTTTCATGGGTCTCTCCATGAGACCCATGACTGTTTCTCCAGTTACCTTTTCTCATGCTATCTTCTGTGACTTCTTTTTTTCTTGTGGCCTGGGAATACACATCAGCCCTCTCCATTTTTAGGACAGCACCAGTGTGTGACTTGGAATATTGTAGAACAGTATAGAAAGGTTTGGGTTAGAAGGGACCCTTAGATAGTTCCACCTCCCCAGCCAGGGCCAGGGACATCTTCCTCTAGATCAGGTCATTGAAAGCCCCCCTCACTCTGCCCTTGAACACTCTCCTCCTTTTTGATCCTGCCATGGCTTTTCCATTATTCTGCAGCTCTTGGCTGGATTTAGCCCTTCTCTCCTTAGTGCTGTCTGGTTTATCTCCTCCTTTATCAAACACTGCAGTCAGTGATACCCATCTTGCACACACATGGCTTGTTTGCCCCTAGGGGCAGACATTATTTCATTAAACAGACTTAAGTTCTTTTGCATTTATTTTTCAGGCATTTTTGCTGGGACATCTCCAGGAATGGAGCCCAGAATTGAAGCCATCTTGTTAGACAGAAATTGATAATGATTTTTTTTTTTTTCCTGTAAATTACTATGATTCTAATTTATAGCTGAGAGATGTTTAACTATGATTGTTTCCCTCCTTCCCTTCCTGGTTTATATCTTTATTCAAAACAAGGCAGAATTTCTGACAAATGGAACTAATTTTGAAAATGTTATTGAGGCAACTGTAACACTGAGGTAGCTTTATACACAATTAAAGAGTTTATCAGCTATTCCTAATAATCAGAACTGAAAGGAAAATGAATATATTCAAAGCCTGTAAGACAATCCTTGAACAAATCTCAGAAGTAAAGAGGACTTTGGGGACTCAGCCTGTCAGTCCAGTCTCTATGCTTTACCTAACTTGTGGCAAAGTTTGTAATGAGTATTCAAAGGATATTCTCCTCTCAAAGTCATGTGTAACTGCAGCTTCTCCTTTACAGGGTGTGAATACAAAAGCTGTAATTCTCCTCCCACTTTTACATTTTTCCACACTGGTACAACCCACTGAAGTCCTTCAACAAAGGAAAAGCACACCTTGAATATTTTTATCATTCAAATGAAAACTTATGCAGATAGCAAGCAGTTTAATTTCTTCTGATGGCTCCTGAAAGCAATTTTCATAAACACTAATTATTGTTTTTTCTTCCTGAACCCACTGTTAGGAGCAAGCACTCTTCTTTTGTTTTTTTTTTTTTTTTTTTTTTTTTTTGTGTTAGTCTTTAATTTGCCTTGGAAACTTTAGGTTTCAGAGAAACGCCATTTAGTCACCATGGAAAAATAAGGTGAGCTTCCAGAAAACATTCTTCTCTTTAATCTGCAGATTGTTTGTGATTAAAGGTAGGAAAGGCAGTAAATAATTGTCTAGGGAGATTTTATGCATGTATAAACATGCCTGGGGGAGTGGGAAGATGTTGGTTTAAGAAATAAGGCTGTCTTTGTTTAAATCCTGTTCTGGGGGTTGGTGCAAACAGAGAAGGAACTAAAAGTTATTATTGCCTTCTGTTGATTTAAGTCTTTACTTTCTTCACTGGCATCCCTGTGAAACCAGTGAAAGAAACAACATTTCATTTGCTAAAATATTTGTGAAAGATGGCAGCTGTACCTGGGTCATACCAGTCTGCCTTACTTCAAAACTTATTTCCTGCTCTTTTGTCTTACAGTAGGGATCCAAATGGTTAACAAGATTTAGGAAAACTCTGCACAGAAGATGTTTAAAACATGGGAACTGGGCATATGTGTGCACGTAAAGAAACCAAAAATACAGCTAAGAGCTTAAAGGTTTCCCTATGCAAATCTGCCCAGGCTGGGAGTGAGCCTGGGTGGGTTTCCACTAAAGCATGGAGTAAAGTATTGCCACATTTATCCTCTGAGAAAGGCTAACCAGAAACTCAGGCTGTGCAGCCTCTCTTCCTTCAGCTGTCCTGCAGCTCTTTGGGTAGGTTTTTAGCAGAGTTAATCATAAAAAACTCAGAGCTCCTCTCTGGCTGGCTGAGAGCTCATGAGACACTTCTCTTTTAAGGTGTCACGATCTTTGTTGACACATTTTTAGGTTTTTGCCATGGTCTTTACTCCCTGGAGCAATGAGAAGCTTCATTTTCCTTAAAAAGGAAGTGCCCAATGCCCAAGTACTGTGGAAAAGCTTCAAAACCTAATGACTAAATTAAAAAAACCCAATGGCAAGACATAAGAACCAAGATATTTTCTTTCAGTAGAAATCTTATGACCTGTAAAACTGGTTCATTATTTTTCAAAATATTTTTGAGCCTGGCTCAGAATATACTTGAGCTTGCTAGTGCTGGGCCTGTTTGCATTTTTTGATCTTTGTATTATTATTATTCTGGCAGTAGAGACAGCAGAATGAGGAACAACCAAAACCTATCTACTCTGATCACCTACAGACACACAAGCTCTTGTAATGTCTGGAGCTTGGATGGAGACCTCTTGGCAGGAAGTGTGGAAATTTAAAGTGTAAAGGTAGGTACATTTGGTACCATTTTATTGAATCTATTGAGAACACTCTTAAATAGCAAAGGTATTGACAACATGATCAAATAACAGCAGAGCATGAAGGTTAGGGAGGAAGGTTTTGATTTTTTCCTTCCCTCCCATTCCATTCCACCACCTTTCAGATAAATTCCAGTTCTCTTTATTTTATTATGTGGAAATAATCTCTATTCCTGGCTCGGGTTCTGTTTGTTAGTGAAGATTTGAAGTGGTTATTGAAAAGAAGGGGAAGAAATCTTAAAAGATCAAGAATATGTTTTTGAGAGTCTCACTGAGTCAGACCATTAGCCCATTGAGGCTGGTACAGGCATAGGAAGAGGTGCTATTGGGAGAGCTTCAGTCCCTTCCTCTGATGATTTCCAGTTTCCAAATTCTCTTCATTAGTGAATTTTGGAAGTGTGTCCCTGTCTATTCCTTTTTGTGTCTGTCTCTCAGTTGTGTTCCCTCCACTTATGTGTCTCTGTAACCTCCTCTTGCAAGAAATTTTCTTGATTTCACCAGCAAATCAAATCTTTTACCCAGTGTGTGTAAAAAGGCACTTCCCACTGACTGGTTTCAACTTATCTTCTTTTTGTTTCAGTTTCTGCTCACTCATCTAGCACACTGGGCTTTGCTGAATCACACTTCCACATCTACTTTATTCCCCACATTGTAGATTTTGCAAACCTTGGTCATAACTCCCTTTTCTTCTCTCCAAACTGAAGAATCCCAGACTCCTTGGTCTCTCCCTGTAAGCAACTGCTTTACCTCCTTACTCATTTTAGTTGCTCCTGCATTTTTCTGTACCCACTGACCTCTCTGGGATGCAGAGGACAGAAATACACACAGGATTCAGTGTGTGGGCACATCAGGGTTTCAAATAGTAGAAAATAACACTTCCTGGTTTGTTGCCAATATTTTTTCCTGACAATTCCATTCCTTGTTGAACAAATAATTGCTGGCAGCTGCCAATGATGAGTGAAATCTCTCTCCTGAGAGATCTCCTCTCTCTGTACCTCTCATTTCTGAGTTCTGCAGCATGTAAACATGATCTGGATTATTTTTCCTGGGTAACATCTATCTACTCCAAAGCTTATATATCGTATTTTTTCCTGCTCACTCACTGAGTTCCTTTTCATGATTCTCACCACCACCATGGTATTTAACTACACAAAATAACTTGCTGTCATCTGTGAAATTGGAGATTTTGCATCCCACTCCATTTTTTTCAAGTCAGCAATGAGCATCTTGAACAAAACTGGTCCTGGTACAATTCATTAGTGACCTCCCCACCTACTCCTGGCTTCTGCAAAAGTGACCATGCTCAGACCACTTGATCTTCTTTATCCACACTTTCACTGCTACATCCTTGTAAATCAGAATGATGAGAAACACACCAGGCCCATGGGGCAGGACTCATCCTGACTAGAATCTCCTCAGTAAACTTCTTTATTCATGTACTCAGACTCTGTAGTCTTCTTGGGGGGGTCACCAGATCATATGTCTCAGGGTTTGACTATCTAGACCCCACTTTGAGGGTGGGATTGCTAAACCACCAATTCTCTTGCACAGGAGGCTACACACCTTTATGAACTACTCTTAATATTCTCTTTTATTCCTCTTTATTTATTTTTCTACAGGCTTTTTTTCTCCTCCTTTGTGCATGCCTCTCATTCTTTTCCCTAAGAAAATAACCTCTTCCATTTCCCTTCACTTGCTATGATACCTTTTCCCTTAAGGCATCCCTTAAAGAGAATATACTTGGGGAGTTAATTTTCTTCTGGGCCTGCAATACATACTCCAGGCTCTTGTTTGTTATTTCTTACAGGATTTTTTGGTTGGCTGGTTGAATATTTTTACTGGTTGGGTTTTTTTACTTCCTATCTCTTTTTGAATCCAATTCTTTCTCAAAGCTAAGTTTCTGCCTGGTGGTTTTGTCTTTTTCTCTCATGATAGCAAGATTAACTTCAACTATATTGTGATCACTGTTGCAGAACATTTCATCCACTAGTAATTCATGAGTGAAGTCCTGTGTACCACTCAAGACTTAGTTCAGGACAACACTTGAGGTTTTTCCCCAAGTTCTGCCTTTTAAGTTTGCCACTGCTGCCAACTATTCCAGGTTTTCTATCTAATTTTCAGGCTTCTTCTATTCCTGTATTATTTTTGTCCTTGCTCAGTATTACACATGCTACCCAACTGGCACAGTAAGCACAAGGATTTGCATTCTCAGTTTGCACAATCCTTTGTTAATGTCCCTCCTGGCCTTTTTGGAAGTGCACTGAACGTTACCCACATCCTCTTTGAAGACTGCATCAGGCTGGACCAAGCTCTCCTCAATGCCTGTCAGCTTTTCCTCTGCTTCTACTTTAGATAATCCTCTACAATCTTTCTAATTTTCAATGCCAGCATCCAGGTTCCATTTTCATTTGAGGAAAGCCTATTTTTCTAGGATTCAACAGTTCCAGAAAACATCCACCGATTTCTAATACAAGCAAATTCCTCTCTTCCAAACCTCCAAGCCAGCCACGCACTGAGGCTCTGAGCTCCTGCCCATTTTGGGAGCCTTACCCTGGAACTGGGAATATTTCAGAGCAGAGAGTTCTGAGAGATCATCCTCCTGCCAAGCACCTTGAATTTACCACAAAGTTTGTTTCTTTTGCACTTCCCTGTGTCAGTGGTACCAAAATAGACCTTGCTCTTTTTTTTTTTTTTCCTGCTCCTGAAACCAGCCTAATGCAAAACATCAGCAAAACACCAGTGATCCTCTCCAGCACTGCAGCCTCAGCTGTCCCCATGTCTCCTGCTCCCATCACCTGCTTCTCCTAGCCCTGAAGACCCCAGCAGTGCCAGAGCACCAGCAAGCAGCACAAGGAAGATGTTGTGGCACCAGGTGGGAGCTTGGTCTGACCCAAGAGCTCTCAGGTCCTGAGGATTGCATCCTCCTCAGCAACGAAGTGGAAGCAAGAATGGTCCCACGGGCCTCATTTGTGAAGTTCTCTGACTCCAAATTGCTTCTCTTCAGCTCCTCTTGGCTCAGGAGAACACTCAGGGCCAGGAGGGGTCTGTGTCACATCCACACCTCAAACATTCCCCCAGGGAGACACTCAGCCCCACAGAGCCCCCAGCCTCTTGCTGGGCTTCAGCCTGCACCTTGGGCTTGAATCAAGGCTGTTCTCTGCAAGACTGCAGTCATTTAAGTTCTCTACTAATGAAGATTGTGTTCTCCTCTTAATCAATTTTACACTAATTAAGCTAATTAGTAAATCTATCCTAACTGTGGCCTTCCTCTCTTGCTTACTTGCCTTCCAGAAGCCCCCCTGGAGCTCATGTCAGCATGGCTGAAGGAACTGTGATTGCTCTCTTCAAATCCCTGACATCAAAAGGTGACAAAACTGATGTAAAATGTTCCCTCATCCTGTTGGGAAAAAATTTTGCTTCCCAACACTTTGTATGGGTGTATAGAGGGACTCAATATATAAAATACTGAGTTTTATCTAAGGGTGTTCACATCCTTCTTTCTAATTTTCACTCTAGTCTTATTTCCTGCAATAAGTTTATTTTCCAGCAGACTGATTCAAAGCAGAGAAATCCTGATTTAGTTTTAATACATATTAAGAGTATGGATCAGAAGAATCAGATTTGTTTTCATTCCACTCAAGAAATGTAGCATTTGATGTTACATGATTTCTGTGAATTTTCATCCATCAAATTCAAATTAAAGATTCTTTTTTAACTATGTGAATGTTTTATACATTTCATTTTTGGCTGTACCCTCAACCAAAACAAACTGATATCATTGCAGGGTTTGGCTCTGTTATTTTAACTCCAAGGTTTCCTCACCAGTGAATCAGCTGCAGGTGAAGTATTTTATCAGCCCAAATAATGTAGCTGAAGGCCTTCAGTGTCAGGTGTACACACTGGGTCAGATACCTAAAAGTTGGGTGTCAAAACCAGGTATCTAACCCTACTTCCTAGTAGTGGTGACAAATAGTTAGGATGGCCTTATGGAATGACTGAGCTGATGCTTATCTCAGGAAAAAAGAAAGGAACAGAAACTGGCAATGTCTCCAGGCCTCTTAGAGCAACATAAGAGATGAGCAGAACCAGCAGCAAGATGCTGGAGATGATATCTGTAAATAGAATTGCTATGGTGGATTCAGACAAGGAAAAAGGATTAGAAAGGATGGGGTATTAAAGATAAGCTTCAGATCATCAGATCATGACTATAGCAATTTCCTTCTGAAAGGACTCTGCCAATCTAGACCATGCTTGTTAGAGGAAAAAAAAATTAAAAAAAAAAAAAAAAAAGGGTGAGCATAGGGAGGACATGAGGAAATTACAGGATCTTGTAATTTCATGGCACAATTACAAATTTTATTACAATTTATTTTTTTGTGTTAGAAATTTTCCTTTGTCAAGTGATGATGGGTATTCTGTAGGTACATCCTGAGGCACATCCTGTCAAACTCAGGTCAACAGCTTGAAAAAAATAATGTTAATATCTATATTTCTTCTGCAAGCTGTGATTTTGGTTCTGCAATTTCTCTGGAAAAAAACCCTTCAGCACTAAGAGAGAGCCACCTCAGGACAACTGAATACCAGTTGCTGATGCACTTTTTTAGTAGCTGTATTACCTTCCTCTGACACTTTGCATTTTCTCTGACTTAAGAGCTCAACAAACTCAGAAGCAAACTGGGAATATGTTTCAAGCCTCAACTTGGTGTGACTTTGAGGAGATGCAATTTTAGGCATGTCAGCAATGAGGACAAAGCAGAAACATTTTTCACAACCATCCTTTAATAAGTGAAAGAAGCTCCATGGGGATCAGAGACTGAAATGAAGACACAGTCACTGGGGATGTCCCTCTGGAGGTGACACCAACCCCACCCTGCATTATCCCAACCCAGCACGTTATAGACCAAGAAAGCTTTGGGGGACAGGGAGAGGAACTCCAGGAACCCTGCACAGAATTCCAGGGAGAAAGCAGACATGGGGAAGACACAGGGAAATCAAGAAGCTGGAAAGGGCTAAGTTGCTCCAAAAAGCAAAGTGATCCCCTGACACAAGGGTGAAGAGTGCTTGGAATGTGCCTGTCCTGTGCTGACATTCCTGTTCTATTCTATGCAGTTTTCCTCATCAAAAAAGAAAATTGGATAAAGATTTTAGGAACATCAGTGTTCAGAGGATGTGAAATTACTTTATTTCATTGATACAGTCATTGCACAGAGGTCAATGAGAGAGAAAACAATCATTAAGAGAGGACATTCAAAGGTGTATTTGTCAGTGGAAACAAAACAAATATTAATTCCAACCACAGTGTTCTTTCATTCCTGCTGCAATGACAACCTGCCATGATTTCCTAAGAATACGTTTTCAAATATATATTTTAACTTCATGCTTTTGATTTTTAAAACGTTATAAGGCATCTTAAGTTGGATTAAAAATACTGCAGAGGCTTCCAGAATGGGATTAAAAGTCTGGACAAAGCACTCTATAAATATAATCAGCTGTAAAACTGAACAGGGTTTGAAATAAAATTGTGTCTGAACACTTCAGATAAAGAAAACCAATTTAAAATACATCTTCCACTATTAATTCCTGAGAGCAACAAAAAACCTTGAAGTTTTTAAAGTTTGTACAGTGGAGGGGAGCAAGGAGCTGGAACAGAGGGGAAACCCCTTTTTCCTCAGTTAAAAGTTTGGTCCTGTCTGTATCCCTAAAAATACTTGAGATTGGTTTTACTAACACATTACTACTTGTTTTTCTTCTAAAAAGAGAAATCACAGGGCTGTAAGAAACCATGTTCTCCAAAGAAAAGAGGCTCTTTCCCCTTCTCTCTCTTCAAACAAGGTGAGTAAACTGATTTAAGTTTTAAAATAATATAGAAGGAATAGAATGAGCATTTTCTGGGGGCAAAGATTGTATTCACTGGCTAGAAGCAAAACAATGGGAGGGGGGGAAAAAGGAAAATGAAAAAAAAAAGCATGAGTTTCATTATCTAAACCTTGAATCAAAATGGGCCAGAATCTGGCATCCCTCCACACACTGAATGGTTCCCTAAGGAGCAGTCCTGGACTGAAGGTGAAATGAGGCAGCAGCAGCTACTGAAATGGAGCTTGCACAATGAATAATTCTTAAATCTTAAGAAAGCTGCTTGCTGTGGAAGTGGGAATGGTTTTTTTTCCTCTCATTATTTTTTTATTAAAAAGTGGAAAAATTTGAAATAACTCATTTTTCCTTCAAGAGAACTTTGCACATAATGCGGGCACTTAAATGACTCATTTGCCATAGCAGAAAAGTAAGGCAGGTTTTTACTTTGAAATTTGGTGCCAAAATTTTAGCCAAATCACTTAGGGTTTTTTTTTTCCTGAATTCTGTGCAGTTTTTTGCCTATGATTTTTCCAGGTGATCTCTAATAAGGAGGAGAGTGATCCTGGGATGATATATAATGAGATAATAGTAATTTTTTCAGCATAAATATGACATCACTTTGTTAACAGAATTGATTACTGAGGTCTGTAATGCTAAAACAAACAGAAAGAGAATCAGATCAAGTTCTTAATATAAATAGATAATTTTCAGTTTAAAGACATACATGAAGATGCATCTGAAAATATTTAGATTGCTGGGGAAGCTAAAGCAAACTGAAAGCAAGAACTGAGGCAAATCCACTTTTATGCTAAGACCAATGAAGAGCAAAAAGGTCTCTGTGCAAATTCTCATTAATTTAAATCAGGATGAACTGATACCCTTTGATGGATAATGATCTGAACAGAAGACTGCAAGAGCAGAACAAAAGGAAATGAGTAAAAATATCAGCCTTTGAAATCATCAAAACACACATTCAGGACAAACACATTACTGCACCCTGCAAATGCTGAGCTGGTGGAAAATACAATCAAAGTTATAACAGCATATCTCCTAGGACATCTGCTTTTTTAAAAAAAAAACAAAATTTATCCAAGCAGGACTGGAAAAGCTTTGCATGTAAGAGATAAAACACAATAGTTATCAGAGTTTAAACTAGGGGATGAAATGAAGTGGATTGCAGTTTGTGAGAAAAGTAGAAATTGGCCTGAGAAGCAGCATTTAAAATGTTTAGAGCTGAATGCTTCTGAAACAGAAAATTCTTAGATTAAATCTTTTCCTTTACCTCACATCATCCAGGTCCACTGCAATCCAAGGGCCTAATTTCCTTGAGGATCAGTGTCATATGGATGTATGTTTTGGCACCATGGAATTAAAAAAAAACAAAACAAACCTCTCTTTCTTCCACGAAAAATATAAATAGGTGTGTCTTGAAATTCTAACCCAAATTTATCTGTGTACTCTTCCCAACATAAATCACTGTGCATTCGGATTATGGAATGGAGAAAAATGTTCTTTACCATTAAATTTCCACTTGAAAATTGCTTGGAAATTTACCACTTAAAGTGGCTTCTAAAATGAGTTTTTATTCCACTAGTGATATATTCTTCACTGGCTATATTAAATTCAACATCATAAACAAAGTTTTGTTCAGAACATAGCAAGTTGATGTCTTCTCTTTTTTCAGGTGTCCCAACCCTCCTAGGGAGCAGGACTAATTTGGCTAAACCCTTCCTTAAATTTTTCACTAAATTGTGTAGTAAATCTCTTAGACTGGCAAGCAAATGAAAATGTATTTATACAGATGAGAAGAAACATTGGTACTTAACACAAGAAGGTGTGCTACAGGTAGTGCTAAAATCTTACCAATATCTATTTAAAAGTTTGGCATAAAGAAAAGCAGAAGTTTATCATGGGAAAACAGATGCTGGTAATTAACTTGCAACTCTTTTGAAAGATCTGCAAGGGTCTTGTTGATGGATCAAAGCCGAAAGCAACAACAAAAAATCACCTTTCTAATGTACATGAAGTGTCTCTGATACATCCTCACCCACTACTTCAAACAAGTTTGTGATATTTGGAACTTTACTGCTCTTGCTGCCAAGATTTTCATCTTATATTCAGGAAAGAAACAATTCAGTGGGGAGATGCTGAGATGACTTTAATCTGTGCAATCTCTGAGTGCTCTCAGGAGAGGAGCACAGTGGATTTGTCCCTGCCTGTACAGACACTGTCCCTAAGACCTCTGCTCTCAAACTTTGTCCACTTGCATTCCCTCCAGGAAAATGGGAGATTTGCTGCAGCATCTGCCAGGTACTGTCCCTGTAGACAATTCTCCTTGGCTCAGACATTAAATTTAAGGTGGCAAACCCCAAGCCTGTACCTGATCCCACAGGCTCTGGAGTTATTTTTCTCCTGTGTAGAATTCCTACTAAGGCTGGATAGAGACCAACTGGGCTGGATTTGAGCAGAGGTGCTGAGTCCAGTCCTCACTCCTGCTCACAGGTGAGTTAAGTCTGGTGCAAACTGGTTTTTTGCAAATAGATTTTTAGCTGCAGTTTCTGTGTCTGCATGTAGATGTGTTCTGAACACAGCTAAGAGAACTTCTTGTAACCAGGGTCACAGATTCCAACCACAATATAAACAAATAGTTGGTGATAACTGATTTTAAATGCACAGCATCTTCTGATAATGACATTGTGTGTAAAAAGAGAATAAAGTAGTGGGTAGAAATAAAAACACTGAAAATATTCCAAGCAATCCTGGGTGTTAGGTCAGAGTTCTAGGTTGTTGTATGCTGTAAATTCATGAGGGGGAGGAATTTAGTGACAGGCCAAAGTCTTTAGGCTTTAATTAATGTCCTGGGGATGATAGATCTGCAGTGCCCTCACTTCATTTCATACAAATGACTATGCAAGACACTTCTGGTATCTACCAACTGCTCTGTGGGAAGAAACAAAACAGCCACAGACCTGGCATTATAACCCAAAAGAAAGGGTCTTAGACCATCATTTTCAAACATACCTAAAGTGATTAAAATATTTAAATCCCAAAAGGTTTCAATGGGGTATAGGTAGCTACCTCTTTTAGCTGTATTGGAAGCCTCAGCTGAGAGACTTGCTTTCTTCTAGGTTACATGCTGTCAGTTTGAAAAAAAAAAAAAAAAAGGCAATATTAATGGTGTTAAAATCCCAGTCCTTCTTCTAATGGTCCTATTAAAATCACATTGCTATTTATTTTAAGAGATTGTGGGTAATATATGACCCTCTGGTGGCTTTAGATGCATGGTATCTCTTTTCCCATCAGCCAGCTGAACAGAGAGCTAAGAAACCACCTTGAAACCACATTCATTTGTCATTGAGGAGTGCTCCATGAGATGTACCTGTAAGAATTTGTGAAAGCTTTGTGATTTCAGGACAGACTGAACTTGACAGCAAAGATGGTTTGCCAGAGCTCCACAGGACCTGGCTGTCACATCCTGATTTGCTCTGCTCTCAGAAAAAAAACACCCAAATAACCTAAAAAGAGGGCTGTCCCATTGCTCAGATGGGTCACACGTGGTTGTTACAGGTACACATTATCTGAAGCTGCTGTCTCAATATGATCCAGACTTTAAAATTAAAAAGAGAGAGGTACTTTCACTGGTACAGAGCTATCACAGGAGAGCAAAGAGACCCAAGCAGGCCAACCTGATCCTATGAGGAGAGGCTGAGGGAGCTGGGGGTGTTGAGGCTGGAGAAGAGGAGGCTCAGGGGAGACCTCATCACTCTCTACAACTCCCTGAAAGGAGGTTGGAGCCAGGGGGGGGTTGGGCTCTTTTCCCAGGCAACTCTCAGCAAGACAAGAGGGCACGGGCTGAAGTTGTGCCAGGGGAGGTTTAGGTTGGACATGAGAAAGAATTTCTTTATGGAGAGGGTGATCAGACATTGGAATGGGCTGCCCAGGGAAGTGGTGGATTCTCCATCCCTGGAGATGTTTAAAAAGAGCCTGGATGTGGCACTCAGTGCCATGGGCTGGGAACTGCAGCGGGAGTGGATCAAGGGTTGGACTTGATGATCTCTGAGGTCCCTTCCAACCCAGCCAATTCTATGATTCTATGATAAGTAAAGGCAGCAAGATCAGAGCACTGTTTGTGCACCTTGGCAAGAACACCTGTTGGACTTCGAAGTGCCATGCCCCAAGAAAGGTTTGTCTGCTACATCTAACCTAAACCTCCCTGGCACAACTTGAGACTGTGCCCTCTTGTCTTGCTGATGCCATCAACTGGATCAGCACCACTCTCTGGGCCCGGCCCTCCAGCCAGTTCCTAACCCAGCACAGATGCCCCTGTCCAAGCTGTGGGCTGACAGCTTTTTCAGGAGAATGCTGTGGGAGACGGTGTCAAAGGCCTTGCTGAAGTCCAGGTAGACCACATCCACAGCCTTCCCCTCATCCACCAGGCAGGTCCCCTGATCATAAAAGGAGATCAGGTTGGTCAGGCAGGACCTGCCCTTCCTAAACCCGTGCTGGCTGGGTCTGATCCCCTGTCCATCCTGTAGGTGCTGTGTGATTACACTGAGGATGATCTGCTCCATAACCCTGCCAGGCACTGAGCTCAGGCTGACGGGCCTGGAGTTTTCGGTGTCCTCCTTCTGGCCCTTTTTGTGGGGTGAGCTCCAGTGGTGCAATCAGGTTAACGTGGTGCTTGTACAAGCAGTACAAAGCTGATGAGGTTGTGAGTTCGAGTGTGAGCTAGGTATGCATTAGGAAATTCACCTTTTATTGGTCTCCCAATCCTGCTCATGTGCAGCTGGGGTCAGCCCTAATTGGGCACAGGTGGGCTTAACACAAGCTCAGGCCTCCCACCTTGTAATTAGCAACACCTGCTTGCCTCATTTCACTACATCTGAGAGCACCTTGAAAATCCTCTTCTCCTTTTTCAGAAGTGTGAAACCTTGTGAGATAGGTTTGGAGAGCACTCAGATTCTAGGACAGTAACTTTGTGACTTTTCCAGCAAGAAATTATGCAAAAAACAAGAATATTTCATGCTCCTCCAGCCTTGTGTTGACTGTAAGTCTGGCAGTAAGTGCTGCTGGGGCCTGGTAACCTTTCTCAGAACATGTTCCCAGGACTAGGTGCCTGTAGCAACTTAGGTGTGAATAGACTGTGTGGGCTGCAAACAGCTTTTGATGCCTCCATGTTCATCATTGACTGGGTGGTGACAAATCTAGTTGGAGCTTGTAGTAAAACTGAAGGTCTGTAAAAAAAAAAATTTAGCTTGAATTTAGTTCCTTCATGAGCTGTGTCTCTTCTGTTCAAGTGCTCATTATCAACCTAAGTAATAAAGATTTATTTTAGACCTTGCCTGGCACCTACTTGACTGCTGATCACTCCACTGGTGTTGGTGCAGCTGAAGATGCTACAGCCATAGTCAGGCACAGATTGCAAAAAAACTCCCCATAATATAGGGTCCTCCACCCTATTCTCTTCCTGGCTTTGCCCTAAGTCATTTACCTAGGAAGGGAGGAAGAGAAGAAAGTGTTCTTGCTTTTACCCAGCTCCAGCACCAGCTTAATTAAAGGCTGTAATTTAATAGGATTTTGTCTTCAGAGGTGATGCTGACCTCTTTGCACCCAATCCCCCTGTTTTTTATGTTGTGTCTCATCCACTTGCCAAAGAGCCCTCCCTGAACTGGTACTTACAAAATCTGCAGGGAAGATGCTCAGAGATCTGGCTCAGTTTCCTGGCACAGCTCTGCAAACACCTTGGCATGTCAAAACCTTTGCCTCCCAGCCTGCAGTCCACCTCTGATCCCAGTTTCTTTTGCTCACTTGTTGAATTTTGAAGCATGGACCCACCCACCCAGGACAACCACCTCCTCCCTTGTGCTTGGGCAAAAATATCACCTCCCAGATCACTCCTTTGGCACTTGCTGTTCTTCAGCAAGGAAAACTGTGATGTTTGTGAGATGTGAATTCCTTATCATGCTGACCACCCTTATCTCTCTGTGTCCTGGTACCCAGTCATCTGACTCTCTATCTCCTGTATTGGCTACAGCTGTCAGCCCCCATGGGCAGGCCACAATATTCTGAATTTGCACAGGGTGAAAAAGAGCTGACAAGAGGAGAAATATTGCAGAACTGGGACTAGTGGTTATGATAATTTAACTGGATTATAATAATTTTAGCAATGACTTATAATAATTTTAGCAGTAACTACAGTGGTGACCTTACTAAATCTGGCCCAGCTTTTATACCACTGTCATTGAATGCTATCAAGAGCTTGAGTGACTGGATTTTTTTTTTTTTTTTTTTTTAGAGAATTGATTAATTAATGGCTTTGATGCAAAGTGTGAATTTCCTTCCTGCAAGGGTGTACAGGATAAACCTGTGGCTCAGGTATTTCAAAGCAATTTACAGCCTTCTGGCAGATCCTCCATTATATTCTCAATGATGCAATCTGTTCTCACCCTGTGGTATGTACACAATGATATGAAACATTCCTGGTCCTGATTTTAAAACAATTATCTATTTGCACTGTAGTAGCAAACATTTGAGACCCCAGTTTGGATGTAGATCATGAACATAAACTGTTAACAACATCTCCACCCCCTGTGAGATTAATATTCAGTAAAGACAATAAATATAAGGGTTATGAGGTGGGCCACTAAAAGTAGGATCCCTTAAAAAAATATGAAATAAGAACAGTTACTGATCCTGAACCTCTCAACCCCCCCTTGTCCCTTTGCCTGCCATCCAGAGAGAATTGGTCTGACCCCTAATACAAATTTTCTCTCCAAAGAGAGATGCTTTGCTTTCAAAGTGGAATGAGCTCATTTTAATTGCTCATCAGTAATGAGGAGCTATACTGTAAGTGTGAAATACATTTTCCTGAGTAGTATAATCAGTGACTTATGTTTTGAGTCAGATATAGTGCTAGATTAAATAGATTTAAATAATTAAGCAAAAGACTTTTGCCATTCAACAGGAGATTGCGTGAGATAACGCTGACACCTAAACCTGTGTAAGTTTTTATTTTCTGAGGATCCTGACAAACACAGATAAGTTTTTGTCACAAAAGTGTGAGTGAGTGACAGATCCTGGAGTGAGCAGATCCTATGGCATTGCTGCTGAATGAGGTGGGAAGCAGTTCCTGAACTGTTGTTGTTTGCAACCAGAGATGCAGACAGGGACAGTTCTCGAGGAAAAGCAGGAGCAGGGAGCAGAGGCTGCAGAGTCTTGGCTGAACCACCAGAGATGGGTTGGCAGCCTCAGGGTTAGAATCATAGAATCATAGAATTGGCTGGGTTGGAAGGGACCTCAGAGATCATCAAGTCCAACCCTTGATCCACTCCCGCTGCAGTTCCCAGCCCATGGCACTGAGTGCCACATCCAGGCTCTTTTGAAATATCTCCAGGGATGGAGAATCCACCCCTTCCCTGGGCAGCCCATTCCAATGTCTGATCACCCTCTCAGTAGAGAAGTTCTTTCTCATGTCCAACCTAAACCTCCCCTGGCACAACTTCAGGCCGTGCCCTCTTGTCTTGCTGAGAGTTGCCTGGGAAAAGAGCCCAACCCCCCCCTGGCTCCAACCTCCTTTCAGGGAGTTGTAGAGAGTGATGAGGTCTCCCCTGAGCCTCCTCTTCTCCAGCCTCAACACCCCCAGCTCCCTCAGCCTCTCCTCATAGGATCTGTGCTCCAGTCCCTTCACCAGCCCAGTTGCTTCCTTTGGACCTGCTCCAGGACCTCGATATCCTTCCTGAACTGAGGACTTAGCTAGTCTCATTCAGTGCTTCTGCTCTGGACTCTGCTCATCACCATCACCATCACCATCATCATCATCATCATCATCATCATCTTCATCACCACCACCAAGCTGGGGTCAGCCCTAATTGGGCGCAGGTGGGCTTGGCACAAGCTCACACCTCCCACCTCGGAATTAGCAACACCTGATTGCCTCATTTCACTACATCAGACCCATCAGGAAAGTAGGAGAGTAAGAAAATCGGTGCTTTGCTGTTTGTCTTTGAGCTTGCAACAATATTTGATCAGCAAGTAGGAAAGATCAAAGCAGTCTTTGGCTGTCAGTGATCAAAATACTGATGTATCCATGTAAATTCTGCTTCAGAAAAACACAGAATGCCAAATGACAGGGGAAATGTATCTATTTCTTACAGGTATATTGTATACAGAATGGAGTCACATGATATTTCTGATATGTTGTAGACAGAAATATTTCCTTCTGAGGCTTTTGGTGTTTTGGAGAATCAGTAAGGAAATGCCATGTGAAAATGAGGAAAGACCCTGAAGAGGGAAAAGAACCTTTATATACCCATGGAGAGAGAGAGAAAGAGAAATGTGTGTGTATACAATTGTCAAATTTTACCCATCCCTGTCTGAGAAGGAAAAAAAGATGTGACTGTGGAACTCAGACCCATTGTTCCTTTGACCCCTGATCCACATCCCTTGTACTACACCTGAAGGAAGGGCCATATGTAAGAGAGAACACTTTAATCTTACAAATTAATCTAGTAGCAGGAGAAAACCCACAGGCTCTCTAAAAAATACAGCTGATTTGCTTTACTTCCTTTCAAGTCTATTCAGCTCCATGGAGTTATCTACTTCCTGACTCTTAATTCCCTACAATTGTGCCAAATGTCTTCCAGATTTTTACCTTAACATCTCATGATAAGATCTTTCCAGTCCATGAGAACTCACAGTCAACAAAGCTCTTTCCCCTTCATTTCCTGAGCTACTGGCAAAAGCAATTTCATTTCCAGGATGTTCACGTTATTATTTCTAGCCAAGAAAATAATAAGTCGTGGTGAAAATGCTGATACTGTGTCAGCAAAACCTGTTTTGATTGTGGTTGCTCTCTGCAAACACAAGTTTATATGCAGCTTGCTGAAAAATTAAGGCCCACTTTCAAGGAGAGGAACGATAAACAGGACAAAGTGCCACCCAAATTAATTGGATAACCATATTTAACACATCAAGCTAACATGAAAAGGTCTCAGCTTTACACCTAGTTGTTGCTTTTGGGTTAGATGCTGTCATTGCCTTATTTCTAGATCTATATCAAAAAATCAGAGAATGGTTAAAGTTGGAAAGGACCTTAAAGATCATCCAGATCCAACCCCCCTGCTTGGGAAGGGACACCTCCCACCAGCCCAGGTTGCACAAAGCCTCAAATATATATAATTTTTTTCAGTTGTGTGCTCAGGGAACTGGAGAAAGAAAACCTGTATGGAACTTCACCTACCCCAGGCTCCTGCTCCCTAAAAAGTTTGCAAAAGGCTTTCTGGAAATCTCCAACCCCTCCTCTGCTGCAGTGAAGATACAACTGGACCCATCTCCAGGGCTGAGGGATTCAGAACTCTCCCTGGTTTCCACTGTTTCAAAAGGCATTTAAGCTCCTAAACACAGCATTCCTGAGAAAATCTGCTCTTTTAAAATGTGTCAGGAGCAAGAAACCTGAACAGCCAGGGTATTTTCCAAGCACCTGGAAATTAGCTTTCCACTCTTTCAATTCAGGCTAATCATAATTTTCAAAACTATTACCCAGCAGCTCTTATTACATTAAAAAAAAAAAAATTATTAGACAGCCTTTAAATTTACCAGCTCCTTGAGAGAGTGAACATAAACTGCAGCTGGTTGCTTTTTTTTCCCCTATATTATTTCTAAATAACTCAAATTCTACTTTATCCAGGGAATTTTATGTTGCTTTTTATTAATTAATGCCTCATGTTTTCTCACAACTGCTAATAAAAGCCTTTCTGACCATTTAATTATGGTCCTCTCAGTCCTGCTAGATTAATTCCCAGCGAAATATTAGGGAGTTTTAATTACAGCAAGAAAAGCTGTGAAATTTCTGAAAAGCTTATATATAATGTGGACAGAGAGTCAAGCAATCATGTTTTCTTTAGCAGCTCAACCAAACTTTACCTTCCTTTCCACATCTCTAATTTATAGTTCTGGCTGCTCTTTCCATGAAATGTAGAAATCAAAGCAGATGTGAAATAATGTATTTCCTATTTCTAGACCAATTCATGTTAAATAAATTAAATTATTTAAGTGCTTTGCTTTCCTTTTTATTTTTTTATTTTTTTGTGTGTGTGTTGTTCTGTAGGTTTGTTTGTTGGGCTTTTTTTTTTTTTTTAATGCTAGGATGTGCTTGATTTGTGTTGACCTTAGGCAAACTTTTTTATCCTGAATCTAAGATTATACAACTCTTCCAATGAATGACAGACCTTAACCTTAATGCTTGAAAGTTTCTGAATTTAGACTCTTCTGTTCCCTACCATCTTCCTTCTCTTTTATTGATTCCAGAACTCGAGTGACTTCAGCTCATTTCTATCTCTTCCAGAGCCTCAAGAATCCTTGAGAATGTGAGAATCTTCATTTCTTAAGAATCACTGGTAACTCCTACAGCTGTTCCAGCAATAAATCAACAAGAAACTAACCCAATGTTCACATTGAGTCACACTAAGCTGAGAAAACTCCACTTCCACCCAAATATCAGAGGCCAGATCCAAAGACATATTTCTACAACTAAAAGATAGATGCTCCCAGAACTGAAATTCAGACTATGAGCTGGAGTCACATCCTCAACAGAATCCATGGCATGAGGTGGACATCTCAGAAGAAGCCCAGAAGAGTCACCATTACCAACATCAGTTGGCTAATGGTATGTATGCAATGCACCACTGCTTCCAACCAGACATCTAAGCAGTCATGTTTTAAAATTCTCTGCTCTTTGCCCTCACTTGAGGTCACTTCTCACTCAATGGAGCATCCTCTAAAAGAACCAGACTTGATTTCAAAACAGAGTGCTGGCCAAATTCTCTTAAAGCAGGAAGTCATGAAATAACATCCCCTTTGTTACAACAATAGCATAATGAGGGCTATTAGCTAAAGTATGGGAGAAAATATTAGTTTAGTGCTAGATAAATTATTCCACCTCACTGAAATTGTTGACAACTGGTGCTGTTTCAGAGATGGCACAAAACACCAAGGCTAATGTCAGTTCCTTTCAGTCGAAATGCAACAGTGGGAAAAATAGAACCAAAAGTATTATGTGAATCTTCCTCATACTGTCTTGAAGTGCTTCATAAGCCCCAATAAGGGCATGTGAGGATTTCAAGTCTCCAGAAGGAATTAATTTTATTTTAGCATTTGGAAAGAAGAATAAAAACTTAGAGTGGCTACAATGATGTTACAAATGTGACCTTCAAATGGTGAGTATCAAGTTGAACCACAGGAAGACCATTGGTGAGCTCTGACTGGAGACTCCTAATTATTAGAGAGTTTTCAGGTTTGTCAGAATGAAATCAATATGATGGAGTAAACAAAGAAAATTCATTAGTTAAATAAATCTAACAACTCTTTGTTGAGTGTTTTGGGTGTTTTCTCAAGCACTCTTTGCTCTTGCTCTTGTTCAACTGTTTATTGTTAAAATGATCTTCTGAGGCAGATTTTTATATCAATATATGTGCACCTATATGTAGAAATGTACATTTCTAGGAAGCAGATATTGACTTGAAAAAACTGAGTCAGCTGGAGAATCATAGAATGTTTTCTGATGGATGCCACAGCTGGATGGCACAAGGTGGGGATTCTCCCTAGAAAGAGATACTGTAGGTTGTCTGAAGAGTTGACTGAAATAATTTCAAAATTTGGGGGAGAAAAAAATAAAAGAAAGTAAACTAAAAGGGCAGATCTAGTATTACAGTATTATTTTTTTTTTTCTTTTTTTTCATCCAACAGCTCAAGATTTACTGTTACTATTAGGCAGAAAATCTCTTTAGTAGTATTAGCAGTATGATTAGCAGTAGTATTAGCATCCAGATGATGCAACCCAGAAGTTTAGAAACACTTAGAAGCAAATATTCAGAAACAGTCCAGTTAATAGATTATGAAATGCTAGAAAAAACAAGAATCTTGCAAATGTTTAACACATCATAGTATCATGAGCTGATGAGCTCATCACAAAGAATCCATTGAGCACCACTGAATATTTGAAAGAGAAAGAACAAAAATCCCCAGGGTGCTCAGGAAGACAAATTTAAGGGTTCAGTGATATTGTAACCCTGCAGAAGGAAACTAAGCTGGGAAAAATACATGTAATTCAGCATTAAGTAGAAGATGGGCATACTGCTGGCTAATTAGCAGCTTAGCTAATGAAACAGCAAGTCCAGGAAAGGTGGGATAATGTGCTGAAAGTTTAGTTAAGGCATAAAAACTGTAGAAATAAACAGCTACAAAGTCAGAGCAGAGCCCCTGGGAGGACCTTGTTTAACTCCCCTTGATCAAGTGCCAGGCAGAGAGCTAAAAAACCCCAAAGCTCTGCAGAGCTCCCCCTGAGTGTGAGTGATGTGATCCATGCAGGTTGGTGCAAAGCCAACTCATAACCAAATGAGGAAGGAAAGCAAAGTCTGGAGAGTGTTGCAACCTGTTGTAAGTCTCCTGCTCACCCTACTTGAAAAGCAAGAGTGTCCAGGGAAGGAGCTGCAAAGGAAGCCAAAAGCAAGAACATGCAGCAAAAAGTGGGTTTCTGAGAGGTGACAGCCAAGATCAGGAAGGGTGAGCAGATGCCACTTAAAGGCAAAAGAAGCAGAGGGGGTAACACAATCTTAATTCATCAGTTTAATACAGTGCATCGTGATCAGTAAAAAAGACACTAAAGAAAACCTAAAAAAAAAATCTTACAAAATGCACAGCCTTGTTAAAAAGAAGTGTCTGATAGGGGACATAAAAAGAATCCCTGTGAGCAAGCAAGCTGACTCTGCAATTATAAAAAAACTCCATTAATCCACATTTTCAGCTGGCATAAAATAGCCCCTGCTTAAGGTTTTTATTTACTGAGACCAGATGAGATTTACTTAGATCAAGCTGAGGATCTGGTGGCTTGAGGGGTTTTTTGTGAGGTTTTTTTTTTTTTTTTTTACTTTCTATCTCAACTCTGCAACATGCTATGTTTTTTCTGTAGAATTCATGCTATGCAGGCTGAACCTAAACCACTGGTGGTTACAGCAAAGAGCAGTAAAATGGTTTTCATCATTCACCTCTTACAGTAGTGAGTTTCACAACAGGAGAATCCTTGCAATCACACCACATGTTTAAATCCTTATAATTAGGAGGATCTCAGCAAATTGCCCTAATGGGAGGTGCTGACAATGAAAAAAATAAACTCTTTGTTGATGCTAAGCACTGGAATTGTTTGCAAAGTCCTGTGAGATCTTTATTCCCAGCTGTCCAGATCAGGGACCCAGTGAATCGTGATCCTTTCTGACACAAGCATCCAGAGCTCCTTTCCATGGAAACAGGTTCCCAGCCCACTGGAATGAGGTCAGGATGTGTGTTTATGCCCCAAGCTGCCCATCAGAAGTGCTCCTAAGTCAAACACCTTTAGATACTGAAGGAGTCATCCCAGATTTGCCCCAATGCAACCAAACCCAGAATTTGTCTGTGGCTGAGTACTTTCTCCCTAATTAGCAGGTACCCTACATTTATCCCCTTCTACAGAATGACTGACCCAAGCCTCCAAAGTCTCATTTTACTGAGAGCTGACAGTCCTTCACACAGCACTTAGAGGAGTGGATCCCTCTTCTTACCAAGAATGACCATAAGAGAAAAAGTGTCACCTTTATATATACATATATATATATATATATATACACACACACCCCTCCAGTGTCACCTTTATATACATATACACCCCTCCATGCAGTGGAAAGAAGAATTTCCCTCTTTCCTTTATAACTCCTGCCCAGCACAGCCTTTTCCCTGTGCCAAGTGTCCACACTTGATCTCTGTGTGACTTTTCAGCTGGCCACAGCCCCACTGTGCTGGCACAAGCCCAATAATCTCTTGAACAGACAAATAAAAGTTGCACCAGGACTCAGCCCTGATCAGAGGTTCTTGGTACTTTCCAAATGGGGCAATTAACATTTATTTCTCCAATCATTCAGCTCTCCTGTAAGTAAAGCACTTGGGAAGTCTCTCTACTTGTCCCTAATACATAGCTTCCCTGTTCAACTGAATTCCTTCTGCATGATTAAAGTCACCAGTATTATTTTCTTTACCTGGGTTTATTCAGAGAGAACAATAGGTTTGGTATTACCCACTTCCTGCTCAAGGTCAGGGAAACATCCCAAGTAGGTGCAACTCCCCTGCTCCAGTGAAATCAAAGGAAGAAAGGGATTTTATTGCATCCCAAACTTTGCTGCTTTGAAAATCTGAATCCAGAAGCAAAATGCATCAGAAGAACAACTATGAGATTAAACTCTTTTCAATGTGGGCAAAAGTGCTAAAAATATATTTGTTAAATTATAAATTTTCCTGCTTGCATTTTTTTTCCCCTCTGGTAGTACAAGCTGTAGTCAAAAGAATACTGGTGGGGGATTAATTTTTGCTGGTTTCAGTGAATTATAGCATGGTAAAGTTTAACTTTTGAATTAGTCAGCCTCAGATAACTGATACAGTGACTCACAGGCTCACCTCAATCCTTTCCCTCCTTTATTAAGATGACCACTACAGGCAGAGGCAGAAAAAAGCCAAAGATGCAGCTCAGTTTCAGTTTTGTGTCCATGCCTTCTAAACTTTCATCTTTAACTGAAAAAAAAAAAACCAAAAAACCAAACCAAACCAACCAACCAACCAAAACAGAAGCCTGAAATCAAGAAGAAATCATCCAGGGAAGTTGGGTTGAGGTTTTTTTTCCCGGGTGACTCTTCTCAAATCCACTGTTTCATTCATTTTATCTGCACAGCAATTTCAAAAGCACGGCCTGTGTTTGGTATTGCTATGTACAGTGCTCCCAAAATTAATGATTACAGTAATTTACATCTAAGTCCATCTTTGCTGAGGCATTGCTGTGGCATTATTACAGTTGTACTATTTATTTATGATGGCTTGGCCTGCATGCAGTACTAATCCTGCATTTTAAAATATGCCTACTTTGCTTTAGCAGTTACCATAGATCAGTTGTATGAAATATGGCCCATTGCTTATCTGCATACAGATCTGGGTCACAGAAACCAATGAGGCAGCACTACCAACCCTACATTTTCTGGCTTTCACACCAGATTTTGGGTTGTTCTGGTGGCAGGCTTAGCTTTTTCTTACCTGTAGTACTGGAAAAAAAAAAAAAAGAAAAAAAAAAAGCTCTAAAAGGATAAGTAGTGTTTGTATACCTAAATTTCCTACAGAAAGACTGAGAGACAGAATCTGGCTTTTTAAATACAGACACAACTTTGTTTCCTGCTCCAGCTTAAGAGTGCAAAAAATAAATAAGACTGCCACACAAAAAGGAGAGAAGACTTTAAGAATGAACGTGGCAGTATAAAAAAACTTTCAGAGTTAAAGATCTGGGTCATTTTGCACAGTTCTATGCAAAGACAAGAATCCCAGCTTGTCCTGAGGGCACCATACAGGCTGCATTCAGCATCTTCTCATTCACTTCAGCAAAAAGGGAAAGAGCCCTCAGACCACATCACTGTGAACCTCCAGTAACCCCAGTGAAACCAGTGGAAGGGTTTGGAGACACCAAGTCACCATTTGGCATTCCAGGAGCAAACCACAGAATAATATTCCTCTCCCCAAGTGCTGATAGACCAGAACCACGTCCATGTACAGTGATCCAAATGAGGGAACACCTTGGGGAGGTTGTTGGGAGATTTGGGTTTCTGAGTGCTGGGCAAGGATTTCTTCTCATTTCCCATCATGTACTTTGCAGGGGCTTTGTTGAACTGGGCCTGTTAGGTGGAAAGGTTTGCAAAATATTTCTCCATTTACACCGTGGCCAGTGCAGTGTTCATCAGCATGAAAACCCTGCAGATTTATTCATTCTTATCTCTGGAAAAAAGTCCCCTCTTTTCTCGTGTAACAAAAGGATTTGCTGCAGAGAGTAAAGGCTTTCAGAATTAGAGAGGAAAATCAACACTGCCAAATTGATAAGGACCTAAGTAAAAAGGAAATGCAGAAATAAGTGTTATCATAAAAAAATATTTATCCTTTGCTTCTCCTGAAACAAAGGCAAATTAAACCTCATGGCATGTAATATTTCTATGTAGCAAAAAAAGAGGTAACATTGTGCTATTTACATTATGCCCACACTAAAACAATGGTAAGAAAAAATCAAATCACTGATGGAAGGTTGCAAAGCTGTACAGTCCAGTACTGTGACAGGAGGCAACTTGAGCATTTTGCTAACTTATTCCCACTCTTTATGATGCATTATTTAGTTACCTGACCATGCAGCATCTTCTAAAAAACACAAGAGGTTTGGGAATGTTGCTGCTGCAGAGGATTTTTGCTTCTTTACCTGTTCTGCTTTGGAAAGCAGTGGGCAAACCCTGACTTTCTCTTCTGGTGTTCATCATTGAGGTGAGCATTGCCTTGTTCTTCTCTGCACTGAACCACTGATCATTATTTTCCTCCACAGCTCATTGTGCTGTTCTCACTGGATTTTCCACCTGGTTTTGAATCCTAATAAGAAAAAAAGCTCAGTTCTGCTCTAGGGATGTTCCCCATCCTACCCACTCCCCATGCATGAGTTTTATGAGCTTAAACTATGATCCCAGGGAAGTCTTCAAACCTTTGCACTGTCCCATGGCCCTAAGCTCTGCTCAGCATGTAAGAAAGCAAATTCTTTATAGATTCTTGGAATCTGGTAAAATGATTTTTCACAGATGGTAACCACATCTGTCTCCTACCATGACAAATATCCCCAAATAATTACAGTGATTGAAAACACTCCAACTTCTCAACAAAGGAGGTTCAGGTATTTTTTTTCTTAACCTCATGTAAAGAAGACACAGAAGTATTTTTCCTTACCTTTACTCAGAGAAATGGCTACAGCATTAAAAAAAAAAAAAAAAAGATTTTTTGAGTCAAACATTCAGCATGACAAATGTGTGCCCAAACATTTTAAATTTAGCAAAGTTATATACACTGCTATAAACATGGCCTTGCAGCATAAATGGATTTATTTTGATAAATATGTTTACACTGCAGGATATAAAAGGGCAAAGCTTTGGACTGGGTTTGAGATTATCTATAAGCTGGTAAACAGCAGTAAATAGGTTTTTTTAAAAGGTATGTTTATTATATAATAACTAATACCTTCCTATAATTTCCCTTACTGAAAATTGCATGTTTTATGTCCATGACATGCCTAGGTATATCTGTATGGTTTAGGGACTGACTTAACCTTTGGGGGGGAATGTACCCAACATCACACATTCCCCATCCCATGTTCTGCATGTCCTCCTCACCTCTGTTGGGCTGTGAGCAGGGCAAGAAAGGGACACAATTGCAATATTTCTCCTCAGTGGTGATGCTTACACCCCCTGTCACAGGGAAACCATGTCTGGTTCCTCCTAAAGACAGTGTCCATTGATGGGTTTTGATGAAATAGTAAGAGAGAGAAAAAGAAAAGGAAAAGATTTGTAAATGGAGAGCAGTGGATACTCATTTTTACCCCTGCTACCCTTCTTTTTCTTTAGTCAATATATCAAACTCTCCATTCAGAACAAATCTCTTCCAGATTAAAAATTCAACATGTAGCTCTAATTTTGGAGCACACATATTTGTAGATCAATGTCACTCCCCTCGCCTCGAAGAGCTGTTGGTTCTCAATTATTTTGCTGCTTTATAATCCTGATGGAACTTCCTTGCTCCTACATTCGTTGGTTTTAAACTTGCAAAAAAATTGCTTCCAGTAGAAAAGAAGCCAAACTCCTGTAATTGCTGATGGCACCATCCTGACCTTTTGAGGTTAAAGCAAGACAGCACGTGATTTGGGTTGTTTTGGGGTTTTTTTTCCCTTCTTTCAACACAAGGAGCAGACCGTGATGATTACAAATGACAACCTGCAGAGTGGGTTGTCACAGCCCCTCACTGCAGGAATTCCATGAACAATGCACTTTGCTAACAACCACCTGGATTCAGGGTGGTTTTTTCTGGAGGGAATCAAGAGCAGACATTATCAGAGTCTGCCTTTCCCAGGATCCAGGTGGGACAAGCAGGCAAAATGTTTGAAAGGCCTTGGGGAGCCACTGGGTGAAAAATCAGCCCTTTTAAAATTAGGGAATTAAACATGCACAGAAGTTAGGGTTTATAATTACTCATAGAACTGTTGGACTGTCACAGGCTTCAGGTTCAGTTCAGGCTGTTCACAATCTAAGAGGGATCTTTTCAGTGTTTTTTTCCCCCTCATTTAATGCAATAAAATTACATCACAGGCTCACAGTCAGACAGGGAGATGTAGCAGGTTCTGGAAGGTGTTAGATGTGAACCTTGCTGAGCTTGAAATTTTCCTGGGGTAGCTGTGAATGTTAAATTCATCTCTTGAAGGACGCAGTTACCCTGGGATGACACTTTAAATGTATTAACAGGGCTGTTAGGAAATAGCTGCACATGAATGGGCTTGTGGGAAGTAAATGATTAGGTGGAATTAACCAGTTTAAAGTATGCCTGGACAAAAACTCCAGACATGTCTGGACAAATGCATGGCAGAACCACATAAACCGGAATTAAAGAGATTACGATTGGGTAAAATCAACATTCCCAGATAGAAAACTAAAGAATGAGGAAATGAGAAGCCATGGCCCAACTTTTCTTAGTGGCAGATTTCTCCTAGGACTGACAGAGAGCACAGCAAGGACCCTTCCCTGGCTTTCAGCAGTGCAGTAGGAATTAGCTGTCCTACAGCCCACTCTGACACCTTCATGACAACTTCATCCAAATTACCAGCAAGCCAAAATAGCCAAGGTTCACAGGTTAAGTGCATTGGTGTCATTAGGCTAAGTGTAAGGAATAAACATGATCAAGCTCTATAAATAACAAAGGCTGTGTGAAAAAAAAAAGGGGGGGGAATTATTTATATGACTGTGGAACCTGTGGGCACAGCTCAGAAAGAAACGCCGACTTTTACAACTTGAAAACTTTTAACAATATTTTTGCTAATTACAGAAACATTTTTAAAGCTTTGGGTCAGATTCTGCAGGTTCGTGGTTGAAAATCCTCTTGGAGCAGTTTGATCCTCTGTTTTTCATTACTGTCATCTTCTGCACTTCCTTGAAAGCGACTGAGCTGAGCAATCAAAGGTTCCTTTCTCAGGATACCTCTCAACCCTGCAGAAGTGATGCCAAAGGCAAAGAGCTCCACAGTTCTCAAAAGCACTACTTTTTCACTTCCAGCTACTGGTTTTTTGGTAAATATTTCCTTACACTTACCAGACTATATGATAGCATCTCAAATTATGACTTCACAACAGATGGAGTCATAGCTGCCCTGTCATGCCTTGGGAAGCTTTGGATGCCCCATCCCTGGCAGGTTGGATGGGGCTTGGAGCAACCTGGGCTGGTGGAAGGTGTCCCTGCCCATGCAGGGGGTTGGGACTGGATGAGCTGTAGGGTCCCTTCCAACCCAACCCATTCTATGATTCTGTGATCATTTTCAGCAAGACAGAAAAACACTGCTCTGTTATTCCAGTGTCCATCAGAATGTTTCTCTGTGTACTTAAGACCACAGCCTCATTTCAGTAGGATGTCCATTCACATGAACAGAATGCCAGGAAGTGACAAATCCAACCCCTGGCTGTGGATTAACCACTTTTGCTGCAAAGGTTTTAATATGAAAAAATAAGGCAACCAAATGTTACTGATATAACATTCTCAGGGATCACAATCTGATAATTAGCAGCAGAAAATTCACCTCTTTCATGCTAGGGGAGCCTCTGTGCTGGCTGCCTCTGTCTCTCTCACTTTCTCTGACTTCACACGGAGTTGTGAAGCCCTGAGAAGAAATATCCTGACTCCTTCCAGCTCCTCATATTCCTCCTGCTCAGACACTTTCCCAGAGACTTTCTCATATCATTTAGGAAAACAGCAAATTTCCATGTCATTCACTGAGACACAGAGCTCATAGGATATCCTGGGAACTGTCATATTTTTTCCTTGACTCACAAGTAGTTTTCCTTGCAAATTTTTTCAGCAATCTCTGAAAACAGTGTTATGGAAACACCACGAACCCAGTTCTACATCATGCAATATTTCTCAGTCACTTGTGAAGCTGTGGTCCACTTGACACTGGATTTTACATCTTCTCCCCAAAAATGGGGATATTAAAAAGAAATCCAAAGCCAAAGTCAGAGCTGGGGCTCTGTTAGGCTGACCTGGGCAGACTCACACCAGGGAAATCAAGGCATGAGTTGCAGCTTCACCAAATCTGAACAACAGCACTCCCCAAAAACCTTCAGAACTGTTAATGACTGCACCAGGTTGCAAGAGGAGAGGATAATCAGATCTAAAATTGGAAATTCTCTTCCTCACATTCTTTTTTTTTTTTTTTCCCCCAGAGGAAGGCCATGCTCATTTCCCTGAAATGCAAAAAATGCATTTCCTATTTTTAACCTACCCATTGTCATCTAGGTCATTATATAGTGATGATTATTCAAAAATTTCCTCTTACTTCAGGAGCTTGGAGTGCATTTAGCTCACTGTGCTGCACAGACACTCAGGAGCAGCACACCCAGGGACAGGACATTTTCAAACAACCCTCAGTCCTGTGATTCATTTCCCTAGGGCTGTTTTACATGAGTACTGACATCCTTGTAATTTCCCTGCAAAAAAAAAAAAAAAAGGATTGGCCTCTCGACTTACTCGTTTGGTGAGGGTGTCTTCCCTTAGGCTTTTACCTCTTTGTATCCAATTAGCAGTTACCATTTTACCATCAGGTTCCCAGCCTGACTGAGCCTTGCCAACATTGCTCTCCCTTTCTTCCCATCAGGGATATCACTGCCCTGTTCTGGCACAGCATCACAAATTTGGTCCTCCTATAAAGATCATGGGGACAGGCTTGGAAATAGAGGAATACTTTGAAAAGCTTCATCATCCAAGCTCCAGAGGCAACTGTACAGCCCTCACCTGCCACTGGTTTCCACAGTGCTTGTGCCCAAAACCAGTGGGGTTCCCAAGACAAATATTTAAAGGTCCTCCTGATAGTAGAAAGACCAACATGGGACAATACAAGAACAAAGTGAGCCAAAACTTCCCATATACTGTGGAGGTTTGCAAGGATCTACATGAAGAAGAGGAGGCTCAGGGGAGACCTCATCACTCTCTACAACTCCCTGAAAGGAGGTTGGAGCCAGGGGGGGGGTTGGGCTCTTCTCCATCAGTCAGGCAAGAGGCCATGGGCTTAAGCTCTGCCAGGGGAGGGTTAGGTTGGATATTAGGAAGAAATTCCTTCCAGAGAGGGTGATCAGACGTTGGAATGGGCTGCCCAAGGAGGGGGATTCTCCATCCCTGGAGGTTTTTAAGAAGAGACTGAATGTGGCACTGAGTGCCATGGGCTGGGAACCATGGGGGGAGTGGATCAAGGGTTGGACTTGGTGATCTCAGGGGTCCTTTCCAACCCAAATGATTCTGTGATGCTGTGAATGTTCCCCTCAGAGCTAAGGCAGCAGCCTAGGGAGATCTCCTTTGAATTAGTTGTTTAGCACTTAGCCTGCTAGTTGCTAACATCTTCTGAAAGAGTTACACTGCTGCTGGACATGTTCTAAGCTGAGGAATTAGCAGCTTGGAGCAATGCTCCATCTGTGCCTTGACAGAGCTGGGAGATGACTTCCCAGGTCAGCTGTTTTTCCTCTGAGCAGGTGGATACAAGTCAGAGCAGGAAGATCCCATCACAGAACATCTGCTACGTGTCCCTGATGAACACTGCCCATAACGTGCCAGGAGTGATTAAAGGTGTAGAATGAGTCATTTTACCTCCCTGGATTCTAAGGCTAAAGAAGGCACCTAAGCCAGGTTTCAATCAGCTGGTTTAAGCTGAAGAACAAAGGGCATCCCAGCACATTTGCCTCTCCATGGATCCAACGGATCCGTACGGAGCCTGGCACTGCTGCAGCTCTTTGCCCCTGGCAGCAGCCCAGCCTGGCCCTTCCCACAGCTCTGCTGATCTTTCCTTTAGGAATGTCAGCCCCAGCTGACACTTCCCTTTGGATTAGAGCAGAGGCAACCTCTGCTTCCAGTCGGGAATGCAATCCATGCCTTTAAATTGGAAATACAGAAATAGGTTGCTGGAGAATGCTTCTCCCTCTGACTTTTCCCCCTCTGGCAAAACTTCAGAATCACAGCCCAGGTGTTGCAGGGTGAAGAGGAGAGCTTAGCAGAAAGGATGGAACTTGTTTAGTGTCACCCATGGCAGGGAAAGAAGAGGATTCTGTGTATCCTACCCCTTCTCCTTTACAGAGACACCCAGCTCCCATTAGTGGTTCTGTCTCAGTGGATTTCCATGGGACCACTTTACTTTCTATCAGTCAAATTTTATTGAGATGGGCAAAACAAATATAAATTTTATCAGTAAAATATCTGATCTGGTTCAGAAGCACCTGCTTGATAAGCTCAGTGAGTGCTGATTTCACCTGTTTATTTTCTAGATAAGCTAATGGCTCTCAAGTAAGAGGTTTTGCTCCTGTTATTGCTTTTTGGTTCTGGTTATTACTGCCTTTAAATTTCTTTCATCACTTTCAACAGATTGCTGTGAATTCTGTGTTGATCAGAAGGGCAAACTTTGACTGGATTTCTGCAAGGGGTGCCTGTTCTCCAGGCTAACTATTAATCTTCTGTTAGTTAATGAATTACCCTAGAGTCATACAAAAAAGTCCCCTGGATGACTTCATACGAGGGAAGGTGCGTAATTACTTTTTTTTTTTTTTTTCCTTTTTCAATAATGGGTACTAGGGTATTTAAATATTCTACAGAAGCATTGAGAATTTTGGATAATATCCATTCTCTGAGTAATAAGGCCCAGGGCAGACCTTGTTGTGCAATCAGTCAGTGGTATCAGCTCAGTTCTGAAGACAGGGATAAAATTCACCATCAGCTGTCCCAGCACTGGATGGAGACTTTGGGAATGACAGCTAAAAGTACAGAGACCTGAAGGCTCCTGTGATGGAACCTTTTGTGTCCTCTCTTTTTTATCCCAGCTTGTTCCTCTGCAGTCAATTAATTGCAAGGTTTGGCACAACGTTTGCAAAAATATTCAGGGGGTGCTCTGATAAAAACCCATCCATGAATTCTCTCATCATCATTATTTGCATTTATCTTACTGTTGAGCTGTGTAATGGACTTTTCTGTCATACACCACCAGCAACATATGAATCACCCCTGCATAACTCATCAGGGCATCAACCACCTCTGGAAAAATGTGACCTGAGTATAATTCCTTTTTCCTCAGCAGTATCTGGACAGAATTCACCCTTCAGCTGAGAAAGCTGAAAGAAATTCTTGCTTCATCAGGTCCTTCAAGGCCTCTCTACTTGCATAATCCAATAACAGTCACAAGCCTAAAAGACTTTTTAAAACTTGTCCCAAACACTTTGTCAAGATTTTTACAGGGTGAGAATAGCCTGGACAAGGTCATTTTAAAGTATTTACCAGTAGGTGGCTTCATAGGGCTCCAAGAAAGCATCATTATCCGAAAATGTCTTATGGAAGAAAAAAATAATAACCATTTCCTGCCCCTTCTGTAGCCTCCTGTGTACTTGCAGATACTTGAAAGGCTTCTGCTGAAGTAAAATGCTTCATATTCAGTAAGTTGGATGGAATGGTATCTACACATGTCAGCTGAAGCTCTAGTCTTTAACTGAACATTTGGAATCTAGATCATGGACCACTCAATAAAAATTAGTTTGGTTTTTTTTTTCTGTAATCAAATGATTTTTATAGACTAAGGAGGGGAAAAATAATTTTCCTTTCTCATTTCTACTGCTAAACTGATCTGTAAAGGCTTTGTGCTATAGAAGGATTTTATGAGAAGATGCAAAAAACATTCCAGTACTCCTGGATGTTTGTAGGAGACCTGACTTTCCCAGGTATCTTCTGTCCTAGTAGCCTCCATTCCTGAAAATAATTTTTGTTTTCAATTTACTAGAAAAGTTCAGGTACTTAGTGCACTCCAGCAGCATACTAATCATAATAAATCCCAGCATATTGGGTTTTTTCAGCCATATCTTTAATTGGGTCTAGAGACATGCAACTTCATAACACAACTAATGCAGCCTTTCAGTGGAGACCCTATAAACCAAGTTGCATTAAACCAAATAAAAAAAAAATCCAAAACTATCCTCTAAGGGTCCGTGAAGGAACTTTGAATGACTCCTGGAGCAGGATAAAGTCCACATGGAAAACAGGACCCAGAAACTACACAGAAATCAATGACCAGTGAAAAATTCTGTACAAAATATCCATTCTTCTTCATTAATTTATCCATTTTGAGCCTCTGAAGCATCTCAGAAGAAGGCTGCCTTGGGTCTCCCGTGCTATTTGGACACTCAAGAGCCTTAACAAGGTGTAACATGTAGAAAACATTTATCCCACCCATCCTTCTATTTTTGGGAGGCTCGGCACAATTTTCTAGGCATGGCATTGAAAGAGTAGATTCTATTGGCATTAAAAAAAAATTCAGAAAGTTAACACTGTCCCTTCTTCAGCTGAGTGACCCTCTTGCTCCTTTTCAGTGCCACAAGGTCAGGACAATTACACTGCCAAGAGCAGGAGTCTTCTCCTTCCTCTTCTGACAGCAGAGGAATGAGTAGAGCTCATGAAAAGCAAAGTCCCAGGTATCCTGTAATAATCCTGCTAACACTCTCCATAAAACTCCTCTTAAACCAGAAGGATTTATTGCTTTTGTTAGTTAATGTCTGAAGATGTTCCCGTGTTCATCTTTTCCAAGAAAACTTTTCACCCGAACGCTTTCCACTTAGCACTTTCCTTTTTAAAATGTCCCAGGATTATTTTTAGAAGTCCTGACCCTTCACAAATACAGGAAAAAGAAAGGGCAGCTCTGGAACAGAAGATGAACTCAATGTAGTTGCAATTTTGATGCATTTTCCTCTTGGTAATAAGCAATAAAAATAAACAGGGCAGATCCTCACATGGCCACTGGAGCACTGATGATATAAGCCCAGGTCATGCACACCATCTTTTCTAAATATATCTTTTCCTGAGCAAAAAAATCTTTATTATGGCATGTGCACCTAGTTTAAATTCTTATTGTGCTCAAAGAAAAATGGTATAGCCTGGGACATAGAAGCTACACCTCAAAACCCAGATTATTTGGATAATCTCTCAGCCATTTTTTTTTTATTTGATTTCTAATTTCACTGAGAAAACAAATATTCTGAATATTTTCCTTTAGTAGTTTTTAAAATTAGATGTTTAATGTAACTAAGTTGAAGATGTAGATGAAAGATAACGTTAAGAAGTTGAAAAAATAATCTCAGCTTTCTCAAAGTACTCCAGAAATGGGAAATTGTTCCATTTTGACAATGCCAAAAACATCTTGTGCTGATGTCACTGTTCATTTACATTGGGCCACGTTGCTTGGCATTGAAAAATCAGATAAGCAAAGGAAAAGGTTGAACTGATATATTTTAATCACATTAAAATAATAAATTATACCTACTTGAAATGAAAGCTGTGATATACACAAATGAAACCATTCAGTGTTCTCCAATCACAGCAATCAGTTTAACTTTTTTTTTTTTTTATGTTAGAATTTTACTTAAAGAGACTAAACTACAGATCCTCTTTCTTCCATAAACACAAGCCCAGTTTCTGACCCACTTTGCTCTATCTCTTGCTTGCAAAGGTTATTTTATTACCTCCCTACAAGCTAAATTGTTCCTGTTTGGCACAGACTACTGGAAAAATCAATGCAGCCCCATAGTACCATGGAAGGAGTAACAGGAAACATTGGGGTTTCTCAGAACTCCCTGACTGTCCTGGGAGATGTGTCAAGCAATTTAAGGGCCTCTTTTAGTGAGGGAGAGTATATTCACTTCTATTAACCTCACTCTGCTGGTAACAGCAAAGCTCAATAGGTTCTTTTATGGTGATTATTTTTAGAAGCTGCAACAGAGGAAGGGATGAGAAGGAGCAGTGTAATACCCTGCATGAAGACCAGGGGAAAGCACAAGACTTAATAATTAAAAAAAATAAATAAAGATGGGTTGGAGAAGCTATATATTAGTTTTAAGAGAAGGAAGTAATTTGATGCTAATGGAGTGCATGTGTTATTTCAGGAGTTCCATGAGCACACAGGTGATGCTCAGAGTCTGGGACCAGAGAGCAAAACAGACACAGCTGCTGAGAAAAGGAGGAAAAAAAAAAAAAAATCCTCATGCCTCATTTAACTGAAGTAGAAAAACTCTGTGTAAGTGCCACACATCTCAGGTGTATCCAGCTCCAGGGCTACTAAACAAATGTTATTCAGATTTGCAGTAGGAATCAAAGAGATGTACAACCCACAGTGTGCTTTTTGCCTTCTCACACTTAAAAACCAAGCTCAGCTCACTCATTGAGCATTGCTCTTAGGTGTCACTTTTCATTATTTCACAAGTGCCTGAAGCAGCGTGGTTTACAGAGCAAACAGCTTGCTCTTTGTTCATGGGGTGGTTATTCATTCAGTCATCAGGTGGGGCACTGGAAAATAAAGACTGCCAGTTTGGTTTTGAATGCTGGATTGCATAAATCACACCAGATCCCTCTTGGGAGAAGGATGATGGCACACTGGTTGCTCTGGGATTAGGCATTCTGTACTATTGCACCTTTTTTTTTTTTTTTTTTGTAAGAATTCCATCAGTTTATTGTTTAATCTGTCTCTATGAATTCAGACAAGACATTGGCACAAGGGTGAGGCAGGT